>NC_056745.1:854868380-855009946 GCF_019279795.1 Protopterus annectens
AGCAATAAATGTCAAGGATAACCACACCCCCATGTTGATACCACAACAAGAAGCAGCATGGATTAGCCATGGTCAAATACCAATGCCTAAAACCGCCTCCCAGTATATAGCCTGCTGCAGACTACTGTCCTAATACCAGGAACAGCACCTGGCCTATGTTGGAATACATGAATATATCAAGCCCCCCAAACCACATTATATTGCTTGACTGAAAATACCCAGACATACACCGGGAGCATTATACTAGCACCAACACAGTCGGAGAAAAGTTCCCAGAATCCATAAACCAAAATGCCCACGAACAACGTACCACCCCACAAGAGGGTAAGCATACTGGATGTGATAATCAGCAACATGTGTACTGGATGGCAAGATGAGAAGTGTATCCTTCACTGGTAAGACCAGACCATAGAGTAATCACACTGGATATACACATCCGACCCCAGTCCCTGGCCAGAATACCACAGTGAAAAACATGTGTAAAGCATAGGTTGCAGCCCTCCAAACCGATGTGGAATCCACGAAAGGCCCTGTGCAAGTGCAGAATATGGGACACACCGCAGAACATGTTATACAGGCATTCCATGAACACAGCCAGGAATGCTTGGAGTATGCAATCACAAATAACAACAAGACACAATGCCATACACGCAGGCATCTGGCATGCTGGACTCCAGCCATTACCAAACCATGCAAGAGAATGAGGAAGCTACCACATGATAGAGCAAACATAAAAAGGGAAGTAATCACTGATCAGTAGTATAGCAATAACATATGTCCACACATACAATCCACTAAGTCCAGCCACAACAAGTAGAATCTGTGAATCCAAAGGCAATGTGACACCTGTCCCAAGTACACAGACAACCACAACTCCCCCCAATAAATACAAATATATGTGATAGATGCAACCATGTATCCAAACCGGAGGTTGAGCTCCCCCAACTCAGTACTGTCAAAACTAGTCAGGAGGAGAAGGTAACAACATACACCACCAACCCAGTCCTACATAGACTTACTACAACTGTAAACCAAACACATAAACACAGAAAAACATTCCCGGAGGGCCTAATTACAAGCACACCACACCAACAGAAGCCTCCAAAGCAGATCACAAGCAACCACAACCTCCAAACATAGCACATGCAACACATAGTACACAAAGCTGGTGTGCCAAACAGTCACAGGCCAGAAGGAGAAACAACATGCCTGATACAGTTATAATAGGTGTCTGTATAGGCAGACACACTGCTGTCCCACTCACCAGACTGAACAAGGGAAAGGGTAGAGTAAGCTGCCTGTAAGCTGCCACAATATGCCACATAACACAAGTACGCAGGTCACCCCAAAGCAAGCAGAAATATGATGCACTCAATGTCCATGCTGGTGTGAATGACCTGAGATGTACCTCCCTGGTCTACATGAAAAGAGACATGGATGAGCTCTCTGAGTATGTACCCCAGGCCGGTATGACAATGGCCGTGTGCAGCATCCAACCCTCACCAAGAATGATGCCACAGTACAAACACAGAATGATCATGTTTAACAGGTGGCACAGTTACAGCTGTCAGTCCAAGAGGGTCTAATGTCTGTCTGCTTGAGACGTCAAGCATGACAAGCCATGCTGCTGTTCCAGGGATGGCTTGCACCTGTTACCCCTGTGCGTCTGGATACTGGATAAGGCCTTTGCCTCCTCCATAGAGCCGTATGTAGGCAAGGCCGAAAAGACTACCCACCACCCTAGAAAACATAAGTGGTAAGAAACATAAGGGTAATGCTGACCAATGCCAGATGTGTAAACTGCAATATGCATGCCCCTGAGGCATTTACCATTATGGAGAACATCGATGTCTGTGCAGTGACAGAAGCCTGCTGCAAGCCTAGTGATAGCACACCAGCACTACCAGGTTATACCCAATATCATGCGTTATGGCCCCAACACCTGGACCAAAACATCAAAGGAGGGGGAGTATCCATATGCAGCACAGACACACATACGGCCAGGTAACTGACAATGCACAAAGCAGCGGAGACCACCCATGTGCACCTAAGTGTAGTCAAAACTGCTGTACAGTCTGTAGCATGCGACAGACCACAATCTCACACACAAGAACTCCTCCCAGACATCCTGAAGACACTGGACAGTATGAATGTCCCACCAAATACCAGACAAGGTACACACAAACCATTATGTATGCAAGGAGTAATCAGGGACCTAGGGACACAAGTCGACAGTAATCTGTCATGTGACACTCACAATGCCAATGTGGCTAGGAAGATTGTCGATATTGGACACCGTATCATGAAAGGATTCACATCTACATCAACAGAGGTCACTGTGCCGCTGTACTGTTCCCTTATCAGACCCATAATCTAGTACAATGACTCATATGGGATGTACCGTACGCGACACCTGCAGCGGTTCGGAAGACCTCATAGTTACCCCACCAAGAGGATAAAGGGTGTGAAATATATGTCATATGCTGCCTGGCTGTAGACACCACAGCTGAATGCAGTCACAGACCGCCTACACAGAGGCATTGTATGTCTGTTGTACAAGGCCATGTCCAACACAGGAGTAATGGACATGCTCCACCACAGGAAATCAAAGCCATTGAGCTGTGAGAGTGACAGATGTCAGCCTCAACACATAATGAAATAGGATGTGCTGGAGGGACAGATACATAACCCAGAGGCTCCCCACACCCAGAAACAGGATCCCAATCCATGTTAGGCAGAGACCCTCACTGACACCCCTCAACAGGAATATTGCCAAGTGGATGGATGATCGTACATGTATACTGGGGGTCTTCACTGTGTCACGACCAGACAGAGGCACAGTAAAGAAATTCATAAATGGCCATAATAGTCACATAGCAAGGGGCGAAAGACACACACACTCTGGCTAGGCTTACTAATGCCCTAGGGTGGATAGCCTAGTATGAACCCATGAACCTATGAAGATACAAATCGTACAGGACACTAAGGATAATCATAAGGCTTACTTAACTGATGGTAGGAACCATGTTGGGCATCCACAGATATGCTCCGAATCACACAGATATTACAAACAACATACCAAACACAAACACATATTGCTAACATACAACCTGACAGATGCAGTGCAACCCCCCCCCCCCCCAGAATGCAAAATATCTATCCCAGCAGACTGCTGGTCCCCTGACATTGCAGATGCTGAGGTAGCCACTATCTGCAAAGCAAAACACACAGCAGCAAAGGTATGTGATGGTGTCCTGGGCTGAGGCCAACATGGACTCCAAGAATAATGGAATGCCAAATCACACTACTGCCCAATGTCAGCCTTACCACAGGATATGTACCCAAAGAGCAGTGTACAACAACAGTGGCCCTTCACAACAAAGGTGTTGCCTGAATGGATACTGCAAACTACCACCCCAGGATCCTGACAAGCTTGGTCTGCACAGCTATGGAAATGATCAGTATGTACCGCAGACAGAAAGCTACTGTGGACCAACTGATACTGGACCCTACACAGTGTGGCTGTCGTAACTGCAGATCCTGCCCCTAAACATGTTTGACCCATTTGAAGCAGTCATTAAGGTAATTGATGAGGGCAATGTGGTCCACACAGCGTAGCTGGACCGTGCATATGCTTCTAGACAATACCCTACGAGTTCAGTATGGATATGTTCACCAGCTTAAATATATACCCCTATGTCAGTAGAGGGGTTGCAAACCAGACCAAGGACAGAACTGACATGGTCAGACATGCTGCATCCATGTCAGACTACAAAGCAGATATGAGTGGCATCCCACAAGGCCTGGTCCTGGGCCCTCCCTACCGATCTGTATATATGTTCCATAGGTATAGGCCAACATGGAAGGACTGTGACTGAAGATGTATGCAGAGGAGTACAAACAGACCACCATATCCAAACTCCAGCTGACACAAGCAACCCACAAAAGGGCCACCTACAGACAGACAACTGGAGCCATAGCCATGTCAGCAAGCTAATTGCACAACTGTGTATAGACAACCACCATGGATATACAGTAAGTGCCCACAAATTACCACACAGGTGTTAACCCATTACGTACCAAACATGTAATGAGAGACCTGGGGACAAAAGGTGATAGATATCCTGCACTGGACAAACATGTGGCTGTAGTGTTCGCAGAAACATACTATATACCCACCCAAACATGAAGGTCGGCAGATGTAGATAAGGGGAGGTCACTGTGGCTCTGCAGTCATCCTTCATCAGCGTCACAATTGACTACAATAGCCTCTGTGGGATATACCTCAGCAGACACCTCCATCAACTGTAAATTCCACAACAGTACCCCCACCAGGAGTAGCAAAGAGCATGAACAGATGCCATGTGTTGCCTGAGTAAACAAACTGCAGCCCCACACACTGCCATACTGCCCAGCTACAGGCAAGCTGTGCCTGATGTATGAAGCCATGTCCAACCTGGAATCAATGAACATGCTGCACCTTGTACAATCTGAATGGCAGTGAGCTATGCACATGAGAGACCTGAACCCCAGCACTGACATACATAGGACAAGCTGTACAGAATGATCCATAACACAGAAGGCACCCCCACTCTTCAGTTAACTCCCGGTACAGGTCAGCCAAAGAGTCAGCCTATCGACACCCCTCAATAGGAATCCTGATGAGTGGATGGGAGATGGTAGGATAACCCTGGGTATCACTGTTATGTCAGAGGTAGACGGAGGCACAGTATACTAACCATGACATATGTCATGGCAAACTCCAGTAACAATGTGTGTCGAAGGACAAACACACCCTGTGACTAGCATCAGAAATGGCCTAGGGAACATCGCTAGTGTTTGCCAATGTCCACCCATGTTGTGGAATACACTACCAATGTTGGACGAGCCTGGTGTAGGTAGTCCATATCTGAACGTAATGCAACATGGTCATATGTGCACAACTGGCCCCTACACAGTCTGTTGTGCTCACTATGAAGATGTCAAGCAGTGATAGGACTAAAGCCCAGGATACTGTCCACCACAGTGAAAGTACTGAACCAGTACACTATACGGTACTACAATGTTAGGTCATTATGAAAGTATGTTGACAACTGTCTGCAAAGTATCCCATGCAATCCCTGCAGGCACAGTATAATCCCTGTTGTGGTAGACACGAAGCAGTTGGCCAGTTAGTACACAACATGACACCCAACACACAACCATAAACGTGAGATATTGTTGAAGTTCACACACACCCAAATATGTGGTAGACTTCAGAGTGCAACATATGGAAAGCTCACACTGGGCATGCTCGCACACTTTGATAAATGAGGCATATGTCAGACAACATGCCATGGAAAGGCTGAACTGGGCATGCTCACACACTTAGGCCATATCTCCGTTTAGCAGTTGGCCACACATATCTGGCATTTGTACGTGTCATTCCAGGAACCAACCACAACACAGCAATCTGCCCAGTGCACACAGTAAATGACTACAGAGACATAAGTGATATAGTGGATCGCCGTCATATGCAAACATCTTCCACAGATACACAAGTTGGTCATAGGAACAGGGAATGCTATGGCAATAAAGACCTGCAAACAGTAGAACAGCACAACAAATATTGTACATCTGACAACTGAACATATGGGTGTAGAGGTCAATACTAGGCTTGTTGCCCTAGGGAATGAAAGCTCAGCTAGAGTGTGCTTGACATCTGCATCCCCAGTACAGTAGGCTACTGTGCCACTGTAAAGTAGGTCACATAAGGCAACGTGTGAGGCTAGTGAGCTGTGCCTCTGTCAAGCAGGGGCACAGTGGTGATCCCAGGGTTTGAATGTGCTAAGCCACAGCCATGTTGTCGGTGTGTGCTGGGAGAGGGTTGCTGAGGATCTCTAACAGTAAGTGGCCGTCAATAACAGACTGAGGGGAGCCCTATCTGCATTCTCTGGACAATTCCACTGTCAACACTGTGTTGTGATGATTATGTGTGAATGAAGTGCCATGCCGGAACTGTTCACAGATGTCCTCCCTCTGTGGGCTACAGCTCTGCAATGTATTAGCTCACTCTGTCTGTTGTACGGCTCATATATGGCTGGTGTACACCTGACAGGTGTCTTGTTGTGGAGAAGTCATGGGTATATGTGGGATAGCATGATCAATGCAAACCGTACACATGCTCATAGAATGCAATTGTCAAGGATTATGCTGAGTGGCCAGTATAGTCCCCCAGCATGGGTCCTCTGAAGTCGACCACCCCAGTCTTCACAAGTGTAGAGTCTGCTTGTGCTAAATACAGTTTGTGTGCAGTGACAACCTTGCCTGGGGGTGGAGATGGGATATGGATGTCCAGGGAAAGGTGGGTATGGTCAGATATCAACAATGGTGGTCTACCTCTGGTGTGGAACAGTGAGTACCCATGTTACAGGTGCAATATGTATTCCCCCATGTGGCTGTGGTGTGTTGTTCTGCCATAGCACATGGACCCACAAATTGTAGTGGCTGTAGGGTAAAGTGGTAGAGGCCTGAGTAGTTCTCACACACAATATCCCTGTACCTGATGTTAATAACTGGAATGATGTATGTGAACACATGCATATCCCGGCACTGTTCCCAGGGAAGCTAAGTGTGTGTCCTGGATGTGGGTGTGGTGTTCTGGACTGGTTGTGTTGTGTGTTACAGGTCCTGTGGTCACAAAGCATGGTATAGAACATAACCTGCCAGTGCGATGTGCATATCTGACCCTGACGTAGGTGGCTGCAAATGCATATATATGCTATCCCCCACCTGACAGGTAGTAATACATGTACATACCACTGTAGAAATAAAGATGTCAGCACCCTATAAATACTGCAGGTGCAGAACAGATGCCCAGTAATTCGGATAGTGCGCTCTGCTAATGCGTCTCCCTCAAGTGTCATAATATAGTTAGGTAGGGGTGTGAATCCTGCAAATGCTCAGTGTGTGTGTGTGTGTGTGTGTGTGTGTGGGCGGGTGACTGGGGTTTGTGTGTGTGAAAGTCTGTGTGAGGGAAATGTCCCTTCTGGCAACTGGGAAAACACACTACAGGATGCACATTCCCCTTTCTAAACACTGATGATGTCAGCACCCTATAAGTACAGCAGGAGAAGGGAAACCTCCCAGTAATACGAATAGCGCGCTCCACTAATGCGTCTGTCTCGAGTATCATAACATAGTTAGGTAGAGGTTTGAATCCTGCAAATGCTCAGTGTGGGTGGAGGGGGTTAGTGTATGTGTGCAAGTCTGTATAAAAGAAATATCACTTTTGAAACTAGGAGAACACAATACAGGATGCACATTTCCCTTTCTAAACACTGATGATGTCAGCACCCTATAAGTACAGCAGGAGAAGGGAAACTTCCCAGTAATTCGAATAGCGCGCTCTGCTAATGCGTCTGTCACGAGTGTCATAACATAGTTAGGTAGGGATTTGAATCCTGCAACTGCCCAGTGTGTGAGGAGGGGGGTTAGTGTGTGTGCAAGTCTGTGTGAGGGAGATGTCCCTTTTGGCAACTGTGAAAGCACTCTACAGGATGCACATTCCCCTATCTCAGCACGGATGATGTCAGCACCCGATAAGTACAGCAGGAGAAGGGAAACCTCCCAGTAATTCGAACAGCGCACTCTGCTAATGCGTTTCTCTCGAGTGTCATAATATAGTTAGGTAGGAGTTTGAAACCTGCAAATGGCATGTGTGTGTGTTTGGATGTGGGGACTTTGTGTGTGTGCAATTCTGTATGAAAAACATGTGCTTTTTGCAATCAGGAGATCACACTACATGATGCACATTACCCTTTCCAAAGAGTGATGATGTCAGCACCCTATACATACAGCTGGAGAAGAGACATCTACCAGTAATCTGAATAGCGCAGTCTGCTACAGTGTCACTCTCAAGTGTCATAACATAATTAGGTAGGGGTTTGAAACCTGCAAAGGGCAAGTGTGTGTGTGTGTTTGAATGTGTGGAGTTTGTGTGTGTGCAATTCTGTATGAAAAATTTGTTAGTTTTGGCAATCAGGAGCTCACACTACCTGATGCACATTACCCTTTCAAAACACTGATGATGTCAGCACCCTATAAGTACAGCCAGAGAAGAGGAACCATGTAGTAATCCGAATAGTGCGCTTCGCTAATGCGTCTCTCTCATGTGTCGTGACTTAGTTAGGTAGGGGTATGAATCCTGCAAATGGCAAGTGTGTGTGTGTGTGTGTGTGTGTGTGTGTGTGGGGGTAGTAGGGTGTGTGTAAATGCAAGTGTGAGAGAACAGATTCTTTTGGCAAATACTACAATACACCAGATGCTGCATATTCCCCCAGTAAACACAGGGGATGTCACCACACTATCAGCACAGCCAAACAGGGCTAGTTGGCCAGTAATGCCAATAGTGCGCTCTGCTACTGGGTCTATTACCATTGTCAAGAGTACAGATAGGTATGTTTTGGTAACCCACAACTGCCACGTGTGGTTGTGTCACATTATGACCTTGTGTGTGTCTTTGTACATAACAATGCATGCCATTGCCTAAACCAGCAATGGCATTGCACATGATGTATGTGTGTGACACATACACATAAATACCTGTGACCTGCAGTAGTTACCATGTCTGACACATGCCTCGAGTGGATAAATGGTATTTGCAATGCATAACAATATGACTGTGTCTTACTGTGCAGGGGGCCTATGTGTCTATACAGTGTGGGTGTATATGGTAAAATACCTACAGCAGGATACACATCTGGTCTGGGCCATATAGTCTACATGTAGTCGATGTACAGGTGCTGCATGTTCCCACCTGTTGTGGGAGTGGTAACATGTCATTCCACTGCAATTCAGTGACCACATGCTGGGAACCCTTCAACTAGTGTGTTGTAGCTACAGTAATGCTCACGCACAATGTTTTGCTGGATGCAGTCCAGCCATATAAAGACAGTTCTTGAGACTGTCATATTGCCAGTGTTGTTATGGAGGATAGGTGGTTTTCCTGTGTATGGGAGGGTTGTGTGTGCCAGGCTATGAACCAGACGGCAGTCCGACACACTGTTAGCTGCACATGAACAGGCCCTGATGCTTTGTGCTGTGCCAACAACCTGGTGGCGTGTGTATCTGGGGTGCGTTGGGATACCACCCCCCTGTCCATGTGTGTTACATGTGTAGGGGATGACAGGCATGGTATGAGGTATAACCTGGCAGTGATGGATTGCACCTGTGAGCCATGAATCAGGACTCTGGTACTGCACAGACATTGCAGTTCACCGTGCTGAGGACAGTGTCCAGTGCATGCATCTTGCGATGTACACTGCTGGTGTTGTGTAGCAGCACTGTTAGTGTCCTAACCTGTGTGATACCCGCGGAGGTGGCTATGTAATCTGTGTCCTGCAGCATAAGGCAGTATGTGTGTATCAAGGAGCTTCGCCAATATACACTGGGCCATGGGTGTCACGTGCAAGCTGCCCCTTGCACATCATTGTGGCTTCCCTAGCATGTAAGCACACGTTGACAGCCAGCGGATACCCTATGAATGACATTGGAGACTGAGCAGAATGTAGACATACAACACCCTTCCTACATATAGTGGTAGCATACCTGGTGAGGGTATGATGGCAACCAAGATCAGGCTCATACTGGCCCGTGCCACATGCTGAGAGATCCCTTCTATGTTCCCTATCATGTAGTCCAGGGAGGTATGTCTCAGGTCATCCATAGTGGCATGGTCAATGACTGAGTCATATGTGTCCATGCCTCTGACTGACCTGTATGCATGTGTTTTGTGGTGGACCATAGTGCCCCTGAGGCATATCACTGTGACCTTTACCATATACAGCCTGTAGAGCGGGAACTCACTGCAGCGCCCAAGACAGGTACCGGACACATCTGGAGCAGGTGTTTTGTGTAGCCCTACAGGCTGTGAGTGTGTGGCACACGAGATGTGTGTGCCATGTGTGGCATGTGCTCTGTTCCGACGTAACATATGCTTGTGTGCCAGCTGCTGAGGTGTGTGATGCTCAGGCAGGATGCTATTCTGAGTCCCCACGTATGCCCCAATGTGTTCAGCTTGCTGTCAGTGCGTGTCTATGTCTGACTGGTATTGTAGTCACTGTAGTATGACATGCCACCTGACAGTGTATTACTGGGTTCAGAGAGCTCAGTCCCCAGATTGGCTACGTGGTGGCATCCCACACGTGTTGTACGTTCCTGGCCAAGGGTGATGGTTGACTGCATACATGTGGCAGCTGTGACATTTACCCTAAAAACCGCGGGCCCCCAAAGGGGTTCCCGGTTCCCTGCCCTTTTTCCCGGGAACCAAAACCCAAGGCCAAGGGCAAAAAGAATGTGGGGGGACGGCACGTTTAAGTGTAATGACCAGTGGGAAAAGCCATTTTGCACAATTTTCACACAAAGGAAACAGGCACACATGAATTTCAAGTTTGGACAATGCACAACAAGGAACATGTAACTTGCAACAGGGGAACACAGGCCCACATGCATGCAAACAAAAAACATAAGCGGGCCGGAAACATTTCAAAAAAGGGTTTAAAACGAGGTAAAATGAAATATTCAGGGACTATCAACATTAAAAAAGGTGTTAAACAATTAAGATTTTGGGTTTTGCCTTGGCTGCACCAAACCTCCCCAAAAAAATAAGTCAGTGGGCCCAAATTGCCAAATGTACTGCCCTATTAAAAATTTCATTTGTTCCCCGTTTCCTTTAAAGTGGGTACTTTTAAAATTTGGCCCAAAAATTCCCCTGACAATTAATTTCTATGGTTTCAGTAAAAATTCCCGGAATAACCTTACATGCTAAAAAACAGTTACAGAAAAAGTTCCCAAATGTACATAAAACATTTTTTTACCCTTTCATCCTCCTGTTCCCGCTGTGTTGGGATTCCAAGGGGGTTTCCCTCATATGCCCGGGTGTGTTTGGGTTTCCCGGGGCTGGGGCCCCAAAATTACAGTGTTGTTGGGGGGGGTGGGCCAACACCTGTTGGGCAATGTTGGTGTTTGGTACCCCCGGGGGGAAAATTTTCTGTTTAAAACACTTCCCCCTATGGCCCGCCATATGCCTTTTGGCGGCCCAATGTCATTTCCCCCCGGGCAAAGGGCTTGCCCCGGCAGCCCCCTTCCTGGCGGGTGGTCGGGAAAAAGTATTCCCTACTCCGCGGGTCTGGGATCCATTTTGCTGGCAAGGGGGGGATTAACCCCCGTGGGGTCTCCTGGGGAGAACACAAACCCCGGATTCGGGGCTTGTGGGAATATAGGCACCTTTTCATGAACTCCAAATGTGGTGGTACCCCTACCAAACCCCATTGTTGGCCCTGGTGGTTTGGGGGAACCTTAAATGGCCAGAATCGGGGTTCAGCCCCCCTGTCAAAAATATTTTCCCCATTGCAAAATGTTAGCTCCCCAATTTTGGTGACCTTCCGACGGTCAAAGACAACCCACTCTGGGGTTCAACCCTTTTGGGGTGTTTAACATCATCTAAACAAGTTGTGTGGACCAAGGGACCCCGGGGCCCGGTAACATTCCCGAAACCCCCCCCAAGCCCCCAGTCCTACCCGGGGAAAAGGGGAAAAGGATTAGGCAGGTTATTCAATTGGGGTTGGGCAGTGGTACCTGCAATGGGCCAATGGCCACCCCACACCTTCCCGACCCCTTTCATCTTACCCGCCGGGCACCCCCGATTCAGGCCCCTTTCAACACCCCAACCAGAACCCCAAAAAAAAAACAAAGGTTTAAAGGCACCTGTTCCGGGGGCCCCAAGCCAAGGGAATTTTAAACAAAAGCAACATGAGGGCAGACAGACACATTGGGAAAGGGGCCGTGGCCCGCACTGGTAACATGCCCTCCATAACACCATGGGACTCGGGAAAAAAATGGCCCCCCAAACACTAAAATTTTAAAACCCCAAGGGCCCCTTAGTTAATGTTTACAAAATTTTGGGATTTTTCCCTTCCCGATATGGGTCCCGGTTTCAACCTCAAAATTAAAAACAAAGTATTGGGGAAAAACTTGCCCGAAAAATTGAAAAGCGTATCCCTTCCTTTCCCCCCAGTTGAAATTCCTTTTCAACCTGAAAATTAAAATCCCCATTTCACTACATTCCGGTAAACCTCACAGCAAAAAAACAAAAGCATCAATGTACCATGGTATTCCCTGGTGTTGGGTCCGTGGACCAGGGCCCCTCAAGCATTAAGCTGTTTTTCCCGGGCCCCAAAAAGGTAGACCCCCACTGGTAAAAAGGGGGGGGCCCCACACCCCTGGGGCAAACCTTTTTTGGAACCCCTGGGGGAACTAAAATCATGCATAAGTGGGCCCGCTAAGCCCTTTTTGGGAATTATTTCCCTTGGGGCGCCCCAATACCCCCGTATTTGGGTTGGAAAAAATTGTTTCCCCGGGCCGGGTTTCCTTTGTGGGGTGGGGGGGATTCCCCTTTGGGGAAAAACCGGCGAACCCTTTCAAAACAATCATACAGCCAATTTTATGAACCCCAAATCCCCAAAACATTTTGGCCTTTAACATGACTGGCCCGTAATGTTAAACCCCATGGAAATATACACAAAAAACATATCAACCCCTGGCAACCTTTTAAAAGGCCAAAGAACCCATTTGGGGTTCAAAAAGTATGGGGAGACTTATTAACCTGGCCTTTCTTTACAACCGGTGTTTTGTTTTGGTTGCGTTACCCCTTTTTTTGGTTCCTGAGCCCCTGGGGAGTTGGGGACCCCACTGGCCCTTTTAAGCTTAGGGCTCCCCCGGTTTTGGAAAATTCACCTTTCTGCCCTTCCCAAAGGTTCTCCCTTTCCGGGGCCCCGGGCAATTTTAAACAAAAGGGGGATGAGGACAGGGGCTTTTGGAAAGGATCTGGGTCCAAGTGTCCTCTAAAAACCCAATTTGGGGGAAGGGCCCCAAACCCAATTCCCCAAGGCCCCAGTTTGTTTCCAAAATTGGCCAAAAAAATTTAAACTTGATTTCAACAAATTCATAAAAAGGGGGTTGGAACTTCCCCTTTTTGAAAGGGTTGGGGAACCCCCCCCCCTTTAAGTTGGAAAAATTTCCGTGAATGTAAATTTATCTCTCAATTCCCGGTGGGTGAACAAAAAACCTCCTTCCTTTTCCCTAAAAGTGTATGCACTGAACCTACAACCCATATATATATTTAAAATTTTATAAATATTATAATATAAAAATTAATAAAATTTTACCCAATTAAACATACATTTTATATGGAATTAAATTGGGGGTTTTTACCTATTGGGGGCCCAAACTGCCTGGCCGTTTCCTTTTTTCCAACCTCCCTTTTGGAAACCCTATTTTAAAAAGTAACTACAGCCTTTTTGAGGGCAACCAATTCCCCAAATTCCTTCCTACTAAATTTAAAGATATATTTAAATTTTACAATGGTTCCTTTTATAAGACCCTGGCTTTAGGGTTAAATATCAGACTTTTCCCGTTTTCCAATTCCTGGGTTTGGGCTGGTTTGGGGTTTTATTTTGCTTTTGCTGGCCCCCGGACCTGGCCCAAACAGGTGATTGGGCACTTTTTGCGTTTTCCCCCCGGTTAGCGGGGTGGTTTGCGGGGGAGTGCAGGACTTTTTGGGTTTCAGGTCCATTACCTCCTCCCTTTAAAACCACATTTTCTTTTTGGGGCACCCCGTTTTTCTTTGAAAAAAATGTGACAGGAAAGTGGTTAAAAAAGGGGTTCCCCAAAAGGGGAAGGGTGGGGGAAATTGGGGGGTTTGGGGAAGGGATGTAAAAGGGAAAACCCAATTAGGGGGTTTTTTTCCCATTTCTTCCCTTTTCCCCCCTGTTCCTTGTAGTAATTGGTTTTGACATTTAAAATTTAAAATTTTTAAATTTAAAAAATAATAATTTGTTTTACAAATTGTAATTAATTTCCATTCCAACAGCATGGTGTTTTGGGCCCCCTATTTATGGAAATTTTTTGGGTAACAAAAAAGGGGCCCTTTTTTTTTCATTTATTTAAAGTAATTTTTTTAAAAAAGTTTTTGGGATAAGGGGAGGTTTGTTTGGGAGGTCAACAGACAAGCAAACCGGGTTCGGGCGGTGGGATTTTAACCTTTTTAAACAGGGCCCGGAATCCCGAGGCCCCCGGCCCAACAGTTGGAAAAGGTTGGCTGGTTTCCCACCCATGGGAGGCCCCTGGGGTTTCCCCTTCACCCCAACCTTGTGCTTCTTGGGGGGGCAAAAGGGATTTTTTTGAAAAAAATGAAATGGGGCCCAAAAATGGGGGGGCCCAAAAGGGAAACAGAGGGCCTTGGGGTTTGCAAAGGGTGGAGGGGGAAGGTGGTGGTTTTTTCCGCCAAAACTTGCAAGAGAATTTTGGCGCCCTTTCCCCCCCGGAAAGGGGGCAGGCAACTTTCGGAAAAAGGGAATTTTGGGCCCCTGTGCCAGGTGCAATGGGGGGCTAGGGATGGGGCGGAATTTTTTGGGGCGGGGCCCCTTTTTTTGGGATTATTCATGGGGGCGGGGCTGGGGGTTTGGTTTGGGTATAAACCAAACAAAAAAAGGAACAGGGGGATGCATTGGGTTTCCCCCAAACACCCCGATTTATTCCCCAACCCCTGAACAGTGGCAAAAAATGGAAATTTTAACCCCCCCAAAACAGTTCCAAAACCCCCTGCCCAAGGGGTTGTTGGTTGGGGCAACAGGCCCTCCCGGGTTTTTATTTTAATGGAAAGGGGCCCCGAAAGATCCGGACCCCCCAAAATTTGGGCCCAAAAGGAAAGGGGGAGGGGTTTTGGAATTGCAACAACCCCCTTTTCCCCCCGGGGGAAGGGGAAGGGTTAAGGGTGGGGTGAAGGAAATAAATTCCCTTGGGAAACCCCTTCCTGTCCTTTTTTTCATTTTGCTGACATTTTTATGCTAAATACCCTTTTCCAATTTTGTTTAACGGTGATTTGGACCCTTTAAACCAAAAAAATATTACACCCTTGCTTCATAAAACATTCTAATTTGCAGCTAAAATCCCCCTGCAGGGGGGATTGATGGCAACGGGATGGGTTTGGGTATAACAGGGGGGAAACATAAAATGCAAAAATTTTTCCCCAAAAGGAAAAAATGTCCCGGGGGGTTTTTGGGGTTACAACCCTTTTTTGTGGAAATTTAAAGGGGGTTGGGGGGGTTTTGGTTTTGCTTCTCACATGCATTTCATTCTGTACTGACTGCAGTATACTTTATTCAGGGGTTATTAATACTTTACTGCTGGATTCATGACACTTTCTCACACTCTCTCACTTGTTTTCATTTTACTATTCAGGATGGTACTTACTTCTAGGCTTTATTGACATGTTTTACCTGTAGTTTTTACAATCCTTTCCAGCAGTCTCACTTCTGTCATGTTTCAGTATTTCAACAGGGGTATATTTCACACATGTGATTTGCTCATCTTCTGCAGCTGTACTTTTCAGCCTGCTGCAGGTTGTGTACTATTATATTACAGGTGAGGCATCTTTATTTCAGACTTTATTTCGGACATTTTCATTTTTCTGTTTGGATTACAGACTGCAACACACTTTTGTAATCAAGCAATACTTGCAAACACTCTTACACTTGTTACTTGCACATTCTATTACTTAGTGACTACACTGCACTCTTTTGCTAACTGTCATACTTTATATTTCTTTACAGTTACTGGGAGAGGATTACTGACCTGCCTGGTGGCGCAACCGCACCAGCCTATCGCCATAGGCTCTGCGGTTCGCAGAACAGACACCTGCAGCTGTAATATAAATGAAGTAATATTGGAATACACATCTCCATAATATAAGCTAGTTTAATTTCTTACATACATAATTACATGTAACTTACTCAGTAGTGGGGCGTTGGGCATTTGCCGGGCCTCCTGGATCCAAAGGTTCAATTGGTCCTGCTTGCGTCTCTTCAGGTCCGCATGGTGGTGACGAATCTGCTCACCAGTCCTTGGAATCCCTGTGGCACTGGTGAGATCATGAGCCAACCGGTCCCACGCCTCAGCCCTATATGCTCCCCACAGGACCTGGCCCTGCATGAGTTGGGCCTCATGATTGTGGACTAGGAGCCAGACCATGTATCTGGACTCCTCAATGCCCCACCTCTGTGCTCGAAAGCAACTACCCTCACCTACTCCTGTCATTCTGGCTGCAAGTCAGTTCTACAATCGTTTATGCTGTGTATTCCGCCTATGGGGCTTATATAGGCCGTTTTCCCACATATCTGTGATTGGCCATTTTGGAATTGTATCAACTTCACAAAACCTGCTTTGTCATGCTCCACTTTGTATTCATTCCTATATATTTGCTATTACTGCATTTATAGGTACTGCTGTCATGGCTTAGTGGTTCAGTACCTTGACTATGGTGTATAGTATCCTGGGTTCGAACCTAGCCACTGCTTTTTATTTTTTATGACCGTCTAGACAAGCTGAGGGGTGTGTCTGTGTAAAGGCAGTTTTGATATGGCTTGCTCAACGTTGCCCGTCGGTTAGCTTGTTTGCGCGGTGCGCAGCTCCGCGCAAACAGGGTACGCTGGTTTACGCCTCATTTGGCTATTAGCACGCATATTACGCTCAGCTCAGCTAGGGGCACACAGTTTCAGCGTGTTAAACCACTGCTCACCTACAGGGCTCCATTTTGCACCTGTTAAACCACTGCTCACCTACGGGCAGATGCACTCACCTTGTTAAACTGTAGCTCAGCTATAGGCACATCTGGCATCTTTTATTATTTTGTTATCTCACATTTCTTCAAAATAAATGGACTATTTCATTACATTATACATGAACTATGGTTTTATATGTGTACATGTTTGTCAGGGACTTGTTTGGTGCTTATTTTACTAGAAATAAAAATTGGTGTTGTGGGGGCTCGAACCATGAATGCCTACTCTTCAGCCGACGTCTCTACCGCTACGCTATTGCTTCTTGGCTTACTTTGCTTATTAAGTTCTTATATCCTTTTCCACTGACTGCTAACTGTAGCTAAGCTACGGGCACGCCCACATAACGCGCACTCACGGGCAAACATCTTTACGATTAAAAAAAAATATATAACATGTTCATTTATATATTTTATGCTCATAGTCTGTGGGGGCATGTGTTGTGTTTGTTTATTCACATTTCCATGGCCTATGTCGTGGGTGTTTACTTTGGGCAATTTTACTCTTCTGGGGGCGTGTCCGCTTGCAGGGCTCGGCCTACGGACACGCCCCCCTACTATCTTCCACGGACCATGTTAGCCTTAGGTGCGATTCAGCATGCTCTCATGAATATGCAGAGCATGCTGACATCACTTCGTTTAACTGCAGCCTCCGTGTACGAGTTATAACTCTTAAACGGAGGCTTCGTGAATCCTGGCCATACACTTGCACAAAAGCAGGAAGGACATGCAGATTCCAGAGGGCACTCCAGCTGAGAATCTAACCAGAGTACCTCTTGTTGTGAGGCAGCAATGCTATTTAACATTATAATACACAAGTAGCCGAGAAAAACTGAAAACATAAATCACAAAGAATTACCAAAAATGAAGTAATAATCATATAGGGCCACCAAAGGAAACAGAAGAAAGAAAAACAGATGATGTTGAGGAAAAAAGGACAAAAACGTCTTTATTTACTGAAATAGTGACACTACAGAGTCTTGCTTACTGATCAGGACATACAAGCAGACACTAAAGCATTGTAGAACACAAGGATACCCAAACAGCTCCAGCAGTAGTAGGAGCAAATGGGCTAATGAAAGAATTGCAAGACATCTATAAATCTGTTAACAAGTACAGGTAATCTTATATGATTACAGAACAAGGCAATTCTGGGAATACTGCTGGCAATGAGAAGAGCACTCTTGGCAAGGTTTAACAATACTAATTTCATGAACGTTAACTATGCTCTGACTTAAGAATGGGACCATTCCGGACACATTATGAAAACCCCTAAATAACTGAAGAAAGTGAAAAGGAAGAGGCAATTCATGGTAGGCCACAAGGACAGAAAGAGCTCAATGTCTGTATTTACCTCAAATAAAAAAAGTCTTCCAAACTCTTAAGATAGAGGCAGCCATGTGTCTTTCATAACCCCAAGAAAGGGGATCATCTACTGGCTAATGAAAGCATGGTACAGGCAACCAACAGGATAACTGGTAAATAAAGACCCGGGCACAAAAGCTCAAAATGGGCATGACATTTGCATTACATCAAAGAGCAAGATATCATACCAGCAATGCACATTTCCAAGAAAAATCAAAGAACTGCTTGATTTTAACTCATAGACAACACTTCTACAACCCAGACAAACCAGCCCTGTTGTATTTGGGGTGGGTTCCATTCCAGCAAGAAGGCTAAACTCCATTTCTGATCTGAAATGTCTGACTCAGGGTCCATTCACTGAAATTTGCCAACGCAGACCGAAACCTAAAATGACAGATTAGGGGATGGGCAATGCAAGCATGGTGGACTGATATCTTCTTCCGAACTCTGGTCCTCCACCACTGTCATGGCACAAAAAGTGCAGTTGTGTAAACTGCACTTAACCATTAACAGTAGATGCTGGAATTATTTCCTGCTGCTGTAGTCATTTGGCTATATGAGCTGTATCCTACCTAGGATACTAGACACAGCCAGCTTCATAAAGCTCTGTTTCTCTCCCACCCCTACTCTATGACTGTTGATTGGCCAGTCCCTTGAAAGGAAATCTGCAGTCAAGTGTAGAAATCTTCAAGACATTCTTGCCCAAAAACAAAGAGCTTACTCATCCTAAATCTCTAAAGATATAACAGTGACCAAAAAGATAATATTCCAACAATTAACAGATTACAGTAATAGTGGATGGCAGGTAGGTGCATCTTCTGCAGCAGTGAGGAATTTTAACATTTTTTGTTATGATAAGTGCAACTTGCATTCTATATTCAACATTCTCACTGCTGCAGTAGCCTTCTGATTGTACGCGTTGATTACCAAAGCCTGTCCAACCTCACAGGAGGGTGGATAAGGATCCAGAAGCCCCTCAAAGAACAGTCTTAGCAAAACTAGTCCTGGATCTCAAAAAGAAATTAAGTTTGCAGTGCTTTGCAAAAGTAAGTACAGGGTACCAAAGTTGCAGCCTCCACAATATATCAACAGTTCACCCCTTTCTGGTATGCTAGTGAAGATGCCAGGTTCTAGTACAAAATGCGCCTTAATACTACATGAAACTGATTTGTCATGGTGGTTCGATAAAATAGTCAAGGACAAACAGCTAGAAGCAGCCTGTTTTCACACTTGTCCTTTCTTTGTCACATAAGAAATAAAACCACTTTTCCAAAGGACTTGTTTCTGTCAAGACAGTACCTGTGCTGCTTATGCGCATCCAGAGTAGGGGGTAGAATCCTTTCCCCCTGGTTCTGGGGATCTGGACAGAATGCCAAGAGACTGAGGTTTTGATTCCAAGTAAATTCTGAAACAACTTTGGGCATTATGAAGGATTTGTACTTAAGGTAACCCTATCTCTACAGAAGAAAAGATACAGTTCACCAACCATGAGAGCTATCAACTCTTGATATCCTTCTTGCAGATATCAGGACAATTAGTAGTGTCTTCCATGTAATTAAACCTTAATTTTGCCTGATAAGCTGGTTCAAAAGGAAACATGAAGGAGGCACCTGTTTTTTAGGAGACCCAAGATGTAAAACTCCTTTCAGAGTTAGTCTTAAAAAAAGGATACGTGGGGGATACATGGGCAGACATGCGGAAAAGGCTGCAAGATGTACCTTGATAAAGGAATATGTATGACCAGAGGATAATAGCTCACACAAATATTTAAGAACCAGTGGTATACATGATTCCTGATGAGCCCTGGTTATTGGCTAGGTACCAAACAGAAGATCACTTCCACTTATACATACATAATTTTCTGGTAGTGTGTTTTCTTGCTTCCATCAGTACCTGCTGCACATCCTCATGAAAGAGGTGCATAAAAGGTATTACTATTGAATCATCCAGGCAGTCAGGTGAAGTCGTGCAACTATGGACTGTATCAAATTCCCCCTGTCTTGTGTGAGTAGGTCCAACCTGTAAGGAAGCTTTTAGTAATTGCTCTTGGTCAATTCCATAAGAAGGCAAAAGCAATATTGCCTACGCCAAAGGGAAGTTATTGCAATTTTTTTTTGAAGAGTCCTTCTGAATGTTCAGTAATGGAAATGCATAATGGAATATTCCAGATCACTGGAGTGAAATGCATCTGTTTTCCACACTTGCATGCAGAGAGCTGTGGTGTAACATTTGTTAAATTGTTAATTATGAAAGGAGGCAAATAGATCTATTTGATGCGTTACCCACAACTGGATCAATTCCTGGAAGACCCCTGATTCAGTTTCCTTTTATGAGGGTCTATCCTGGTCATGTTCAGCTTGTTTGCCATTACATTTTGCTCTTAAAGAATGTAAGGTGCTTGGAGGGTTAAGAAATGCTGTAAAGCTACCTCCCAAGCCATCACAGTGAGCCTGCACAGAGGATGAGACATTATGCACCCTGTTTATGTACCAAATCACTGTGGTGTTGTCTGTAATCAGAGGTCACGAGGACTGCAGACGTAAAGAGACACTTTAAAGCATGGGTCACAGTTAACATGTGCTTTAGTCTGGCTGAAGGGTTCCACAGGCCTTGCACCTTTACCCTGATAGAAACTGCTACCAAATGAAACTGAGATGTTTCTTTGTAACAGAATGACTTGGAACAGGAGGAGAAAACGGGATACCTTGATTTAGAGCCATTTGCTGTCTCCACCAGTGCAGTTCCTCTTTGAAGTCCAAAACTAGAATCAGAAATTCCAGAGGATGATATGTTGGATCTATGTTTTTTTTTTTCAACAATTAAATTTTCTCTTGTATAATCTGTTGAGAAGAATCATGAGAATCATGAAAGCTATGAACAATAGTATCCTCAGATATTCTCTTGTAAGTTTGGAACTGACTGGATAAGCTCAGGAAAATATTCATATAAAAATCCACCTCTCCCTGTGTAAGAAATGCCTTTTGCTGAGGTGTCTGTAAGGCAGCCCCCAATACATAATTATTTGTAATGTAGTTATGTAGGTTTTTGATACATTTATCTTGAATCCCAGATTGTTAAGGAGAGAAAAAACCCATGTTAAGAACTCCTGGAATTTGGGAAAATACACTTTAAAGATAACTACGTCATCTAAACAAGAAAATACGTGAATGCCATGCAGTCTGCAATGAGCCATCACTGGACCTAGATACTTCATAAACACCCTTGGAACTGTAGAGAATCCAACAATAATGTAGAGAACTGATAATAGGACCTAGAAACAGAGAACAGGAGAAATTTTTCAAAGCCTTTGGCTAAAAGGGTGCAAAGATATGCATTCTTTAGATCAAACGTTACCATAAAGCACAAAGGAGGGATGAAGGGTAACAGACAATGAATGGTCAGTATTATGAATCTTACACTTTTACAGAAAGACTGAGAAAGGAAAGATCTAGAATTGCATAGAATTGGTCTCCAATAAAGATCTTTGGCATTAGAAATATTCTAGAGTAAAAAAGCCTTTGTCCCTTTCATCTAAGTCAGTTCTATGACTCCCAAATTAAACAAACCCTGAAGAACCTGAGGAAAAAAACTCTGCTTGGTTTGGAGGATGGGGAAATATTCCCCAGAAAAGAGGTATATGTATCCAGAGCCAACTGTAACCCTTCTGAAAGTACAGTCGTATTAAAAGTCTTCCCATAACAGATGTCTGTCTCTTCACTGTTGCAGTATTCATAACTGAAGGGATTTCTGCCAAGGACAGCCCAACATCCAGTCAGTACACAGAAGCCTTTAGTACTTACAGGCATGAATATGTAGGTGTAGGACATGAAGGTGATGTACAAGTACACACTCGGAACAAAAGGAACAGAATGCCCCTAGGGACAAGGAAAACAAGTACATTCAGAAGGAGAAAAGGGTGAGGATCCCCTTGGCCAGGAGGGCAAGAAAGAACAGGCTAGAGGAGATGGGGGCAAGAGAGAGAGTTTAAATACTGCAACAGTGAAGAGAAGGACACCTACTGTTAAGGTAAGAATTTACACAACTGTATTATGTCCTTCCATATCACTGTTGCAGTATTCATAACTGAAGGGAGAGTACAAAACCTCAGAGAAAGCCAGGGAGGTGGACGGCACTGCAGTGCCCTCCAGAAACCATGTAGAAAGCCCTGGCAAAGCCAGCCCTAGCACTGGAAAGAACATCTAACTTGTAATGTTTACTGATGGTATGAACAGGAGACCAAATAGCAGTCTCATGGATGGAACTGGTATTCAACCACTTGAGGAAAAGCACCAGAGTAGAAAATAGTTCTGGTACAATGAGCTTTTAGTGATGAGGAGACATTTACCATGAAAAGAATAACAAAAATAAATGGCCTTAGAAATCCAGGAAAAGATGGCTTGCTTGCAAACAGCCAAACCCAAAGACCTGGGATGACAGGAAACAAAAAGCTACTTAGACTTGCATATAACTTTATCTAAACAATATCTTAGTTGTCTATGCAAATCCAAGGTGTGAATAACCTTCTCACTGGCAGACTGTGGAAAAGCAAAAAAGGAAGACAGATGAACAGACCGATTCAGGGACAACTCATTGACCATCAGGGACAACTCATTGACCACCATGGTCATAAAAACAAGGATTAGTATGAAGAGACACGCTGTCTCTGTGAAAAACTAAAAGGGGGGGGGGACAGTCATGACAGCCCAGCTGAAGTGAGGGCCAAACAAGAACAGTCTTCCAAATACAATGTTGTAAAGAAGCTGAAGTAGTAGGCTCAAAAGGAGCCCAAATCAAATTTTCAAGAACAAAACTGAGGTCTCGGGAAGGCTGTTGGCTTCCTGGGAGGCCTAATAGGAAGGCTGCCTTTTAAGAAATTGCTTGACCTCAAATCTAGAGCCCAGGGGAGGAGCCAAGGACAGACCAGCAGAAATTGCTGACAGATGAGCTTTAACTGAAGAATATGCTAACTCAGTACAGAGCAGATCACACGAATAACAGAGAACCACAGAAACTTGGAAAGATAGGGGATCCTGGTTTCAAAGAGGCACCAGACAGAAAATCTTTTCCATTTGGACAAATACAATTTCCTGGTAGTGGGCTTCCTGGCCTCCTGCAAGACCTGAAGCACGACCTCAGAAAAGAAATGCCTAAAAGGGATCAAAACCCTATCACCCACAACGTCAGTCGAAGAGTGGATAAGTGAGGCTGGGTAAAAGACCCCTTGTCTTGTATGAGAAAGTCTACGCAGTGAGGCGACTTGTGGTGACTGCCACTGGCCAAGTGAGAAAGAAAGGGGAACCAATGCTGTCTGGGTAAAAAAAGGAGTCACTAAGCAAGATTATGGGGCAGTTCTGGAGAGGGAAGGTGTACAGAAACATCCCCCTTCCATGGAAAACAGGGCATCCACTTTTCAAGCAAGGGGACTCGGGACTCTGGAATAGAATAGGGGAAGTTGTCTGTTCAGACGGGAGGCAAAAAGATCTACCTGAGGAATACCCCCCACCGATGGACAATGTTCAGGAACACATCTCTGTGAAGCATCCATTAACTACCTCTGATGTAGAAGCCAGAGACCCTGAACTTTGAGGAGAGCTGAAAGAGGGCCCCCATCCTAAGGTGTCTGTACAGAGCTCTTGAGTTGGGTCTGGTACTTGGAAAGAAAGCCCTGGATTGCTAGAGTTGATGAATCCACCACTGAAGCTCGAGCTTGAGACAAGGGAGGAAGGGGACTGGGAAGTCCAAGGGGTGGCAATGCTGAAGATACACTGACTTGAGGTATCACTATAGCTTTCTCATATGGAGCCTGGTCAGAGGAAGCACTGGAATAGTGGAAGCCATGAGCAAGTCCCTGGCCAAGAATCACGCCAAAGGAAGAAGAGACTGGAAAAAGGCAATAAGATCGAAGGCCCTGGGGGCAGGCAGGCAGGGATCCACGAGTATGGTCTGGATCCTGCAACCAAGGAAATAGGATCCGGAGAAAGGGTCATAGCTGATCAAAAGTTTATGGTGAACCCCAGACTCTGCAACAGGGTAATGGTAAACTGTAAGTCTTGAAGCAGAGCCTCTGGGGAGAAATCTTGAATGAGCATATAGATCGCTCAGATAAAGAAAGATCTGAACTCCTCTCATCCTGCAAAAAGCAATGACAGGAGAAGGCATTTGGTGAATACCCTTGGGGCAAAGGACAAAGCAGAGAACTGAAAATGCAAGGAAGAAAGAGAAATGTAAACATTTCCTGAAAGGGGAATGGATGGGGATATGCAGGCAGACATCCTTAAGATTCACAGAGGCCAAAAAAGCCTGAGGAAGAAGAAGAGGAAATGAAGTTTGGAGAGACAACATCCAAAAGTAAGAAATCTCAAGAAAGGGGTTGAGCTGGGAAAGTTCCAGAATTGGTCTCCAAGTTCCCTCCATCATGGGAACCAGAAATATTCTGGAATAAAAACGCCTCCCTACATGGGCTGGGGGCTACAGCTTGAATGGTGCCCTGGACCAAAAGAGAAAGAAGCACCACTGGGAAAAATGGAAGCTGTTCCCGAGTAGGTTGAGGGATGGCCAAAAAGGGAGGAAGGGATTTCCAAACCATGAAATACTCCTGGCGGATAACATCTAGAACCAGAGAGTCTGTTGTGTTTCTCAACCAGTTTGGATGGTCAGGGAAAAAGACAAAGGGATAAATGGACTTCAGAGAGAGAAAGGGGAAGCAAACTGTCAAACACAGCCCGGCTTGTCCTATAATGTAGGTTTCTGAGAAGTAGGTGTTTGAGTAGATTTAGCAGGAGGAACATCTAAAAAGTACAGTTGTGCACACTTACAATAAATGTAGATGTTTGAGTGTATTCACTGTTGCAGTCATTACATTTGGGTAATCTGCTGGCAGGATGCCCTCAGTCGGCCTGAATTCCAATGTCTTGGGTCCTGCGTCAGTTGCTGTCTTCTCTTCCATGACGTCGGGTCATAAAACATGCAGCCGACGCCATTTTCTTTAGTTTTTCTTGCCCCCGATGTCAGGTGCCCCCAAAAAGGTAGCAATATTATATAAATAAATATAAATATACACGCATCAATATAAACTTTACCTTCATCTACAAGCAAATACACCACATAGGTCGTAGAACATAGAGAAGGAAAGAGAAACTTTAGAATGACAGGGGGATGGCAGGAGGGTAACCTGGACTGCAACAGTGAATACACTCTAACATCTACATTTATGGTAAGTGTACACAACTGTACTATGTTCTTCATGTTTCACTGTTGCAGTCATTACATTTGGGTAGAATCCCAAAGCTATGGTTGGGAGGCTGGAGCTAAACAGCATTAGGTGCAGCTATAAGGCCCTGCGGCACTGCAGTGGCAAAGCCTGCCCCAGACTTAGAGTAGAGAGGCAAATGGTAATGCTTTGTAAAGGTGTGAACAGAACTCAAAGTAGCAGCCTCTAGAATGTCCTTGGTTGGTACTCCTCCGAGAAAGGCTGCTGTAATAGCTGCAGCTCTGGTGGAGTGAGACCTAATGCCCTTGGGCACAGGTTTGCCATGGTGTAAGTAGCAGAAATGGATGCAATGGCTTATCCACTTTGAAATTGTCTGCTTTGAAATTGCCTTTCCTTCTGATCCTGCAGCATATGACACTAGTAATTGCTCAGTTTTTCTTAGAGCTTTTGTCCTGCTCAAGTAGAATCTTAGCTGTGTACGTCCAAGGAATGCAGAATTCTCTCCCCTTTGTTCTGCGGATATGGATAAAAAGACGGCAGGTGAATTGTTTGGCTAAGAGCCACACTGGAAACGACCTTCGGCATAAAAGTAGGATTTGTCCTCACAGACACCCTGTCTGGGTAAGATATGATAAAAGGCTCTACAGCCATGAGGGCCTGTAGCTCTGAAACTCTTCTTGCTGAAGTAACTGCTAGTAGCAGAGCTGTCTTCCATGATAAGAACTTTATATCAGCGGTAGCAGCTGGTTCAAATGGAGGCAGGGTGAGCTTTTCCAACACATAATTGAGGTCCCATGCAGGTAATGGAGATCTTCTAGGAGGCCTTAAATTTTTGGCACCTCTAAGATACTGCTTTAGTAAAGGATGAGAAAAGATTGGTGGCTCTGTATTGTAATGAGCCGAAATGGCAGAGGCATGGATTTTGACTGATGAGAAAGATGGGCCTTTGTCAAGCATCTCAGTTAAGTATTGTAATATCTGAGGGATATGTGGTTCAGCTGTATCAGTTCCTTGTGCTTGATTCCAAGCACAGAATCTCTTCCATTTGTCAGCATAAAATTTTCTAGTACTAGGCCTTCTGGCTTCCAAAATGACATCCATCACAGCTTTACTGAGAGGTGTCACTTGTATGATCACCGGATTAGCCATGCTGCCAGGTTCAGCATCTGTAGCTGATTGTGCAGGATCTGACTGTTTTGCTGGGACAGTAGTTGTGGTTTTTGAGGCAAGGTCCAAGCTGGGTATTGAGACAAGTTCCTTAGGATTGGGTACCAGTATTGGCGGGGCCAGTCCAGGGCAATTAATATCATCTTTGGCTTCTCGTGTCTGACTTTTAGGAGGACCTTGGGTAGAACAGGCAGAGGAGGAAAGGCGTAAACTGATAGGTTTTTCCAACTGAAGGATAGGGCGTCCACTTTCCATGCTTGTCTGTCCTTGTGCAAAATCTTTTCAGTTGATAATTTTGAGGTGAGGCAAATAGATCTATGTCTGGGCATCCCCATTTCTCTGTTATCATGCTGAAGACTTGTGGATTTAGTTTCCACTCGTGAGGATCCATAAGGTTTCTGCTTAAATCGTCTGCCAGAGTGTTTTGTTTTCCTGGCAGGAATTGATCTTGAAGCTGTATCTGGTAGGTCAAAGCTGTGTTCCACAGTGCCATGGCTAATCTGCAAAGAGGGTATGACTGTGTGCCCCCTTGCTTGTTTATATACCACATGACTGTGGTGTTGTCCGTCTTTATCAGTAGTTGTCCTGGATGAAGTAAGTCCTTGAAGGCTGTTAGGGCATTTTGAACAGCTAGCATCTCTTTCTAGCTGATATGTAGATGCATTTGATTTGGTGCCTATATGCCCTGAATGCATCTTCCTGCCATGTGGGCCACCCAAGCATAATCTGATGCATCTGTTGTTAAGGTTTGGCTGGCAGGGAGTATAGTGAAAGGCCGTCCCATGTTTTGGTGACAGGCCTTTGCCCACCATAGAAACGCCTGTTGCAGGCAGGGAATGAGAGGAATCAGTTTCCAGACTGTGTGAGTGTTGACCATTGAAGTTTCCTCATATGCAGTCTTGCATATGGAATTAGTAGGATGCAGGATGCCATGAAGCCCAGAGCCTGCAGAATTTGTCTTGCAGAAGACTGGGTTTTTGTTGCCATCAGTTTGAAGTAAGTAGTCAGTTGCCTTTGTTTGTCTGGCATGAGGTAAGCCATCTGGGCAGTTGTATTCAAGCTTGCACCCAATAATGTTATTTTTTGAGAGGGTACCAGTTGTGGTTTCTTTTCGTTTATTGTGTACCCTAGGCATGTTGGAAGCCTTTTCACAAACGCCAGGTGTCACAGAAGAGTGTCCTTGTTCTCTGCTTGAACGAGACAGTCGTCCAAGTAAGGATATATTTGAATACTTCTTTGTCTGCAAAATGCAATCACTGGTGCCAGGCACTTTGTAAAGACCCTGGGCACAGTAGGTAAGCCAAAGGGCAGTGCAGAGAATTGGTAATGCATTAAGCCAGCCTTGAATCTGAGGTATCTTCTGCATGACTGTCTTACTGGGACATGCAGGTATGCCTCTTTTAGGTCTAAAGTCACCAGCCATGCATTCTTGCCCAGCATGGGCAGAAGCTGCTGCAAAGTGAGCATTTTGAATTTTGGAATGTCCAGGTATGTGTTCAAAATCGATAAATCCAGTATTGGCCTCCAGGCCTGGTCATTTCTGGGTACCAAGAACAGTCTTGAGTAAAAACCTCGTCGTTTTTCCTGTTATGGTACTGTCTGAATGGCCCCCATATCCATGAGGGACATAACCTGTTTCTGTGCCTCTGCCCATTGATTTTTTGGCAGATCTGGCCAACCATTTGTCATTGGCAGAGTGCGGAAATGGAATCTGTATCCCTGTGATACAATGTTTAGTACCCACTTGTCCTGGGTTATTAACTGCCAATTTTGAGCAAAAAGTGCTAATTTACCCCCTATGGGTGCTGCCAAAAGATAAGTGCTTGGTGTAGGCAGAGGGATGTCATTGGGATTGCTTTCTGTAGGTTTGCGCTTTATCTCCTCCAGATTTGGAGGTGGATGTGCCAAATTACTTTGACCAGTATGATTCTTGAGCCTGGTACCTGGAACCCTTAGGGCGTCTGGATTTGCCCCTTTGAGCTCTATCTGACACAGGAAAGGACCAATTTTTTGTAGGCCAATGTCTACTGAATCTTGGTGGCTGCACTTGTAAGAAATCTTTAACAGTTTGCATAGACTTAGCTTTTTCTTCCATTTTCTTTAAAACCTCTTCTGCCTTAATACCAAACAGAGAATCATACTGTAAAGGTGCAGCTAGCAATTTAGCTTTAACATGATCAGGCAAATTTTGTTCCTTTAACCAGGCATGCCTCCTAATCACAGATCCAGTAACTGCAGCCCTGCAGAAGGTATGCTTTCCAACTTGTTCAGCTGCATGCAATAATTCCTGCAATTCTTTATTTTCTGCACATTCTGAAATCAACATCATTTTCTGTTTCAGCAATCCCATAACATGTTGTTGGTACTTAAGCATATGAAATTGACAATTTAAGGCCCTGATTGCCAAGGTTGCAGATGTATAAACCTTTTTTTCCCATCTGTCCCGTGCCCTAGAATCTCTGTCAGAGGGGGTAGGGTTCTTTGCTGTTGAGGCCTTAACTCCCTTTGGACCCTGTGAAATAGTTTCAGGATAAGCAGCAAGGTTTCTAAATAACAATGTATGTGAGTCGGAGACTCTGTAACATCTGTCTGGCTTACTGGGAGCCGGAGGTAAGAAGTCAGGGGTCAAGCTTGACTCCGAAAACACATCATCCACAATGTCTAAAATAGGGGGAATGGCAAAAGGCTTGTGCTAGGGTAGAAGGAGGAAATCCCGGAGCCTCTTTTTTGAGTCTGAGAAGTCTTGACTCTCCCAGTGAAAATGCTCCCTCAAATTATGCAAGGTTTCTCCAAATGAATAATCCTCAGGAGGAGATGCAGATGGAATAGACTCCTCAGCATCAGAATCCTCATAGGGAGGTATAGATAATTCCTGATCAGAAGAGGAATCAGAAGAAATAGAAACTTGATCTGAAGATTCATAATCAGTGTCTTGCCTAGGCCTCTTATCTGGAAGGGGATGGGTATCCCTGATCAAGGTAATAAGATCTTCAGCCATTTTGATCATCTGATTTTTAGGCATGGAGGCCTGTGCATGTGGTTCATGCGTCAGTTTTTTAGGTTTAGAAGTTGCTTTTGTCTTTGGTTTTGCAGCTGTCGTCGGTTTGATGTACAAATGTTGAGGTCTGAATACACCCTCAGAAGCTGGTGCCTGCTCAGTGGCTCCGGACCCATCCGAGGGAGATACATCCGTCGGTCCAATACCTTGAGTATTTTTCGGCATGCCAGACTCCACATGGGTGTCAGCAGAGGCCTGCGACTCGAAGGTAGTGGGTATCAGGGGCTGCAAAGGCACTTCACTGAGTACCGGTGAACCAGCGACTGGCTTAGGAGAAGCTTTGTCGTCGGTTTTGGATCTCGACTGCCTTTCTCTGTCCTTTTCTTTGCATTTTTTATGTACTCCGGTAGTCGGATTGCTATCCGACGACATTTCTGGGTAATTAAATCTGTTTCCAAAATACTTTGATGTAAAAATATACCGACGCTTAATAGTGCGTTGGTTAAATCTAGCACATAACCGACAGCCAGGCACGTTGTGATCAGGGCCTAGGCAAGGAATACAGTATAAATGGAAATCCTTATGAGGTATTTCCTTCCCACAAGTAATACAATTATTAACTTTTTCTGACATCGGTAAAAAGCAAGAAAAAAGTTTCCCCAACGGGGTACTTAGCTTTAGTGAAGACTTCGGTTCTGAAACTGGAATATTTTAGTAGTCGGCCGACCGGCACTTTGCTTCTGCTTCGGGCACCACGCGGCAAGAAAGGACTAAAGAAAATGGTATTGGCTGTATGTTTTATACCCCTGACGACCTGACGTCATGGAAGAGAAGACAGCAACCGACGCAGGACCCAAGACTTTGGAATTCAGGCCGACTGAGGGCAACCTGCCAGCAGATTACCCAAATGTAATGACTGCAACAGTGAAACACAAAGAACATCCCTTCTAACACTTGGGCAGAGGGTGAGACTGCCTGCGAACACAAGTAGATTTGGAAGGGTAATTCCTTTGAAAGTTTAGAATAGGAGAAACAAAAATATGTTTCAACTCTTGCAAGGCCTTGCCCTTGTACTGAAGAGACTTAAAAAGTTTAGCAGCAGAACCAAAAAGATTTATATAATCTAAAGGAGCATCCAACAATTTGGCCTTAGACAAAGCCATAAGTAATGCAGGTGGATCCCAACAAGGAAAGGGCAAAAGCCTTACCCTCACAGTCAGGAAGGTCAAATATTACCTGAGAAACTCAAGAAAGAAATGCCAAACAATACCTAGTCATATCAGTGTGGAAGTTAATGGCCCTAAAAGATAAGGTGGCAGCAGTATAAACCTTCTTGCCCAGCCTCTCCATGGCCCTATTATCCTTGTCTAAAGGAAGCAGCTTGATAGAGGGTAATAGCTTGCAGGGCTTGTCCAAAGATACAGACTCTACAGAAGGGTTAGGAGAAGGGTATTTATACAAAAATTTAAACTCATCAGGCATCTTGTAAAATCTGTCAGGTTTATTGGAAGCTGGGGTCTGAGAAGCTGGTGATAAGGTATCCAAGAGGGTGGCCAGAAAAGGGGGAACAGCAGAAGGTTTGGGAGACTCCATCTGAAGGAGCTCCATACCTTTTCTGGATATCAGAAACTTGACAGCAATCCCACTTAAAGAATTCCATCATACAGGTAAGTGTCCCCAAAACAGAGTGCCTCTAAATAAGGATCTGAACCATAATTTAAGGGGGTAGGGTTTTGAGAAGAATAGGCTAAGGATTCATGTGCAGAATCTTGATCATCAGAGGAATCCAGTTCCCTAGGTCTTTTAAGAGGAGTGAAAGACCAGGAAGGGGTGGGCACAGACACCCCTCGAGGAGTCTTTAAAGCCATTAAAGCATTAAACAACCCCCGTGTAAAATCATGCCATTCACACTGGGGATCCTTAACTGCAGGGGAAATATGCTTGTTTTTTCTCTCTAGGAGGCTTTAAAGCCATTAAAGCATTAAGCAACCCCCCCCCCCCCCCGAGTAAAATCATGCCATTCACACTGGGGATCTTTAACTGCAGGGTAAATATGCGTGGTCTTCGGTTTCTTTTTTGTGGGACATCTGCACAAAATACCATAGGACGGTCAGACCCTTGGTGATACTCAATAAGCATACTAGGCATTTCCTCTCTCACTAAAATCTGCAGGATCCCCCCTCAGTCCCTCTGATATAATCAGACTACATTCCCCCCTCAACATCTGGAGCTGATGTTTGGAAAGCCTCCAAGGATGTGTGAGAAGTTGGATCCATGCCAGCCTCTGACGGTGTAGTGGCAGAGGAATCTGAAGCAGCCACCAGACGATCCTCTGGGCTTTCAAGAGCCTAGACAGAGAGAGAGAGACGCTAGTGGGAGGCTGGACAGCAGCCATGTCAGACCTATGTTTTTTGGCCTTTTTTTCTCAGGAGACAGCTGACGCTTGGGACGGGAAGACTCTGCCATAGCACCTTCAGCCAACAGCTTACGACGCGGCTTTTCAAGGTAAACAGTTAAGGAGGAGAGATGACTACATAGTGTCTTGGGACAAAAGCTTGGCAGACAGAACACTGCGTTTGGTCGTGGGAAGCACCCAAACAAAAGCAACACTGTTCATGATGGTCTTCATGGGGAATCTGCCTCCCACACTGACATTTTCCCTTTCTGGTTTCTGGATTACATAAAACCAATCAATACTAAAGAAAAAAAATATAAGGGGAAACCCAATGGGGCACTTAAATGAAAAAAAAAATTTTTGCCCGGTAACCAGCACAGAAGAAAGGTGTTCAGACAGACATTGAATAATGCTGTTTGTCTGGCGGCAAAGACGTTCTGAGCGTGTACATCGATACGTAACCTTTATGCCCTATGCCTTGTGCAGGCAGTGTATATGTGAAGTACGGCACCACTAAAGGCTTTGGCATACTGGCCGGATGTTGGGATATCCTTGGCAGGAGATCCCCTCAGTTATGAATTCTGCAACAGTGGTATGAAAAGACATCTGCATTTATCACTCAAGTCCGATACGATCTGTAGCCAACGGGGGATGTAATGAGGCAGTTTCTGAGACAGATTATAGAGAGAGAGGCAGGAGGGAAGAGAGGGCACGATGCTGACTTAGCCATTTTGAAGTATTAGATTGTTCCTTTATAGGAATGGATTCCGTTTCTTGTTGTTCCTCCAGCCACATTTTCTCCCTGTTTGACCTGATATGGCAGAGATTACTCATTTTGCTTCTTATAAGAAGGAGAAGATCTGGAAGTCTTGTAAATGGGGACTTGAAAAATGTTAGACACTCTGTGAATTAATTTCGCTCATCAAATTGTTTGCAGACCTGAATAGATGACGGGACACACAAAATCTTACCTGAAGCAGAATTTAAAATTTCAGACTTTACTTCTTTAGCAAACATTTGGTTACTTACCCATGCATATCTCCTCAAAACTGTAGCAGTAGCAGTGGCCTTGGATACAGCATCTGCACAGTAATTCACACACTTCAAAGCATGTTTAGATACTCTTGTCAAGATTAGAAATATGATTCAGAAAGGAGCTACTCTCTGAAGTGTGGCAGAGTCTTAAACTGTTTCAGAGGGCTCCAGCCTAGTAGTCACCAGTCCTAGGGGATGCAAAGGCACCTCATCAAGGTCCTTGGCCAACAACAATCACTTTCTTTGGACTCTGGATCCCAGTGTTTTTTTTTTTTGTTTTTTTTTTTTATCTTTTCACTTTTTTGGGATCACACTGGAGATCAGTGGAGTGGTAGTGGAACCTGCAGAAGACAAGGATTGTGATGCTACCCAAGAAGCCAATGACTAGGATTCATATGTGCACCTCTGGCCTAAGTTTAAGGGTTTTTGCAAAGAAACTTAGCACAATTAGAGCAATTAGAGACATCATGCTGAGGCCCCAAGCAAAACGAGTGAATATCTTTATGCAGGATTTCATTTCCGCAGGACAAATAACTCTGGAAACATAAACCGAGTGACAGACTGCGAGTATATAAAGCACAAGTGAATCGCATCAGACAGCATAGCTAGAAAGAACTGAAGATGGCAAAGGATGCCTTTTTTATATACCAACATCCAGATGTCAGTGTCTAAACATCCACTGGCTTGGGAATGATGCTAAGACTCTGGAAATTGGGCCAGTCATGAGCTTCTCAGTAATGCAACACTGACTATGAAGAAAGTACAGTTGTATAAAATCTTACCATAATGGTATATGTCCTTCTCCTCACTGTTGCAGTACTCATTACACTAGGGATCCCCTGCCAAAGGTGGCCTGATGTCCGGCCTGTACACCAAAGTCTTTAGGTTGCTTTAAGGTATGATGTATGTCACAAGTATGCCCCTTGCGTAGCGTAGGGCATAGAGGTGACATCCGGAAGTACCATCCTCAGAACTAAGAGCTCCAGTAGGAAAGTCAGTCTAAGGAAAAAAAAGGTAATCATTACATCCAGAACAGACATGGACCAGGGGTGGAGGGAGTCAATACTGCAACAGTGAAGAGAAGGACATCTACTGTTATGGTAAGATTTTACACAACTGTACTATGTCCTTCCATTTCACTGTTACAGTATTCATTACACTAGGGAGACTGCCAAAGCTCAGGAAGCAGACAGGGAGGAGGAAGGACCAGCAGAGCTCTCTAGGAAGCCAATGGCCCTAGCAAAACCAGCTCTAGCTCTGGAAATTCCATCCAACTTGTAGTGCTTGGTAAAAGTATGCAGAGAAGTTCAGGTAGCTGTCCCAAGAATAGAGTTTAATATCCAAACCCTTGAAAAAAACACCAGAAGAAGCCACAGCTCTAGTAGAATGAGCCTTAACAGAAAGAAGGCTTTTACCATGAAAAGAATAACAAAAAGAAACGGCTTTAGAAATCCAAGTAGTAGTAGTTTGCTTGGACACAAACAATTCTAAGGACCTAGGATGAAAGGAAACAAAAAGCTGATCAGATTTACAAAAAGTCTTATCCAAATAAAATCTGAGTTGTCTATGCACACCCAACGTGTGTTGCACCTTCTCACTGGCAGACTGCAGAGAAGGGAAAAAAGTGAGCAAATGAACAGACTGATTAAGAAACAACTCATTCACCACCTTAGGCATAAAAGAAGGATTAGTACAAAGGGATGCCCTGTCTTTATGAAACACCAAAAAAGGAGGACAAGCCATAAGGGCTTGAAGATCAGAGCCATTTGACAGGAGTAAGGGCTAACAAAAGTACAGTCTTCCAAGAGCAATGTTGGACAGAAGGTGAGGTTGAAGGCTCAAAAGGAGCCTGGGGCAATTTTTCTACAACAAAAACTAAGATCCTAGGGAGGAGGAACAGGCTTCCTGGTAGGCCTAACATGAAGGACACTTTTAAAGAATTGTTTAGCTTCAAATCTAAAAGCTAAAGGAAGTATTAAAGGCAGACAAGCAGAAACAGCTGGTAAGTGGGCCTTAACAGAAAAATAAGCCAACCCAGCATTGAGCAATTCACACAGACAAGACAGAAAGTACAGTTTTGTACCTACCATAAATGTAGATGTTCGAGTGCTAATACAGCTGCAGTAATCACAGATGGGTTTTCAGCCGTCAGGCGGTCCCTCGGTCGGCCGAATTCCAAAGTCTTGGTCCGGCGTCGGTTGTCGTCGCTTACTCTTCTGACGTCAGGAAGGCCAGAGTATATAAGACACAGCCGACGCCATGTTCTTCAGTCTTTCTTGCCCCAGATGTCAGGTGCCCCTAAAAGGAAGGCAATACATAAATAAGGTTTATCTACATATGCAAGCAATGCAATGAAATGCACAATCAGTGTAAGCAAGCAAATAAAACATAGCAGGATAACCCAGTCAGGTGGTATGAAAAGGTTGTTAGGCCCCATGCCTTTACCAAGTGGGGAAGGAGGGAGGGAAACGTGTACTGCAGTTGTATTAGCACTCGAACATCTACATTTATGGTAGGTACAAAACTGTACTATGTTCATCGTGCATACAGCTGCAGTAATCACAGATGGGTAGAATCCCAAAGCTATGCATAGGGTGGTAGGTACTATGAGGAACTGGGTTGAGCCAGAATGCCCTGCAAAACAGCAGTGGCAAAACCTGCTCTTGTTCTGGAATATAAGGGCAGGTGGTAGTGTTTTGTGAAGGTATGTACAGAACTCCAAGTGGCTGCCTCCAAAATATCCTTAGTAGGAACACCTCTGAGGAAGGCTGTAGAGGTGGCTGTGGCCCTGGTGGAGTGAGATCTGATACCAGTAGGGACAGATTTCCCATGATAGGAATAACAAAACCGTATGCAGTGGCCAATCCACTTGGAAATGGTCTGTCTGGTAACTGGCTTCCCTTGAGCCCCTACGGCATAGGACACAAAAAGTTGTTCTGATTTCCTGAAGGACTTTGTTCTGTCCAAATAGTAACGTAGCTGCCTATGGATGTCTAAAGAGTGAAGCAGCCTCTCCCCTTTGTTTTGAGGGTTAGGATAAAAGGTAGGTAGGTGTATGGCTTGATTTAAGGCTATCCTGGATACCACTTTTGGCATAAAGGATGGGTTGGTACGAAGGGAAACCCTGTCCTGATGGAAGATGAGGAAGGGCTGCACCGCCATGAGGGCCTGTAGTTCAGAAACCCTACAAGCTGAAGTGATGGCCAGAAGGAAAGCTGTTTTCCAGGACAAATATTGCAGATCTATTGAGGCAGCAGGTTCAAAGGGAGGCAATGTTATTTTTTCTAGTATGTAATTAAGGTCCCAGGCAGGTATTGGTTGCTTCCTTGGAGGTCTTATATTCTTAGCCCCTCTGAGGAACTGTCGTAAGAGTGGGTGAGAGAATAAAGGAGGATCCGTGTTGAATTCTGCAGAAATGGCTGAGGCATGTATTTTTATGGAAGAAAATGAAAGTCCACTGTTCAGCAGTTCAGCTAGGTACTGTAAAACCTGAGGCAAGTTCAATTTTGTAGGGTCCTGGCCTCTTTTCTCATTCCAACAGCAAAACCGCTTCCATTTTGCGGAGTAAGCTTTTCTTGTAGATGGTCTTCTGGCCTCCAAAATGACATCCTGCACCTCCTTGGAGAGTAGGGACTGCTGTGGTGTCAAGGGATTTTCCATGCAGCGAGGTTGGGTGTTTTCAGCTGACTGTGAAGAGTTTTGTAGCTGTTCTGAGTCAGTAGAAGAGGCATTAGAGGCAGGGACCAGGGAGGAGTATGTGTTAGGCTCCTCAGGAGTGGATACCAGTGTTGCCTTGGCCAATCTGGAGCAATCAGTATCATCCTCGGTTTGTCTGTTCTTGCTTTCAAAAGCACCTTGGGCAGAAGGGGCAGAAGTGGGAATGCATAAACTGTCCATGCTGTCCAACTGAATGAAAGGGCGTCCACTTTCCAGGCCTTTGGATGAAAGGTCCTTGAACAAAACTTTTTCAGTTGATGGTTCCTGTGGGAGGCAAAAAGATCTATGTCTGGCCTCCCCCACGCTTGGATTATCTCTGTAAACACCTGAGGATGTAACTTCCATTCGTGTGGATCTGTCACATTTCTGCTTAGAGTGTCTGCCAGTGTGTTTTCCAGTCCTGGAAAGTACTGTGCTTGAAGTTCGATTTGTCTTTCCAGAGCCAAGTTCCAAAGAGTCATGGCTAGTCTGCACAAGGGGTATGAATGTGTTCCTCCTTGTTTGTTTATGTACCACAATGTTGTCTGTTCTTATCAGTAATTGTCCTGGATGCAGGAAGTCCTTGAAGGCTGTAATTGCATTTATTACTGCTAGCATTTCTTTTTGATTGATGTGAAGGTGCTTTTCCTTTTGGGACCATCTGCCTGAATGCACCTGTCCTTCATGTGCGCCCCCCAGGCGTAATCTGAGGCGTCTGTGGTTATGACTTGTTTTGCTTGATGCTTGTAGAATGGAAGGCCTGTGTTTACTTGACATGCTTGGGCCCACCATAGAAATTCCTTTTGCAAACATGGAATTATTGGTATAATTGTTTCCAAACTGTGACTGTGTTGAGACCATAGGTTTTTTAGGTACCATTGAAGTTTCCTCATATGCAGCTTTGCACATGGGATTAGAAGAATGCAAGATGCCATGAATCCCAGAGCCTGCAGGATTTTCCTTGCAGTAAGCCTGGTACTTTTTGCTAGTGTTTCGAAGTACTGAGATAGTTGCCCTTGTTTTTCTGGCGTAAGATATGCCATCTGGGTGTTTGTGTCCAAGTTGGCGCCCAGGAAGGTTATTTTCTGAGATGGTGTTAGCCTTGATTTCTCCTTGTTGATGGTATATCCCATAGAAAGCAGTAACCGTGTCACATATGCCAGATGTTCCAGTAGTATGCGTTTGCTGTCCGCTTGGATCAGGCAGTCGTCCAGATAAGGGTACATTTGTATCCCTTGAAGTCTGCAGTAGGCAATCACTGATGCCAGGCACTTTGTGAATACTCTGGGCGCAGTAGATAAGCCAAAGGGCAATGCAGAGAATTGATAGTGGATTGAACCTGCAAGAAATCTGAGGTATCTTCTGCAGCTTTGTCTGATTGGGACATGCAGGTATGCCTCCTTGAGGTCCAATGTTACCAGCCAAAACTCCTTGCCCAGCATGGGAAGAAGTTGCTGTAATGTGAGCATCTTGAATTTTGGTGCAGTAGGAATGTGTTTAGGATGGATAAGTCCAAAATGGGTCTCCAGTCGGTTCCTTTTCTTGGTACCAGAAAAAGTCTTGAATAAAAACCTTGACCTTGTTGGTGTGTAGGTACCTTTTGTATAGCTCTCATGTTTAGGAGCTTTGAAATTTGCAGTTGTGCCTCTGCCCTTTGATTTTGTGGCAGGTTTGGCATGCCTCTCATTTTTGGAAGAGTGTGAAATTGAAATTTGTAGCCTCTGTTTATAATGTCCAGTATCCATTTGTCTGTTGTGACAATATGCCAATTGCTTGCATATAATGCTAGTTTTCCTCCCAAAGGTGCTTCCAGCTGAGACGTGCTTGGCATGGAAATGAGGGAGTCATTGGGTTTGCTTCCTGTATTGTTGTGCACTGTCTTCACCACCTCTTGGTGCTGGAGATTGCCATTGTCTGCCTCTATATGATCCTTGTGATTGCCCTCTGCCCCTTGTGCGTCTGTATCTACCTCTTTGGGGCTTGTCAGTGGCTGGAAAGGACCAGTTTTTTGAAGGCCAATTTCTGCTAAAACGTGGTGGTTGGACCTGTAAGAAAGCCTTGACAGTTTGCATAGATTTGGCTTTTTCTTCCATTTTCCGTAGTATCTCCTCAGCATTAGTACCAAATAGTACATCCTTTTGTAAAGGAGCATCAAGTTTAGCTTTCACATGATCAGGTAAATTTTGTTCCCTAAGCCAGGCATGTCTGCGAATGACTGATCCTGTAGCAGCCGCTCTACTGGAAGCCTCTGGGGCATCATAACCACATTGTAAGGTGTGCTTACCCACTTGCTCCGCACTATGCATCATATCCTGTAACTCTTTTAAATCTGGTTGTTCAGGTTGAGACATTTTGTTCCTTAATTGTGATAACAGGTACTGTTGATATTTAATCATATGAAACTGACAGTTTAAGGCCCTCATGGCTAGGGTGGCCGAGGTATATACCTTTTTACCCCACCTTTCTAGAGATCTGGATTCCCTTTCTGCAGGGAGTGGATTCTTGGCAGTGGAGGCCTTTAATCCCTTGGGGCCTTGTGAAATGGTTTCAGGGTCAGCATTATGGCCTTTGTAAAGAAATTGGTGAGAGCCGGGTACTCTGTACTACCTATCAGGTTTTACTGGTGCAGGAGGCAGAGAATCAGGGTTAAGGCAAGCCTCCGAGTAGACATCATCCAGTACATCCAAAACAGGGGGTATAGCCAGAGGTCTGTGCTGAGGTAACCAAAGAAATTCCCTAAGTCTTTTCTTGGAATCTGAAAAGTCTTGGCCTTCCCAATGGAAGTGTTCCCTCAAAGTGTGCAAGGTTTCCCCAAAAGAAAAATCCTCAGGATGGGATACAGAAGGAATGGACTGTTCTGCATCCGAATCCTCAAAAGGGGAGTAAGAGTGTTCCTCTGCATCAGAATGTTCTGATAAAAAGGATCCCTGATCAGAAGAGGGAGATTCTTCCTCCACTCTGGGTCTCTTGTCAGGAGGGGGCTGAGAACCTCTGATAAGAGTAATTAAATCCTCAGCCATTTTAAGCATCTGTTTCTTAGCATCCGATCATGGGATTGAGTTATGGACCTGCTCAGAGAGTCTGCCACAATGTTTTGATCTGAAGGTATGTATACTGCCTGAAGAGTCACTTAGAACTGGATAGCTAGTTCCCACACTAGGAGTGCCAGTTGACAAAGACCTTGCCCCCTTCTTGACATACCACATCACTGTGGTATTGCCTGTAAACACTTTGAGAGGTCATGGGGAGAAAAGACAATGAAAGGCTAGAAGAGCTCTCATCTCCTTGATATTGGATGTGGTCTTTTTGTTGAAAAGATGACCATACTCCCTGCACCTTTCGGGAGCCGAAAGCTGCTCGCCATCCCACATGTGAGGATTCTTTGAACAGCTCGTGAGAGGGAAGAGGTGGATGAAAAGGGAGCCATGGATTTATAGTCAACTGCTGACTCCACCACTGAAGTTCCTGCTTGCGACAAGAGAGAACTATGAAATAGAGGGGATAAGAGTGTTGAAGCCAAACTGACTTAAGAAACCACTGAAGTTTTCTCGTGTGGAGTTTGGCAAAGGCAGCATAGGAATACTGAAAGCCATAAACCCCAGAGTTCTCAGAAATTCCCTTGCTGTTATAGAGGTCAGAGGAAGAAGGAACTGAAAAAAAGCAAACGAGAGTTACGGCCTTGGGAGGAGGCAGAGATGTCAGCATAGAAACAGTCTGGATCTTGCACCCCCAGAAAGACATAATCCTGAGGAGGAGTCTGAAAGGACTTTTGAGATTTACAGTGAACCCCAGGCTCTGCAGAAGGGAGACTGCAAAGTGAAGATTTTGCAACAAGATCTCTGGAGAGGATGCCTGAAACAGGAGGTCGTTCAAGTAGGAAAAGACCTGGATCCCCCTATGCCTGCAAAAAGCAGTCACAGGAGCGAGGCATTTGGTGAATACCATTGGGGCAGTAGAAAGACCAAAGGGCAAAGCACAGAACTGAAAATGGCAGGAGGCAACAGAGAAACGTAAAAACGTCCTGAGAAGGGGGATGAACTGGGATATAGAGACAGTACAGTTGTGTACACTTACCATAAATGTATATGTTCGAGTGTATTCACTGTTGCAGTCATTACATTTGGGTTATCTGCCTACAGGTAGCCCTCAGCTGGCCTGAATATCAAAGTCTTGGATCCCTGCGTTGGATGCTGTCTCTTCTTCTATGACTTCAGATTGTCAGGGGTATAAAACATGTAGCCGACGCCATTACATCAGTTTTACATGCCCCAGATGTCAGGTGCCCCCATAATGGGAAGCAATTATATGTTAGGTTACACCTCCAACAAAAAGCAAATACACCAGAAAGCTTAAATACTTCAAACAAGAAGGAAGGTAGAGCCAAGAGAAGTCAGGGGGCTGGAGGGAGGATAACCAGGACTTCAACAGTGAATACACTCGAACATCTACATTAATGGTAAGTGTACACAACTATACTATGTTCTTCGTGTTTCACTGTTGCAGTCATTACATTTGGGTTGATTCCCAAAGCTAAGGAAGGGAGGAGGAATTTAGAGAGCATTAGGACCAGCTATTAAGCCCTGCAAGACTGCAGTGGCAAAGCCAGCTCTGGATTTAGAAAAAATAGGCATGTGGTAATGCTTGGTGAAGGTATGCACAGAGCTCCAGGTAGCAGCTTCTAGGATGTCCCGGGTACGGACTCCTCTGAGGAAGGCTGTAGAGGTAGATGCAGCCCTGGTGGGGGCTGTAGAGGTAGATGCAGCCCTGGTGGAATGTGATCTTATCCCCCGTGGGGTAGTTTTTCCATGGTGCTTATAGCAGAAATTAATGCAATGGGTTATCCATTTAGAAATGGTTTGCTTTGAAATGGCCTTCCCCTCTGCCCCTGCAGCAAAGCCAACTAGCAGCTGTTCAGATTTTCTGAGAGGCTTGGCCCTGTCCAAATAAAATCTAAGTTGTCTGTGCACATCCAAAGAGTGCAGTATTCGTTCACCTTTGTTTTGTGGGTTCGAGAAAAGTAGGCAAATGAATGGACTGATTTAGGGCCACACTAGACACCACCTTGGACATAAAGGAAGGATTGGTCCTGAGGGAAACCCTGTCTGCATGGACGATAATGAAGGGCTCCACTGCCATGAAGGCCTGTAATTCAGACACTCTTCTTGCTGAAGTGATGGCTAGAAGGAAGGCTGTTTTCCAAGAAAGGAATTTCAACTCTGCAGTTGCAGCTGGTTCAAATGGAGGGAGAGTGAGCTTTTCCAATACAAAGTTAAGGTCCCAGGCTGGAGTAGGGACTCGCCTGGGGAGGTCTTAAATTGTTGGCCCCTCTAAGGAACTGCTTTAGCAGGGGGTGAGAGAAGAGGGGTGGCTCAGTATTATAATGTGCTGAAATGGCAGAGGCATGAATTTTAATTGACAAGGATAGGCCCTTGTGGAGCATTTCTGTTAAGTACTGAAGAATATGAGGTAAACTGGGTACTGTGTTGCCCATCCCCTGAGTTTGGCTCCAGGAACAGTATCTTTTCCACTTTTCAGCATAAGATTTTCTAGTGCTAGGCCTCCTTGCTTCCAGAATAACATCCAACACATGCTTACTGAGGGATGTTATTGGAGAGCTCAAGGGATTAGCCAGGCTGCAATGTTCAGGGTTTGGAGCGAAGGGTGCAGAATGTGGCCCGCCTGCTGGGACAGCAGGGAAGGTGTCTGAGGTAGGTACCATGGCTCCAGCAGTATCATACTGCGCAAGAGAGGGTACCAATGCTGGTGTGGCCAGTCTGGTACAATCAGTATTGTCCTTGGTTTGTCCTGTTTGATCTTTAGCAGAACCTTCGAGAGGAGAGGCAGAGGGGGAAAGGCATAAACTGAGAGGCTTTCCCAGATAAAGGACAGGGCACCCACTTTCCAAGCTTGTCTGTGGGGAGTCCTTGTGCAGAATTTGTCCAAATGGTAGTTCTGGGTGGAGGCAAACAGGCCTATTTCTGGAGTCCCCCATTTGTTGCTCAAAAGGTTGAATATTTTTGGTTCCAGTTTCCATTCATGTGGGTCCATGAGATTTCTGCTTAGGTCATCTGCCAGTTAATTAGCTTGCCTGGCAGGAATTGAGCTTGTAGGTGCACTTGGTAGCTCAAGGCTGTGTTCCACAGAGCCATGGTTAGTCTGCAGAGAGGGTACGAGTGGATTCCCCCCTGCTTGTTTATGTACCAAATGACTGTGGTGTTGTCTGTCTTTACCAATAATTGTCCTGGAAGGATGTGGTCCTTGAAGGCTGTCAGGGAATTCTGTACAGCTAACATTTCTTTTTGGTTGATATGCAGGTGCATCTGACTCGGGTTCCATTTGCCCTGAATGCACTGCCCTACCAAGTTAGCCCCCCCCCATGCATAGTCTGATGCGTCTATTGTTAGGGTTTGGGCGGCAGGGGAAAATTGAAAGGGAGTCCCTTGTTGAGGTGGCAGGCCTCTGCCCACCAAAGGAACTCTGTCTTTATACAAGGAATGATAGGAATCATTGCTTCCAGGTCCTGAGAATGTTGGCACCATAGGCTTTTTAGATACCATTGTAGTTTCCTCATATACAGTCTTGCATATGGAATTAGTAGAATGCAAGAGGCCATGAACCTCAGGGCTTGCAGAATTTTCCTTGCAGATAGCTGGGTCTTTGTGGCCAGTAGTTTGAAGTAGGCTGTCAAATAAACTTGTTTCTCTGGCATGAGGAAAGCCATCTGGGAAGTTGTGTTCAAGCTTGCTCCCAGGAATACAATCTGTTGGCAGGGTACCAGGTGAGATTTCGTTTTATTTAAGGTGTACCCCAGCAAGGTTAGAAGTTTCTTTACAAATGCCAGATGTTTTAATAGCACGTCCTGGCATTCTGCCTGAATCAGACAATCGTCCAGGTATGGGTATATCTGAATATTTGTCTGCCTGCAAAATACAATGTTTGGAGCTAGACACTTTGTGAATACCCTGGGCGCAGCAGGTAAGCGAAAGGGAAGTGCAGAGATCTGACAGTGCATGGAGCCTGCTCTGAAGAGTAGGCATTTCCTGCAAGATTCTCTTATTAGAATGTGAAGGTAAACTTCCTTTAAGTCTAAGGTTGCCAACCAGGCATCTTTGCCCAGCATAGGGAGCAGCTGTTGAAGTGTTAGCATTATGAATTTTGGGATTACCAAAAAGGTGTTTAGAATAGAGAGGTCCAGGATAGGACGCCAGGAGCTGTCTTTTCTGGGTACCAAGAAAAGTCTTGAGTAAAAACCTTGTCCCCTTTCTTCTGCTGGGACAGGCTGAATAGCCCTGATACTTAGAACACAGAGAACCTGCTATTGAGCCTCTGCCCACTGATTTGGGGGTAGGTCTGGCCAACCGTTTGGGGTTGGCAAGGTGTGGAAGTGGAATCTGTATCCCTAGAAAACTATATTTAAAACCCATTTGTCCTGGGTAATGAGTTCCCAGTTTTTTGCATGCAGGGCGAGCTTTCTTCCTAAGGGAGCAGGCAGTTGAGCATGGCTTGGAAGGGTTAAGGTTAAGTCATTGTGACATTTTTCCATAGGGGGGTGTCTTACTACTTCCAGCTTTGGAAGTGGGAGCCCCCCCACTGCTTAGGCCTGTGTGTAGCCTGAGACTAACCTAGGTGGTCTGCTGTTCCTGGGTTTGGACTGAGAAGGCCTGGAAGAGACTGGAAAGGACCAATTCTTGGAAGGCCAATGCCTACTAAATCTGGGAGGCTGTACTTGCAGGAAATCTTTAACAGTTTGCATAGATTTAGCTTTTTCCTCCATCTTTTTAAGGATGACTTCTGCTGTGTTGCCAAACAGCGGTCTTGGTTTAAGGGAGCATCCAGTAATTTAGCTTTAACATGATCTGGCAAGTTTTGCTCCTTAAGCCAAGCATGCCTTCTAAGTACAGACCCAGTGACAGCAGCCCTGCAAGATGCTTCTAAAGAGTCAAAACCACATTGCAAAGTATGTTTACCAACTTGTTCAGCAGAATGTATTAAATCCTGTAATTCTTTATGTTCAGCAGCACAGTCAGGAATCAACATCATTTTCTGTTTAAGTAGTCCCAAACTATGCTGCTGATACTTTAACATATGAAACTGGCAATTTAAGGCCCTAATGGCCAAAGTACCAGAAGTGTATACCTTCTTACCCATCTGTCCAAGGCCCTGGAATCTCTACCAGAGGGGGCAGGGTTTTTGGCAGCAGCAGCAGACTTAATGCTCTTTGGTCCTTGGAAAATGGTCTCTGGATCCGCAGTAGGATTCTTGAAGAGGAACTTGTGAGAGTCTGGTACTCTGTAATACCGGTCAGGTTTTCTGGGAGCTGGAGGTAAAGTGTCTGGGGCCAGGCTAGATTCCAAGAAGGCATCATCTACAATGTTCAGAACAGGAGGGATAGCTAAAGGCCTGTGTTGAGGGAGGAGTAAGAATTCCCTAAGCCTCTTTTTGGAGTCAGAGTAATCCTGGCTTTCCCAGCAGAAATGCTCCCTAAGAGTGTGCAAGGTTTCACCAAAATGAAAATCTTCTGGAGGGGAAGCAGAGGGAATGGAATCCTCTGCATCAGAATCCTCATAGGTAGATAAGGTCATAGGGCAAATCCTGGTAAGAATCCTGATCAGAAGAATCAGAAGGAAAATCAGTTCTAGGTCTCTTAGGACTCCAAGAGCGGCAGAGGATGTGAATACCCCACAGTGCAAAGTGGCTGTAGGCACTACACTAGAGGGATTCGGAGTAAAAGAAGAATGGTCTAAAGTACAATAAATGGCCATAGCACAGTCACCCACCTCTACTGAGACAAAATGCTAGCCTGCTGTGGTGCAAAGCCTGTTTACTTAACTTTTTCTTTTTGTGGCTGGAAGAAGCACCAACCATAAAACCCATTTCTGTTCCATGGTCAAGCTGAAAACGGTGCCTCTTTTCTGTGGAAGTTTTGCAACAATTGCTGGTAAACACTACCAGTCCACAAAAGTGATTTTGAACAAAAAAAAAAAAAAAAATTATCCTCAGAAAAAAATGAGTTACTTTAAGTTACTTTTAAACTGACAAAAAATGAGTGTTCTGTTTAAAAGTATGTTATAGTCTTGAGACAGTCCATTAAAACACCAAGCTTTAAACTGACTTTCATTAAGAGAAAAGTAATAAAACATCAATTAAATGAAGAAAACAGAATCCCCCCCAAAGGCAATTTATCTGCCCAGTAAATGAAAGCACAAGCCAGCTTTCAATCACTGAAAACCTCAGAAGAGCATACTCTTCGGTGGCAGCAAAGCTCTGAAAGGCTTTGTGCCCAAACTTGTCTTTTAGTCACTTCAGCTCAAGCTGCTTGACAGTTTGTGCATGTGGAAGGTGCCCTGAACCTTTGGAAGTTGGCCAGCTGTTATTATCCTTGGCAGGATATAACCCATACAGCCAAGGCTATTGCAGCAGTGATCAACAAGATGAACATTGTGGATTCAGAAAGGACTGTAATACATTAACAGCCACCTTATGTTTCACTAACAGTAGCTGGACCCAGGACGACTAAAAGCAGTACAAAATAAAAACAAAACAAAGCAAAAAAGATAAACTAATATTAAGTTCTTAAAGACATAAGGGTCACATAAAAGTGCAGAGATGCTGTGAAAGGAAACATCAGGGGGATGGTTCTGGGTAAAACTACTCAATGTGAAGCAGAATGCTGATGTCTACAGCAGGAATACAGTTCAGCACATACTATGGATGTCTTGCAGTATACCTGGAAGAAAGATCTGCTGCTTCAGCTGCACAGAGTTCAAAAAGCTGAACTATGGCTAACTCGTCCATGACCAATCATCTCCAAGTACACTCTCTCAATCAACCTACATAAAGTGAACTACTAGATTTGCTGTGATCTACAGTCTAGAAAAGTTGTAAAAATCTGCATACTAGGCAGCAGTACAACAAAGCACCCAAAGATGAGTATGTATCTAATGTAACACAGAGCTCTCAAAAGGCATTATCCCCTGGGGAAAATTTTAACATGGTGGCCAACAATCCTACCTAAAAGAAATGTTGAACAGATAAGAAGCAAACTTACAGGTTAGTTTAGCAGCTATCATATTATGCTACTATGAATAAATCTCTGTCTGGCGCAATATTAAAAATAATGCTTCCCTGGCTAGAGAATACTCCTCTGGCTCAGTATCACTGCTACACAATGGCCCTTGGAACCATCTTGCCGATCCACCTGTTACTTTTCACAGGCATCCCCCTTTGCTAAGATCATTTAAGGTGCCTCTGCTCCGGCACGTTAATTCACCATACATGCCCACTGTTTTGTTCCGTGGTTTGCAAGGAGAGCATAAATTTATTCTTTGCAACTTCTGTGATTTGCAACACACACACACACATATGTATGTATATATATATATATATATATATATATATATATATATATATATATATATATATATATATATATATATATACATACATATATATATATATATATATACATATATATATATATATATATATATATATATACATATACATATATATATATATATATATATATACATACATATATATATATATATATATATATATATATATATACATATATATATATATATATATATATATATATATATATATATATATATATATATATATATATATATATATATATATATATATATATATATATATATATATATATATATATATATATATATATATATATATATATATATATATATATATATATATATATATATATATATATATATATATATATATATATATATATATATATATATATATATATATATATATATATATATATATATATATATATATATATATATATATATATATATATATATATATATATATATATATATATATATATATATATATATATATATATATATATATATATTTCAGTGAAAAACGTATGAATGCCACTGAATGTATTTTGGTAATATCTCCATTTAACCTCCTGTCAAGGACTGGAATGCCACGTCTGTGACAGTGTTATGAGAATTAAGGCTCTCCACAGATCATGCAATCCCAATCTCTTGGAGGGGGGGGGGGTGATAAAAAGTCTATTCATGGAACCAGGTTGCAGCAGTGACTGAAAAAATATGATGGACTCAGTTTTCTAGGGTACTTGCATAACAATAATAAGCTTGATTACTACCTTCTAAAAAGCTGCACAAAACATTTGCTTCATAGCAAGGTACAACACCTTAAGCACAAGAAACAGAATCACTTTAAAATAAGGATCATAACTAGTAGAAAATACTCATCTTAATATTGCACAATTTAAAAAAAAAGTTAACAGCTTCTCTGCTTATATTTCAATGCATTTAAACTCACCTGTGCAAATTTATTGTTATCTGTTACACATTTCCTGTCTTCAGATTCATATAGCTCAAGACAAACTGAAGAAAAATCTCCCGGAGCATGTAGTGTGTGATGTCTTCGGGCTGGTAGAGGAGTTCCGCATGGAAACAACACAGTATACTTATCTGCCCCTGATTCATCAACTTCCTGACAAAGAAACAGAAAATAATTTGCTTAACCAAAAACTGGTTCAAAGACTTTAAAAGTTCAACAATCTAGCACTCCTGCATCTGTAATTAACAAGACTCCCACTGTAGTGGTATCAGTATGTAAATCTAACAAATGGAAAAAAGCAGGTGTCAAACAACAAATGGAAGTGTCAAAAGAACACATTTGACACAGATAGAAAGGCTAAGTTACTGCACTCCCAGTCCCACAACTGATCCTCACAGTGAGAGTGTTGCACACTTGGGGCAGTTTATTTTGGGATGCCCTCACAAGTGGTTGCCTGATTTTCAGCCTTGGCATTTTTAAACCTACCATTTTTGCTAAAACAAGTAAAGAAAATACTGAGAAACAACAAGGGTGTTGCAAGATAGCCATTGATCATTGTAGCACTTGTTGAGGCAGAAAATAAACTGTGAGGTAAAAACTGATGCAGTGGCCAGCAAAGAAAATAACTAATGGACTATACTAATATAGAAGTAAGCATACAGATAACGCATTAATACTATACGTTGCTGATGTTTCTTTTACTACAAAGAAAGAAGAAAATTAGTGCTACCCCAAAGATTCTTATCAGAAAGAAGTAGGAGAGAAAATGTCTATTCCAAAAAAGCAAATGGTCTGAAGCAAAGAATTTGAACAGCTAATGACAACAGTACAAATATGCTTTAACAAATACATTCTATTCCGATACCACTAAAAATCACAACATGAACAGCTAAAAGGATAACATTAACTGCATCTGCCATTTGTAAGAATTTCAATTAAGAGAAGGAGACACAAAGATTAAATAAAATACATACAAATTTAATTTTAAAATAAATTAACTTTGGAAAGATTTGAAAAACAAGACAACAAAGACAAGAAATATAACCCTTGTTGTGTGGGGTCCAAGAAAAAAAGTACAGTTTTGTACCTACCATAAATGTAGATGTTCGAGTGCACATACTGCTGCAGTCATTACACTTGGGTTATCCTGCCATCAGGCAGGTCCTCGGTCGGCCAAATTCCAAAGTCTTGGTCCGGCGTCGGTTGTCGTCGCTTCTTCCCTGACGTCAGAGCGGCAAGGGTATAAAAGAGGCAGCCGACGCCATTTTCTTCAGTTTTTCTTGCCCCAGATGTCAGGTGTCCCCAAATAGGCAGGCAATACATGATGTTATGCAATCTCACATCAGTAGATAAAGCCAATCAGTAGATGCAAGCAAATACACCATATAGGAATACCCCAAGCTGGATGCATGCAAGAGGTGTTTGTCATAAGCCCTGTCCTGGGAGGGGATGGAGGGAGGGTAACCTGGACTGCAGCAGTATGTGCACTCGAACATCTACATTTATGGTAGGTACAAAACTGTACTATGTTCATCGTGCCATACTGCTGCAGTCATTACACTTGGGTGAATCCCAAAGCTATGGAAGGGTGGCTGGTATTAAGCTGAATTAGGAGGGGCTAGAATGCCCTGCAGGACTGCGGTGGCAAAGCCCCCTCTAGATTTAGAGTATAGTGGCAGGTGGTAGTACTTGGTAAAAGTGTGCACTGAACTCCAGGTAGCTGCTTCCAAAATGTCCTTGGTTGGGACCCCCCTAAGATATGCTGCTGACGTAGCTGTTGCCCTGGTGGAGTGTGATCTGATGAGTCCTGGCACTGTTTTCCCATGAAAAGAATAACAAAAGCGGATGCAGTGGGCTATCCATTTTGAAATAGTCTGTTTGGAAATAGCCTTTCCTTGAACACCAGCAGCATAAGACACAAAAAGTTGTTCAGATTTTCTGAATGACTTTGTCCTGTCCAAATAGTATCGAAGTTGCCTGTGAATGTCCAAGGAGTGAAGTAGTCTCTCCCCTTCATTCTGGGGGTTTGGGTAAATGGATAGCCTGATTCAAAGCCACACTGGATACTACCTTTGGCATGAAGGTAGGGTTGGTACGTAAGGAGACTCTGTCCTGATGGAAAATGAGGAAAGGTTGCACTGCCATAAGGGCCTGTAGCTCCGAAACCCTGCGTGCTGAGGTAATAGCCAAAAGCAGAGCTGTTTTCCATGACAAGTATTGTAGTTCTGCTGAGGAGGCAGGTTCGAAAGGAGGCAATGTCAATTTTTCCAGCACGAAGTTAAGGTCCCAAGCTGGAGCAGGTGGTTTTCGTGGGGGCCTTATATTTTTTGCCCCTCTGAGGAACTGTCGTAGTAGAGGATGTGAGAATAAGGGGGGATCCGTATTGTATTGGGCTGAAATAGCTGAGGCGTGGATTTTGCTGGATGAGAAGGAAAGGCCACTGTTTAACATCTCAGCTAGGTACTGTAGAATCTGAGGTATATTTAATATCCCAGGATTTTGGCCTTTTGCTTGGTTCCATGCACAAAATTGCTTCCATTTGTCTGAGTAAGCCTTTCTGGTACTGGGTCTCCTGGCCTCCAAGATGACATTCTGGACCTCCTTTGAGACGAGTGTAGATTGGTAAGCTAAGGTATTTTCCATGCAGCTAGATTTAGTGTCCTGAGCTGACTGTGGAGGATCTTGTAATTTTGCTGAGACAACAGAAATGGGAATTGAGGTAGGATCCAAGGTGGTGACTGAGACAGTTTCTTTAGGAGCGGGTACCAGTGCTGACGAGGCCAGTCCGGAGCAATGAGAATCATTTGTGGCCTCTCCTCTCTGACTTTTAGTAATACTTTTGTCAGTAAGGGTAGAGGTGGGAAGGCATAGGTTGTCAATGTTGTCCAACTGAAAGATAGAGCGTCCACTTTCCAGGCCTGTGGATGGTAGGTCCTTGTGCAGAATTTTTTCAGCTGGTAATTGGTGTGGGAGGCAAATAGATCTATGTCTGGCTGTCCCCATTTTCGTGTTATAATTGAGAATACTTGAGGGTATAATTCCCACTCGTGAGGGTCTGTCATATTTCTGCTTAATTTGTCTGTCAGTATGTTTTCCTTTCCTGGTAGGAATTGCGCTTGTAGTTGTACCTGTAAGGCCAATGCTGTGTCTCACAGGGACATTGCCTGTCTGCACAGGGGGTAGGAATGTGTGCCTCCCTGCTTGTTTATGTACCATATAACTGTGGTGTTGTCTGTTCTTAATAATAGTTGGCCTGGATGCAATAGGTCCTTGAAGGCTGTAAGAGCATTTTGCACTGCTAGCATCTCCTTTTGGTTGATGTGAAGGTGCATCTGTTTTTGAGACCATCTTCCATGAATGCACTGACCTGCCATGTGTGCTCCCCAGGCATAGTCTGAAGCATCTGTTGTGATGGTTTGATTTGCTTGAGGTATGCAGAAAGGGAGACCCGTGTTTCCTTGGCATGCTTGAGCCCACCACAAAAATTCCTTTTGAAGGCATGGAATGAGTGGTATAATTGTTTCCAGGCTGTGTTTGTGTTGAGACCATAAGTTGTTCAGGCACCATTGTAGTTTCCTCATATGCAGCTTTGCAAATGGTATTAGAAGAATGCAGGATGCCATGAACCCCAAAGCCTGCAGGATTTTCCTTGCAGTAAGCTGGGTTAAAGTTGCCATTTTTCTGAAATATTGAGACAGTTGCCCTTTCTTGTCTGGCGTGAGATAAACCATATGGGCCATTGTATCCAAGCTGGCACCCAGGAATATTATTTATTGTGAGGGTATTAGTTTTGATTTCTTTTTGTTTACTGTGTACCCTAGGCAATTTAACATTTTTATTACAAACGCCAGGTGCTGTAGTAGAATGTCCTTGCTGTCCGCTTGGATCAGGCAGTCGTCCAGATATGGGTAAATTTGTATTCCTCGTTGTCTGCAAAATGCAATTACTAATGCCAGGCATTTCGTAAATACTCTGGGCACAGTAGAGAAGCCAAAAGGCAATGCAGAGAATTGATAATGCATTGTACCTGCAAGAAATCTGAGGTATCTTCTGCAATCTTGTCTGATAGGGATATGCAGGTATGCCTCCTTGAGGTCCAACATTACCAGCCAAGACTCCTTGCCCAGCATGGGAAGAAGCTGCTGTAATGTGAGCATCTTGAATTTTGGTACCTCTAAGTACGTGTTCAGGATAGATAGGTCTAAGATTGGTCTCCAGTCTTTGTCTTTTCTTGGTACCAGAAATGGTCTTGAATAAAAACCTTGACCTTGTTCTTTTGTAGGTACCTTTTGAATTGCTTTCATATCCATGAGAGCGGAAATTTGTTTTTGTGCCTCTGCCCATTGATTTTGTGGCAGGTTTGGCATGCCTTTCATTTTTGGAACTGTATGAAAGTGGAATCTGTAGCCTCTGTTTATGATGTCCAGAATCCATTTGTCCTGTGTAATAATGTGCCAATTGTCTGAAAATAAGGCCAGTTTTCCACCCAAAGGTGCTGCCATTAAATGTTTGTTTGGCAGGCGTAGGGGGAAGTCATTGAGCTTGTTTCCTGAGTGGTTGAGGCCTTTCTTCTCCACCTCTAGGAGTAGTTGTTTGCCATTGTCTAGGCCTGAAAGAACCTTGTGGTTGTCCTCTGCCCCTGGGGCGTCTGTACCTACCCCTTTGGTGTTTGTCAGTGGCTGAAAAGGACCAGTTTTTTGATGGCCAGTTCCTGCTGAAGCGAGGAGGTTGTACCTGCAAAAAATCTTTAACTGTTTGCATAGCTTTAGCCTTTTCTTCCATTTTCTTTAAAACCTCCTCTGCTTTGACACCAAATAATACATCCTTTTGCAATGGTGCATCCAATAATTTTGCTTTTACATGATCTGGTAAGGTTTGCTTTTTTAGCCAAGTGTGTCTACGTACCACAGAGCCGGTGACAGCTGCTCTACATGAGGTCTCCAATGCATCAAAACCACACTGTAAAGTATGTTTTCCCACTTGTTCTGTTCCATGCAACAAATCCTGCATCTCTTTTAAATCTGGCTGATCTGTTTGTGTCATCTTAAGCTTCAATTGAGAGATCAGAAACTGCTGGTATTTTAGCATGTGAAATTGGCAGTTTAAAGCCCTCATGGCTAAAGTGGCAGAAGTATACACCCTCTTCCCCCATCTTTCTAATGCTCTGGAATCTCTTTCTGAAGGTAAAGGATTTTTAGCAGTAGAGGCCTTAATCCCCTTTGGACCCTGTGAAATGGTTTCTGGGTCAGCAGCAGGGCTTTTAAATAGAAACTGGTGGGAATCAGGGACCCGGTAGTACCTGTCTGGTTTAACTGGGGCAGGAGGCAAGGAGTCTGGATTCAGACTGGCTTCTGCAAAAACATCATTCAAAATATCCAAAACAGGAGGAATACCAAGGGGCCTATGCTGAGGAAGAAGAAGAAGAAACTCCCTGAGCCTTTTCTTAGAATCTGAGTAGTCCTGTCCTTCACAGTGGAAGTGCTCCCTCAAGGTATGCAAGGTTTCCCCGAAGGAATAGTCCTCGGGGGGGGGGGGGGACTGAGGGAATTGATTCCTCTGCATCAGAGTCCTCATAGGGAGAAAAGGAATTATCCTGGTCTTCAGAAATATCTGAGGTAATGGAAGCTTGATCTGAGGAAGGGTAGTCTTCCTCCAACCTGGGTCTTTTTTCCCAAGGGGGGCTGAGAACCCCTGATAAGAGAAATTAAATCCTCAGCCATCCTGAGCATCTGCTTTTTAGGCAGAGGTTGCTGGGAGGGGGTCTGAGGACCCTGTTTGCTAATTTTCATAGGGGCTTTAGACTTTGCAAAAGATTTAATGGTAATAGAAGTAGGTTTGAAAACACCTTCAGAAACTGAAGGCCTAGCTAAATTTTCTGGTTCCCCGCCACGAGTGGCTTCGGTGTCTGGAGAGGTAATCGGCTCCAGAGGGCCTACAAGTTCAGATAGTGAGGTCGCCGGTAAAATAGATTCAGCGGTGGTCAGGGGCTGCGTAGGTGCCTCACTGAGATCCGGAGATCCGGCGGCAGGCCTAAGCGTGGTCTCGGTATCCGATTTGGGCCTCGGATGCCTATCTTTATCTTTGCATTTTTTCATTAAACCTGGTGTCGGAGTATCCGACGACATGCTATCGTTAAATTTTTTGCCAAAATAATGAAGGGCGAACTCCGCCCGGCGTTTTATAGTGCGTTTATTGAATCTAGCACAAAAACGGCAGCCCGAGATGTCGTGGTCTGGGCCTAGGCAAGGAATACAGTATGAGTGAAAATCCTTATGCGGTATTTGCTTCCCACAAGAAATGCAATTATTAACTTTGTCTGACATCGGTCTGAGGCAAGAAAAGTTTCCCCAATGGGGTACTTAGCTTTAAGAAGACTTCGGCTGAAATCCTTTTCGGAAATCTCAGGAGCTGGCCGACCGGCACTTGCGAACTGCTTCTGCTTCGGGCACCGCACGGCAAGAAAGACTGAAGAAAATGGCGTTGGCTGCCTCTTTTATACCCCTGCCGCTCTGACGTCAGGGAAGAAGCGACGACAACAGACGCCGGACCAAGACTTTGGAATTCGGCCGACCGAGGACCCGCCTGACGGCAGGATAACCCAAGTGTAATGACTGCAGCAGTATGGCACGATGAACATCAGGAAAGTTATGGATCCAACCCTTTCTTAACAAAACTTGTTTATTCCAAAACTTTGTGTCAGCCAGAAGCACTTTCTTATGGACTAGAAGAAGCATATGACAGCTCAGTCACCTAAATCAAGATAGCCAACACAAAGTCCAGTGACAGTCACCATAAAGTCCATGTCCAATGCTGACAAAATGCTTGCACTTACACCTGCATGGGGCTTCATTATCTGCCAAGGCCACAAAATTCAATGAGATAATTATTCTTCCAGCAACATAGTCTCAAAAGAGTACTGGCACTTAAACCATTGGAAGGAGAAGATGAGAAAACACCCCTCTTTCCCTCCAAACTAAAGACATCCTTGAACTGTATTCCTGAAGTCTGCAACACTTGAGAAGAAGCTAATATTAACACTGAAGAAGCTAATATTAACACTGAAGAAAAAAAATCCCACCCTCTAAATCAATGAATGCACAAGTAAAAAATGCACTGGCCAAAGCTAAGAACACAGCTTCCATGGGACCAGATAATATACCGGGTAGTGTCCTGCACGAACTACAAAAGCAACTGGCACCACACCAGAGTGCTCTGTTCAACTACAGCCTCAGTTCAGGCTTTGTTCCCACTGAATGGCGCAGTGCTACACAAAGGGGGTGCAACTACTGACCCTGGGAACTACCGCCCTATCAGCTTGACGAGCCTGATCTGTGTGGCTATGGAATGTATTATTACAGACCTTTTAAATAAGGATATAGGGGACCTTCAAACCCTGGACACCACACAGTTTGGGTTTGTGAAAGGCAGATCATGTCTGCTAAATCTGATAGACTTCTTCGAAGCCATCACCAGAGTAGCAGATGAAGGTAAGGCTGTCCACACAGCCTATCTTGATCTAGCCAAAGCCTTTGATACCATCCCACACTCAGGAATCATTGATATTTCTCACTAATCTGGGCATAAACCCTTATGTCACTAGATGGGTTGCAAACTGGCTCACTAACAGAACCCACATGGCGAAAGTAGCTGACTCCATATCTGACTACCGGGCAGTTACAAGGGGAGTCCCATAAGGATCGGTTCTGGGGCCTCTCCTGTTTAGTATCTACTTCTCTGAAGTTCAAACCAACACCAAGGGACTCTGGTTAACCAAATTCACGGATGACTGCAAACTGGGAGCTATAATTGATTCTCAAGCTGATGTGGACATCCTACAAAAAGGCCTTATGGAGACCAACGGCTGGTGCCAAACCCATAGCCTTAGGCTGAATGCCAAAAAATGCATAGTCATTCCCTTCGGGGAAAAACACGGTGCCCACAAACTACCATATCGAACGGAACCCACTTAACTCTCAAGGAGTTATAAGGGATTTAGGGACAAAGGTAGATAGCAACCTCTCCTTCGACAACCATGTTGCCACTGTAGTTAGGAAGTCCTTCTACGTGGCACATCTCATCACAAAAGGTTTCTCATCCTGGAAAAAAGAAGTCATTATTTCTCTCTACTCATCCCTTATCAGACCCATTATAGAGTACAATGCCCCATTTGGCATGTACTTCACTAGACACATCCAACAGCTGGAGAGGCCAAAGAAATTCCTTACTAAGAGGATCTTCAGACTCAAAGACATGCCTTATGCAGAGAGACTTAAAAAACTTAAACTATACTTCGTCTCATATCCCTTACTTAGAGGCGATCTCTGCTTAACATACAGAGCCATGTCTGACCCAGTTCTGCTTGACATGCCTCATCTGAAAAAAATCCCAATTCCCCCCGTGCTACTCTCTCCAAAGACCTCAACCTTATCACCACATTAAACAGAACGTGCTGGAGGGACAGGTTTCTAACCCAGAGACTCCCAATTCTCTGGAATAAATTCCCCATCCACGTCAAGCAGAGCACCTCACTGGCCCTCCAAGAGAAATCTTGATGAGTGGATGAGAAATAGGAAATTCACCCCGGGGATCACTTCAACCGCACTGCTAGATAAGGGCACAGGGAACTAACGTCTGGTAAGCCAGATGACTAGGAACACTATTGGGCTAGGCTTGCAATGGCTCCAGGGCCATTAGCCTAGCACTTACCTATGAACCTATTCATTCAAAGATACATGTACAGCAAATCTATATCCTAGGTGGGGTTGGGGGCAGGGTAATGAAATGAAATCCGACTTAAAATGTCAATATATTTATTCTAGCCTAACAGCACTTTTAGAAAGCTCCATGTTATAACCTATATATTAACAAACTGAAAGCCTAATATCTGCTTAAACATCGTAGCCTACAATTCTTCCCTGTAACAAATATCACAGAATAGTTTTTTTTTTCAGCTTTGACTGCTTCAACTTCAGTAGCCTATTTTTCTTGTTAAGTGCTCATATTACAGAGCACTCTTTTTCTACACTTCATTAAAATAATCAAGAACTAATAATCTCTTGTACAGTTTTAATTTTATAAAATATACAGTTCATATACACTGTTAGAGCAGTATGAGCCAACACAGTTAACCCATCTCTAAATGTGAATTTTCTTTTACTGTTATTTTTACTCTGTTGTTCTCGACTCTAATACTACAGCAATAACGATATATAATTTTGAACTATGTTACTACTACTGCTCAAACTCTTCTCATGTGGGGCTGCTTTCACCCATCTTTATGTTCATGTACACATTTTAACCATCGTTATTGTGGCTATGTTACAATCCCTGCTGTATTATCACCTAGCTGAAAGGACTCCCATAGTTAAACTACTATAGGTATAATAATGCCACTATATCAAGATGCGTGTTTCTTAATTCTGTCATTCACTTTCTGCCACCAGCTCCCTACCATCCTCTCCAATCAGATAAGTTGCAAACACTGTGGCTTTCTGCCTATACCACTTTCTCAGCCATACACAAGTGCTACAATCATGGAAGCGCCTGCTGCTTATTTGCCAGGGATGCCTCAGGACGTACATGTTATTTTACTGTACTTGGCAAAGCCATCTACCCAGAGGTGCTGTTTGTTGTAAATGGCCAGGTTTCAACAGCATTGCAGTTTCACTCAAGAAATGTGAGATCTGACTATTACCACAAACTGAGTTGGGGAGATGATACAAAAAACAGACTGTTTAAAATTCCTTTTGCAACTGGTGAATAAAAGAGATACGTGTCATACTGTACAAGTGTTAAAGTTCTATGTCACAGTAAGAGATACAAAGATGCATACCACCGACTCTCTCTCTCTCTATTTTATATATATATATATATATATATATGTATGGGAAAACTACTAAGATGTTTCTTCCCCTTTCACACACGACAGCTTTTTAACCTAGTATGGGCCAAACAAGTTTTCCACCATCAAACATAAAAGCCTTTTCCTGCAGAGTTTAGAAGGGAGGGATATGAGCCAACATAACAAAATACTAAATTTGACTGGCATTGAACTTAAAAACACATCCCCAGCAACCTTATTAATGTTACTTAGCAACTTTGATAAAACAGAATATCCCGTGCCAGCATTTTCAACTTGACATTCCAATGATATTTTACAATTAAACCAAGACTGTTAATACAACTATGCATGCATTATAGGGCACAATCATTACTAACCTGCAAAATTTCCAATTATTATATTAGCTTATGTATATATGCACGGAAAGAGAAAAAGTACAACTGTCTACGTAAAAGTATCATAGCAGTAGATGTTTGTGTGATGCCCCTCCTCAGAGGCAGTAATCAGGAAGTCTCAATGCTCATCACTGACACTGGTGAGGGACGTTCACTTGGAACAAAAATAGATACACACAGTACTTCCAAAAACAGCTCTCTGCACCAATCACAATTTCCTTTAAGAGCACACAGGAAACACACTCAGTCTTGGGGCTGGGTTTCCCTCTCTCTTTTTTTCTCTCTCCAGGCCCCAAAATAAGACTCCCCACTGACACAGCTGTAGAGTTGAGTCCTCAACCAAATCTTTAACCACCATCTCTGTGAAACCAGTGCTCTGTGTCCCTGCTCCTAGTAGTTGACACACACAGATTTGATTTTCACACACACCTGAGAAAAGCTGGCACAGATTTACCAACTATACCCCCTCTGCCCAGACTGTAAGGTAGATAATGCCTCCAGAACACTCCAATGCCAGCTAACTCTAAGGGTCTTAAAAGGGTACCCAATTATACTAAGCAAAATTAATACTAATACAAATGGTAGTGTTTGACCAAAGCAGCAAGGCTTTCAGGAGCGGCCACAGTTTCACCAAATAAATACAAGTATTCTCAAAGGTTAAAATATTCTCTAAAAGACCAGCGACCACTAAAAGTTTAAATATATTTAATAATAAATAATAAAAGAACATCAGAATACTTATCTATTTACAATAAACACCAGAGTTTCAGACACAAGAAATATTAAAAATAACACAGATAGAAAGGTTCACACAGAGACAGAAATACAGTACTTAACTAATTTCACTATATTTTCCTGACTAACCTAAAGAATTACTGCTTCCTATTTACTTAATAAAGCAAGTCAAGATGAAGTGGGTGAGTGGTCCTTCTTTGTCAGTTCCAAAACAGACTGCCCCAAGACTGACTTCCATCTCATCTAGTATTAAAACATCATTTCAGTGCTGGGTTACAGAATGAGATCACACACAACTGGTCATCTGACACCTGGTTCCCACGCTATCCATTTTTAATAGAAACTGAACCAGAATCTAGCACATATGTGCCACAATACAAACACATAGAGCTTTGCTAAGATGAGTTATAGCATCTGGAAGCTATAAAACCATTTCAAAAACTTCTACCCTTTCAGGGTAGAAATTAGTTCAATCCTAAGGACAATACAGTAGGATTCCTAGTCCTGGTTTTCACAGACATTTTGTCTCTGGCTGCAATCAGAACTGTAAGATACAATCTTTACGGCCTAAAGCAGGTAATTTAATTTCAGACTATTTTTCAAAGTTAGCTGGACTGACAGTAACCTCTTGCAGTATTCTCTGTTACAAAGTATTCATTTCAACAGTTACAATACAGTATATTTCCTTTTTATCCAGCAGGACCCACTGTTGGTACATTTTTAACACAAGCACCTGCACAAATCAGTTTGACATACAAATGACACACAGTTCTTTACAAAACTCCAGCTAGCGTTGCTGGCATATGGTACACATCCACTGCTCTACTTCTCCTGGCACAGCTGGCAATACCTCACATCATCACAGTATGAATAGATCATATTTGCAGTAGCCTAAGATATATTGGTTATTCACTGCCAAGGACATGACAAACAGCCAGGTACCAAAGCCCAATGTCATCTTCCACATATTTTAACAACTAAACAGCTTGAGGAGAGCAGTATGAAGTCTCTGGCTAGGGTGCCAAACATTCAGAGATTTCTTGTGCCTCAGCATAAGGGAGGCTACAGCCCTGCAAGCTAAGTATGTGCTCACAGAAAGGTAGACAGAAAAAGCAGACATCCTGGCAAAAAAATAAGAAATAATAAAATGAGAATGGAGGGGGAGGTGTTCTTACTGGAATAACTATTTGAAAATAGTTCAGCTTGTAAAAATCTAACCATAACAGTAGACGTCCTTCCCTTCACTGTTGCAGTATCCATTACACTAGGGATCCCCTGCGAAGGACAGTCCACTATCAATCCAGAATATCCAAGTCTTAGGTTGTAATAGGGATGTCATATGTCACATGTATGCTCCCTGCTCATGGCATTGGGCATAAAGTTGACATATGGATGTACCTTCCTCAGAACTGAAAAGCTCCAGGATTAACAACAGTCCAAGGAGTAAAAGATGAATATATGCATCCAGAAGGAAAAATAAAAAGGGAAAGGAGGGAAGGGGGTGAATATTGCAACAGTGAAGGGAAGGACTTCTACTGTTATGGTAAGATTTTACACAACTGTACTATGTCCTTCCATATCACTGCTGCAGTATTCGTAACACTAGGGAGAGTACAAAAGCTGAGGAGGAAGGTCCAGCAGAGCCATCAAGAAAGCCATGCAAGATAGTCTAGGCAAATCCGGTTCTAATCCTGGAAACCATATCCAAATGACAGTAGTCAAAGTAACTGCCTCAAGGATGGAGTTGGTATCTAATTCTTTGAAAAAACACCAGAAGAAGTGGTAAAATGAGCCTTAAGAGAAGAAGAATAAAGGGTCTTCCCATTAAAAGGGCAACTAAAGGAAATGGCCTTAGAAATCCAGGACAAAATAGTTTGCATAGAATCAGCCAAAAGTACAGTTTTGTACCTACCATAAATGTAGATGTTCGAGTGCTAATACAGCTGCAGTAATCACAGATGGGTGTTCTCTGCCGTCAGGCGGTCCCTCGGTCGGCCGAATTCCAAAGTCTAGGTCCGGCGTCGGTTGTTGTCGCTTTCTCTCCTGACATCAGTGAGGCCGGAGTATATAAGACACAGCCGACGCCATGTTCTTCAGTCTTTCTTGCCCCAGATGTCACGTGCCCCCAGAAGGAAGGCAATACATAAATTATGTTTATATGTATATACAAGCAATGCAATATAATCCAAACTCAGTAGTTGCAAGCAAATAACCATAGAAGGATAACCCAGTCAGGTTGTATGAAGAGGGTGTTAGGCCCCATGCCTTTTACCAAGTGGGGAAGGAGGGAGGGAAACCTGTACTGCAGCTGTATTAGCACTCGAACATCTACATTTATGGTAGGTACAAAACTGTACTATGTTCATCGTGCATACAGCTGCAGTAATCACAGATGGGTAGAGTCCCAAAGCTACGCACAGGATGGTAGGTACTAGGAGGAACTGGGTTGAGCCAGAATGCCCTGCAACACAGCAGTGGCAAAGCCTGCTGTAGTTCTGGAATATAAAGGCAGGTGGTAGTGTTTTGTGAAGGTATGTACAGAACTCCAAGTGGCTGCCTCCAAAATATCTTTGGTAGGAACTCCTCTGAGGAAGGCTGTAGAGGTAGCTGTGGCCCTGGTGGAGTGTGATCTGATACCTGTAGGAACAGATTTCCCATGATAGGAATAACAAAACCGTATGCTGTGGCCTATCCATTTTGAAATAGTCTGCTTGGAAACTGGCTTCCCTTGAGCCCCTACAGCATAGGACACAAAGAGTTGTTCTGATTTCCTGAAGGACTTTGTTCTGTCCAAATAGTGACGTAGTTGCCTATGGATGTCTAAAGAATGTAGCAGCCTTTCCCCTTTGTTTTGAGGATTGGGGTAAAAGGTAGGAAGGTGTATGGCTTGATTTAAAGCTACCCTGGATACCACTTTAGGCATAAATGATGGGTTGGTACGAAGGGAAACCCTGTCCTGATGGAAGATGAGAAATGCACCGCCATGAGGGCCTGTAGTTCCGAAACTCTACGAGCTGAAATGATAGCCAGAAGGAAGGCTGTTTTCCAGGACAAATATTGCAAATCTGTTGAGGCAGCTGGTTCAAAAGGAGGCAATGTTAATTTTTCTAGTATGTAATTAAGATCCCAGGCTGGTATTGGTTGTTTCCTTGGTGGTCTTATATTCTTAGCCCCTCTGAGGAACTGTCGTAAGAGTGGGTGAGAAAATAAAGGAGGATCCGTGTTGAATTCTGCAGAAATGGCTGAGGCATGGATTTTTATGGAAGAAAATGAAAGTCCACTGTTCAGCAGCTCAGCTAGATACTGTAATACCTGAGGTAAGTTCAGTTTTCTAGGGTCCTGGCCTTTTTTCTCATTCCAAGAACAAAACCGCTTCCATTTTGCGGAGTAAGCTTTTCTAGTAGATGGCCTTCTGGCTTCCAAAATGACATCCTGCACCTCCTTGGAGAGTAGGGTCTGTTGTGGTGTTAAGGAATTTTCCATGCAGCGAGATTGAGTGTTTTCAGCTGACTGTGAAGAGTTTTGTAGCTGTGCTGAGTCAGCAGTAGAGGCATTAGAGGCAGGGACCAGGGAGGAGTATGTGTTAGGCTCCTCAGGAGTGGGTACCAGTGTTGTCTTGGCCAATCTGGAGCAATCAGTATCATCTTCGGTCTGTCTACTCTTGCTTTCAAAAGCACCTTGGGCAGAAGAGGCAGAGGTGGGAATGCGTAAACTGTCCATGCTGTCCAACTGAATGAAAGGGCGTCCACTCTCCAGGCCTTTGGATGAAAGGTCCTCGAACAAAACTTTTCCAACTGATGATTCCTGTGGGAGGCAAAAAGATCTATGTCTGGCCTCCCCCACGCTTGGATTATTTCTGTAAACACCTGAGGATGTAACTTCCATTTGTGTGGATCTGTCATATTTCTGCTTAGATTGTCTGCCAGCGTGTTTTCCAATCCTGGCAAGTACTGTGCTTGAAGTTCGATTAGCCATTCCAGAGCCAAGTTCCAAAGAGTCATGGCTAGTCTGCACAAGGGGTATGAATGTGTTCCTCCTTGTTTGTTTATGTACCACATTACTGTGGTGTTGTCTGTTCTTATCAGTAATTGTCCTGGATGCAGGAAGTCCTTGAAAGCAGTAATTGCATTTATTACTGCTAGCATTTCTTTTTGATTGATGTGAAGGTGCTTTTCCTTTTGGGACCATTTGCCCTGAATGCACCTGTCTGTCATGTGCGCCCCCCCCCCAGGCGTAATCTGAAGCGTCTGTTGTGATGACTTGCTTTGCTTGAGGCTTGCAGAATGGGAGGCCTGTGTTTGCTTGACATGCTTGGGCCCACCATAGAAATTCCTTTTGCAAACATGGAATTATTGGTATTATTGTTTCCAAACTGTGACTGTGTTGAGACCATAGGTTTTTAGGTACCATTGAAGTTTCCTCATATGCAGCTTTGCACATGGGATTAAAAGAATGCAAGATACCATGAATCCCAGAGCCTGCAGGATTTTCCTTGCAGTAAGCCTGGTACATTTTGCTAGTATTTTGAAGTACTGAGATAGTTGCCCCTGTTTTTCTGGCGTAAGGTAGGCCATCTGGGTGTTTGTGTCCAAGTTGGCACCCAGGAAAGTTATTTTCTGAGATGGTGTTAGCCTTGATTTCTCTTTGTTGATTGTGTATCCCAGAGAATGCAGTAACCGTGTCACATATGCCAAATGTTCCAGAAGTATGTGCTTGCTGTCCGCTTGGATCAGGCAGTTGTCCAGATAAGGGTAAATTTGTATCCCTTGAAGTCTGCAGTAGGCAATCACTGATGCCAGGCACTTTGTGAATACTCTGGGCGCAGTAGATAAGCCAAAGAGCAATGCAGAGAATTGATAGTGGATTGAACCTGCAAGAAATCTGAGGTATCTTCTGCAGCTTTGTCTGATTGGGACATGCAGGTATGCCTCCTTGAGGTCCAATGTTACCAGTCAAAACTCCTTGCCCAGCATGGGAAGAAGCTGCTGTAATGTGAGCATCTTGAATTTTGTGCAGTAGAAATGTGTTTAGGATGGATAAGTCCAAAATGGGTCTCCAGTCGGTTCCTTTCCTTGGTACCAGAAAAAGTCTTGAATAGAAACCTTGACCTTGTTCGTGAGTAGGTATCTCTTGAATAGCTCTCATGCTTATGAGCTTTGAAATTTGTAGTTGTGCCTCTGCCCTTTGATTTTGTGGCAGGTTTGGCATGCCTCTCATTTTTGGAAGAGTGTGGAATTGAAATTTGTAGCCTCTGTTTATAATGTCCAGGATCCATTTGTCTGTTGTGACAATATGCCAACTGCTTGCAAATAATGCTAGCTTTCCTCTCAAAGGTGCTGCCAGCTGAGACATGCTTGGCATGGAAATGAGGAAGTCATTGGGTTTGCTTCCTGTATTGTTGTGCACGGTCTTCGCCACCTCTTGGTGCTGGAATTTGCCATTGTCGGCCTCTATATGATCCTTGTGATTGCACTCTGCCCCTTGTGCGTCTGTATCTACCTCTTTGGGGCTTGTCAGTGGCTGGAAAGGACCAGTTTTTTGAAGGCCAATTTCTGCTAAAACGTGGTGGTTGGACCTGTAAAAAAGCTTTGACAGTTTGCATAGATTCAGCTTTTTCTTCCATTTTCCGTAGTATCTCCTCAGCATTAGTACCAAACAGCACATCCTTTTGTAAAGCAGCATCTAGAAGTTTAGCTTTCACATGATCAGGCAAGTTTTGTTCCCTAAGCCAGGCATGTCTGCGAATGACTGATCCTGTAGCAGCCGCTCTACTTGAGGCCTCTAGGGCATCATAACCACATTGTAAGGTGTGTTTACCCACTTGCTCTGCACTATGCATCATATCCTGTAACTCCTTCAAATCTGGTTGTTCAGGTTGAGACATTTTATTCCTTAATTGTGATAACAGGAACTGTTGATATTTAAGCATATGAAACTGACAATTTAAGGCCCTCATGGCTAGGGTGGCCGAGGTATATACCTTTTTTCCCCACCTTTCTAAAGATCTTGACTCTCTTTCTGAAGGAAGTGGATTCTTGGCAGTGAAGGCCTTCAATCCCTTGGGGCCTTGTGAAATGGTTTCAGGGTCAGCATTATGGCTTTTGAAGAGAAATTGGTGAGAGTTAGGTACTCTGTAGTACCTATCAGGTTTGACTGGTGCAGGAGGCAGAGAATCCGGGTTAAGGCAAGCCTCCGAATAAACATCAAGTATGTCCAAAACAGGAGGTATTGCCAGAGGTCTGTGTTGAGGTAACAAAAGAAATTCCCTAAGTATTTCTTGGAATCTGAAAAGTCTTGGCCTTCCCAATGGAAGTGTTCCCTCAAAGTGTGCAAGGTTTCCCCAAAGGAAAAATCCTCAGGAGGAGATACAGAAGGAATGGACTGCTCTGCATCCGAATCCTCAAAAGGGGAGTAAGAGTGTTCCTCTACATCAGAATGTTCTGATAAAATGGATCCCTGATCAGAAGAGGGAGAATCTTCCTCCACTCTGGGTCTCTTGTCTGGAGGGGCTTGAGAACCCCTGATAAGAGTAATTAAATCCTCAGCCATTTTAAGCATCTGTTTTTTAGGCATGGGACCTGGAGATGGGCCCTGTGCAACAGGCCTCTTGGGATGCCTGGCTGCTTTGGATTTAGTGATGGCCTTAATAGAAAAAGAAGATGAGGGTCTAAAGACACCATGGGTGGAAGTGGACCTGTCCACATTAGTAGGCTCAACATTAGCAAAGGCTTCGGTTGTAGTCTGGGAAAGGGCCGAGGTACCAGCGGACTCGGGTACAGAGGACACCGCCAAAGGAGTGTCGTCGGTAGTCAGGGACTGCAAAGGCGTCTCGCTGAGAACCGGACCACATGTAGCCTGTTTTGGCGTGGTGTCGGCGGGGACCGTGGGCCTCGCGTGTCGGTCCTTGTCCTTGCGTTTTTTGGACAAAACGGTAGTCGGAGTATCCGACGACATTTTATAATCAAAGGCTTTACCAAAATAGTGTTGGGCGAACTCCACCCGACGCTTAATAGTGCGTTTATTGAAGGTAGCGCAAAAGCGACAGCCCGAGACGTCGTGGTCTGGGCCTAAACAAGGTATGCAGAGGGAATGGAAATCCTTATGCGGTATTTGTTCCCACAAGAAATACAATTATTAACTTTTTCTGACATCGGTCTGAGGCAAGAAAAGTTTCCCCAACGGGGTACTTAGCTTTAATGAAGACTTCGGTTTCCAATATTTCCGTAATTCAGGAGCTGGCCCACCGGCACTTGCGAACTGCTTCTGCTTCGGGCACCGCACGGCAAAAAAGACTGAAGAACATGGCGTCGGCTGTGTCTTATATACTCCGGCCTCACTGACGTCAGGAGAGAAAGCGACAACAACCGACGCCGGACCTAGACTTTGGAATTCGGCCGACCGAGGGACCGCCTGACGGCAGATAACACCCATCTGTGATTACTGCAGCTGTATGCACGATGAACATCCTAAAGACCTAGGATGAAACAAAACAAAAAGTTGCTCAGATTTATGAATGGCTTTAGTTTTATCCGGATAATACCAGAGTTGTCTATGCAAAATTCATGGTGAGAAGAACCTTCTCATTAGCAGACTGCTGACACGGGAAAAATGGCAAATGAATAGATTGAGAGACAACTCATTAACCAGCTTTGGCATAAAAATATGATTAGTATGAAGAGAAACCCTGTCCCTATGATAGACAACTCATTAACCACCTTTGGCATAAAACTAGGATTAGTATGAAGAGTCCCTACGTAAAATTAAAAAAAGGAAGAACAGCTACAAGGGCCTGAAACTCAGACACAGAACCAAAAGCAGGAGCTCTAAAACATGCATCAGCTGCATCATAGCTACATTTAATAAAATGGCAAGCTACCTGAGAAGAGGACCCTAACAAAGAACCAAAAGCTTTCTCCTCAGAATCCGGAAGGTCCGAAATAACTTTTAAAGCCTGAGTGAGAGGTTCTAAAATATACCTGGTCATATAATTATGGTCATTTACAACCATAAAGGCCAAAGTAGCAGTAGTGTACACCTTTTTGCCCAGTCTGTCTATGGTTGTACTCTCCATGTCAGAGGAAAGCAGTTTAGCAGACGGCAAAATCTTGGAAGGCTTATCAGAAGAAAAAGAAATAACATGGGGGTCAAGTAGACACCTGCAAAGAAATTTACAATAATCAGGAAACTTATAAAACCTACAAGTTGTTTTTAGAAGCAGGGGGGCTGGGAATCAGGAGCCCGAGAAGCTGCTGAAAATGTGTCCAACAAAGCAGCAAGAAATATTAGTTGTGTAAAATCTTACCCTAACCATATATGTCCTTCTCTTCTATATGCTGCAGTATTCATAACATGTGGGAGTCTGCCTCTGGCTGACTCGTACATCTGGCCAGTATAAAAAAAGTCTATTGCTATTGTGAGGTACGTGCAATGTCGCAAAGAATCAAAACATACGTCGGGTCATAAAGTGACGGGTATAAAATGGACATCGGCACATATCAAATCTCAGAACTGAATGCTACAAAAAGCACCACCTAATCCAATTTGATGAAAACATGCCACCAGAAGATAGGCAAACATCAGGGGGAAATAATACTGCAGCATATAGAAGAGAAGGACATCTATGGCTATGGTAAGATTTTACACAACTAACGTATGTCCTTCTATTCATATGCTGCAGTATTCATAACATGAGGGAGAGTACCAAAGCTCATGCAGAAGAAGAAGAAGAAGAACTGGGCAGAGGAGCAGAAACAGAGAATAGCCCTGGCAAAACCAGCTCTGGACCTAGAAATGCCATCAAGTTTATAATGTTTTGTGAAAGTATGAACAGAAGACCAGGTAGCTGCTTCCAAGAGAGAGCAAGTGCCCAGGCCTTTAAAGAAGGCACCAGAGGAAGATACTGCTCTAGTGGAATGTGCCCTAGTAGGCGAGGGTAAATTCTTTCCATACGCCACATAACAGGAGGAAATCATTTTGGAAATCCAAGCGGAAATAGTCTGCTTGGAAACAGGCTGGCCCAGGGTCCGTGGGTGATGAGAGACAAACAGGTGGTCATATTTTCGAATTGGTTTGGTTTTATCCAAGTAATATCCGAGTTTCCTGTGCACATCTGAAGTGTGTAGGATCCTCGCGTTAGAGGACTGAGGAGAATGGAAAAAGTTTGGAAGATTGATAGACAGAGAGAGAACTCATTAACCACCTAGGGCATAAAGGATATGTAAATGTGTAGGGAAACCCTATCCCCATGGAAACCATGAAGGGGGAAGAGGACATGAGAGCCTGCAACTCAGACACCCTTCTGACAGAGGTAATTTCAACCAGAAGGACCGTTTTCTACGTGCAGTGTTGCAGGGAAGCAGAACTTGCTGGATCAAAAAGGGCCAGGGTAAGTTCTTCTAAGACAAAGTTGAGATCCCAAGGAGGAGGGATGTGAAAGATGTCTTTTAAGAAGAGTTTTAGTTCCAACCTGGAAGCTAAAAAGGGAGACAAAGGCAGACGTGTACAGATAGCAGAAAGATGAGCTTTTATTGAGGAGTATGACAGACCACTCTTCAATAATTCACACAGGTAGGACAGGCCCACTGGAACATCCACCAGCAGTGGCTGCAAATCTTTTTTAAGACACCAGATGGAAAACTTTTTCCATTTGGAAACATAGGATTTCCTAGTTGTGGGTTTTCTGGTATCCTGAAGAAGTTGTAGAATATCCTCTGAGAAAAGGTGTCTGAAGAGAATCAAAACCCTATCACCCACAGGGTCAGTTGTAGAGTTGACATCTGTGGATGAACTAAAGTTCTCTTGTCCTGTGTGAGTAGGTCCATTCTGTGGGGTAACTTGTGGTGACTGCCCTTGGCTAAATAGAAAAGGAGGAGGGGGACCCAATACTGTCTTGGCCAAAAGGGAGTCAACAGCAAGATTTTTGGCTGCTCCTGTTGTATTTTCAACAGGACCTTCTGAAGAAATGTGGGGGGGGGGGAATGCATAAAGAAACATCTCCTTCCAAAAGAAAGACAGGGTGTCCACCTTCCATGCCAAGGGATCTGGGACCCTGGCACAAAACTTGGGAAGTTTCCTGTATCATGGAGGAGGCAAAGAGATCTACCAAAGTTTCCCATGTCCAGAAACGGTTCTACATCAAAACGTGAAAAACTCATAACACTGAATCTCACAACATCGAAAACTACAAAGCAAATATAAATAAAGTACAGTTGTGGACACTTACCATAAAATGTAGATGTTCAAGTGTATTCACTGTGCAGTCATCACACTTGGGTTATCTGCCTGTAGGTAGCCCTCAGTCAGCCGTATAGCAGAGTCTTACGATTTCTACATCGGATGCTGTCACTTCTTCCATGATGTCAAGTCGTCAGGGGTATAAAACAGGCAGCCGATGCCATTACTTCAGTTTTTCTTGCCCCAAATGTCAGGAGCCCCCAAACAGGAAGCTAGTATATGGTGGGGAACACCACAAGTAAAAAGTAAATACCAATGCCATTAAAATGGCCATAGGGAGGAGAGGTAGAAAGATAGAGAAAAGCAGGGGGCTGGAGGGAGGGAAACCAGGACTGCAACAGTGAATACACTCTAACATCAACATTTATGGTAAGTGTACACAACTGTACTACGTTCGTGTTTCACTGCTGCTGTCATCACACTTGGGTTGATTCCCAAAGCTGAGTAAGGGTGGAGGCAGTCAAAAAGTGTTAGGGCTGGCTAGCAGGCCTTGTAAGACTGCTGTAGCAAATTCAGCTCTGGATTTAGAATAACTGGTAATGCTTGGTGAAGGTGTGCACAGAACTCCAGGTTGCAGCTTCCAGAATGTCCCTGTTAGGGACTCCCCTGAGAAATGCTGTAGAGGTGGAAGTAGCCCTAGTGGAATGTGGTCTGATCCCCTGTGGGGTAGGTTTTCCATGGTGCTTGTAGCAGAAATGGATGCAGTGTGCTATCCATTTAGAAATGGTTTGTTTTGAAATGGCCTTGCCCTCTGCCCCTGTAGCAAAGCTGACTAGCAGCTGGTCAGATTTTCTGAAAGGTTTAGTCCTGTCAAGGTAGAACCTGAGCTGTCTGTGCACGTCCAACGAGTGCAGGATCCTTTCCTCTTTATTCTGAGGGTTAGGGAAGAAGGTTGGCAAAAGGATGGATTGGTTTAGAGCCACACTGGACAGCACCTTAGGCATAAAGGACGGGTTTAGTCCTGAGGGAAACCCTTTCAGCGTGGAAAATAATGAAGGTTTCTACAGCCATTAGTGCCTGTAACTCAGACACTCTTCTTGCTGAAGTTATGGCTAAAAGCAAGGCTGTTTTCCAAGAGAGGAATTTTAATTCTGCTGAAGCAGCAGGTTCAAAAGGGGGTAGTGTGAGCTTTTAGAGTACAAAGTTAAGGTCCCAGGCAGGGGTGGGTGCACTCCTAGGGGGCCTTAAGTTGTTAGCCCCTCTCAGGAACTGTTTGATGAAAGGGTAAGGAAATAGAGGTGGCTCAGTATTACAATGAGCTGAGATGGCAGAGACATGAATCTTAATGGAGGAGAAGAATAGGCCTCTGTGGAGTAGCTCTGCTAGATAATCCAGGATTAGAGGTAAAGAGGGCACAGCTGTGCCCTTTCCTTGAGAGTGATTCCAAGAGCATTATCCTTTCTACTTTTCAGCATAGGAGTTTCAAGTACTGGGACTTCTGGCTTCAAGGATGACATCCAGCCCCTGTTTGCTGAGGGTTGCTGGTGGTGTATTTAGCAGATAAGCCAAGCTGCAAGGTTTAGGGTTTACAACTGTGGATGCAAAATCTATCCCTCCTGCTGAGGCAGCAGGGTAGGATTTTGGTGAAGGTGCCAGGGTGGCACTGTTGTCAGACTGCATAAGAGTGGGTACCAGTGCTGGCATGGCCAGTCTGGGGCAATAAGGATTGCCCTTGGCCTGTCCTGTTTTATCTTGAGTAGTACATTTGAGAGGAGGGGGGGGCAAAAATTGAGAGGTTTTCCCATTAGAAGGATAGGGCATCCACCTTCCAGGCCCTGCTGTGAGGGTTCCTGGTGCAGAATTTGCTCAACTGGTGGTTCTCGGGGGAGGCAAAGAGGTCCACCTCCAGTGTCCCCCATCCTCTGGGTTAGAAGGTTGAAGGTGCTGGGGTCCAATTTCCACTTGTGTGGGTCTAGAAGAAGATTTCTGCTTAAGTCGTCTGCCAGTGAATTTTGTTTGCCTGGCAATACTTGAGCTTGTAGATGCACTTGGTTGCTCAAGGCTGTGTTCCACAGGGCCATGGCTAATCTGCAGAATGGGTAAGAATGGGTTCTCCCCTACTTGTTTATGTACCACATAACTGTGGTGCTGTCTGTTTTTTCAAACAGTTGTCCTGGAAGGATTAGCTATCTGAAGGCTGTCAGAGCATTCTGTACAGCTAGCATCTCTTTTTGATTGAAGTGCAGGAGAATTTGGCCTGTGCTCCATAGTTTCATAGTTTCATAGTATAGTACTAGGCTATCTGCCCTGGGGCATTTGTAAGCCTAGCCATAGTGATGTGGCATTTGCCACCCCATGAAATGGTACAAAAATGTACAGAATAAATTAAGAATACTGTGTCTAGTAGTGACACAATGAAGGTCCCCTTATATAATAAAATTAGTTTACTGTGCCCCTGTCTAGCAGTGACACAGATGTGACCCCTGGGGTAAACTTACGATCTCCCATCCACTCATCAAGATTTCTCTTGAAGAGAGTCAGTGAGGGCTCTGCCTATCTGAACTGGGATCTTGTTCCAAAGCATGGGAAGCCTCTGGGTTATGAATCTATCCCTCCAGCATGTCCTATTCATACTTGTGCCGAGGTTTAAGTCTTTAGCTCTCGTGGTCCTGATGGACTTGGATTTTTTGAGGTGGAGCATGTCCATCAGATCCTGATTGGACATGGCCTTGTACGTCAGGCAGAGATCACCTCTGAGCAGGCGGTATGATACTGAATAGAGCTGAAGTTTCTTTAGTCTGGCAGAATAAGACATATGTTGGAGACCCTTGATCCTCTTGTTGAGGTACTTTTGTGGTCTCTCCAGCTGTTGCAAATGCCGGGTGAGGTACATACCAAATGGGGCACTGTACTCAATCATGGGTCTGATGAGGGAGGAATATAGGGGTACAATGACATCCTTGGATCTGGATGTGAATCCCTTCATGATGAGGTGTGCAAGGTAGAATGTTTTTCTAACAACTTTGGCAATGTGGGTATCAAATGAGAGGTCGCTGTCGACTTGGGTCCCTAGGTCTCCGATTACTTTTTCAGTACTCAGTGGGTTGTTGTCTATGTGATAATTTGTGGGTACTTTGTTTTTCCCAAAGGGGATGACTATACATTTTTTGGCATTTAAGGCCTTGACTCCGGCACCAGTTGTCCGTTTCTGTGAGGCCTTTTTGTAGGATGTGTGTGTCTGCTGGTGTATCGACTATGATGCCTAGTGTGCAGTCATCTGCGAACTTTGTCAGCCACAGCCCTCCCATGTTTGCTTTAACATCTGAGAAATAAATGCAGAACAAGAGGGGTCCCAGGACAGATCCCTGTGGGACACCACTTGTGACTGGCTTTGAGTCTGACATTGCTCCAGTGATTTTAACTTTATGGGTTCTGTCCTTTAGCCAGTTTGCAACCCATCTAGTGACATAAGGGTTTATATTTAAGCTGTTGAGCTTATCTATGATGCCCGAGTGGGGTATTGTGTCGAAGGCCTTAGCCAAGTCCAGGTATGCTGTATGGACTGCTTTGCCCTCGTCAATGGCTCTAGTGACTGTTTCGAAAAAGTCAACCAGGTTTAAAAGGCAGGATCTGCCCTTTACAAAGCCGAACTGGGTGGGGTCAAGTGTCTGTAGGTCACCTATGTCTCTGTTTATGAGTTCCATAATGATTCTTTCCATAGCTTTGCAGACCAGGCTGGTTAAGCTTATGGGGCGTAGTTTCAGGGTCTGTAGAGGCACCCCTTGTGGAGTGGGACCACTGTAGCTGTCGCCAGTGTTCAGGTACATATCCCAGTAAGGCTAAGGTTAAATAGCATTTTTATGTGTGGGTTTAGCTCCTCTTGGAGTTCACGTAACACGCAACCCGGGATACCGTCAGGTCCCATTGATGCTGTGTTTTTTGCTTTGTTTAGGGCGGTTCTCACTTGGACATCTGAGATGACCGGGAGATTACATTCAGCTGGGATAAGTATTTCTTCTTTTGGGGGTGAAGGAGGGGAGAAATTTGCACTGAACCTGTCAGCCAGAATGTTGGCAAATATCTGTGGGTTCAGTGTATTTTTTACTGTTGTGAACCAACTCTGAGCATATCTGAGGGTTTCCGCCCAGGTTTCTAACATAGCTGAAGAAGGCTTTGTGGTTATCTTTAGTGTCCTTAGCAATTTTTCTCTCAAAGTTGGCCTTGGATGTTTTTATGAGAGAGTGTAGTTTTTTGCTAATGTTGATCAGAGATGTCTTCCCTTCATGGGATTTTGCTCTGACGTGCAGTAGCTTCCTTCTTTTGTTATACAATTTGTTTATGGCTGAGGTCCACCAGACAGGACGCTTACCTTTGGTGGAGAGGGACTTGGATTTGTTTGGGATTGCATGATCCATGCATTCTTGGAGATGTCCACAGAAAGCATTTGTGAAGGATTCGGCATTGTGGGATGTGGTATCCACTGGCACAGTGGGCTTAAAGGATACCATCTCAGTCTTAAGAAGAGTGAAGTCTGCATTTGAGAAGTTTTTCACTGTAGTCTTTTGTGCTGGGGGTGGAGGTGGGATATGTATATCCAGGGTGATTAGTTTGTGGTCAGATCTCACTAGTGAGGGGTATACTTCGTGTGGAGCATTTTGTCCCCATGTTTGTGATGATCAGGTCTAGTATATTATCTCCCTAGTGGGAGAGGTGACTAATTGTTCCAGTGCATTTGAATTTATGAATTCCAGGAACCTTTGGGCTAGGGTATTAGGGCTAGAATAATGTACCCAATCTATGTTTGGGTAGTTGAAGTCTCCCAGTATGATGGTATTTTGTGATGCATTCATATCCTCCAGTGTCTTCAGGAAGGCTGAGTGGAGTTCTTGAGATTGGGAGGGTGGTCTGTAAAATGCTACCAGTTGTATAGCAGTTTTGCCTATGGTTAGTTGCACCGGTATGGTCTCTGATGCTTCATGTGTTGCTACTAACCTGGAGGTGTGGTGTCCTTGATGAATATGGACACTCCCCCTCCCTTTGTGGTTCGGCCCGGGTTTTGGGGCCGAAAAGCATGATACGAGGTATAGCCTGGTAACGCTGGGGTGCTCTCAGGAGCCTTGAACCAGGTTTCAGTTACTGCACAGACGTCGATGTTCTCCATGCTGAGGAGTGCATCAAGTGCCTGCATCTTGAGATTTAGACTTCTGGCGTTGAGCAGCATTACCCTTAGTTTTTTTCCGTTATTGTTTTCTAAGGAGGTGGGTTTGTCTTTTGAGCCTTGCCTAAAAAAGGCACTATGGGGGTGGCAAGAGCCTTAGCCAATATCCGGAAGCCCAGTGGTGACAGGTGTAAGCCATCCCTTGCGAAGCAGCGTGGCTTGTCCAACAGGTCATCCCAGGCAGACAGACATTGGATCCCCTTAGAATGACACCAGTACTTGAGCCAATTGTTAAAGCTGATCATCTTGTCTTTGTATTGTGGTATCATTCTTGGTGAGGGCAAGATGCTGCTCAGGGTCAGGGTCATACCAGCCTGGGCTACATAATCGGAGAGCTCCTCTATGTCTCTTTTCATGTAGTCCAGGGAGGTACGTCTCAGGTCATTCACACCAGCATGGACAATGACGGAGTCATATTTGTACTTGCTTTGGAGTGACTTGAGTGCGTGTGTTGTGGCGGATCCTAGCTCCCGATAGACAGCTCACAGTCACCTTCTCCTTGTTCAGCCTGGTCAGCGGGACATCAGTGGCCCTGAATGCATTTACCTGCCATGTGAGTCCCCCATGCATAGTCTGATGCATCTGTTGTCAGGGTTTGGGCGGCGAGGGGTTGACTGAAAAGCAGCCCCTTGTTGTGGTAGCATGCTTCTGACCACCAAAGGAACTCTGTCCTTAGACAAGGTATGATTGGAATGACTGTTTCCAAGTTCTGAGAATGTTGGCACCAAAGACTTTTTAAGTACCATTGAAGTTTCCTCATATGCAGTCTTGCATATGGAATTAGCAGGATACATGAGGCCATGAACCCTAGGGCTTGAAGAATTTTCCTTGCAGATAGCTGCGTTCTGGTGGCCATTTGTTTGAAGTAGTTTGTCAGGTAGACCTGTTTTTCTGAAGTGAGAAATGCCATCTGGGAAGTTGTGTCCAAGCTTGCTCCCAGGAATACAATCTTTTGACTGGACACCAATTGTGATTTATTTTCGTTGATGGTGTACCCCAATGAAGTGAGAGGGCTTTTTACAAATGCCAGGTGCTAAAGTAGCAATTCCTGACTGTCCATCTGAATCAGGCAATCGTCAAGTATGGAAATATTTGGATATTTCCCTGCCTGCAGTATGCAATGGCTGGGAGCCAGGCACTTTGTGAATACTCTGGGAGCAGTAGATAAGCCAAAGGGAAGTGCAGAGAACTGATAGTGCATACATCCTGCCCTGAAGTGTAGATAATTTTCTGCAAGACTCCCTGAAGGGGATTGTGCAGATAAGCTTCTTTTAAGTCTAAAGTTACTAATCATGCATCCTTGGTTAGCATAGAGAGAAGCTGTTGCAGGGTAAGCATCTTGAATTTTGGGACCACCAGAAAGGTGTTGAGAGTTGATAGATCCAGGATTGGGCATCAAGAGCCCTCTTTTCTGGGCACCAGGAAAAGTCTGGAGTAAAAACCCTGCCCTCTTTGTTCTTCTGGAACAGGTTGAATAGCTCTGATACTGAGCAGGGAAAGTACTTGCTTTTGACCCTCTGCCCACTGGTTTGGAGGAAGGTCTGGAAACCCACTTGGGGTTGGCAGTGTATGGAAGTAGAATCTGTATCCCTGGGATACAATGTTTAGGACTCATCTGTCCTGAGTAATGGACATCCATTTTTTTGCATGAAGGGCAAACTTTCCTCCTAGGGGCACAAGTAATTGGGCAGGGCTGGGAAGGATAATTGAAAAGTCATTGCAAACTTTTTCCATAAGGGAGTGGCTTACTACTCCCTGTCTTTGAGGTGGGTGAACTCCATTGTTTAGATCTCTGCATACCCTGAGACTGTAGTCTGGGTGGCCTGTTTCCCCTGGGTTTGGTCTGAGAAGGCCTGGAAGGGGCTGGAAAGGACCAGTTTTTAGAAGGCCAATGCCTACTGAATCTAGGTGGTTGCACTTGTAAGAATTCTTTAACAGTTTGCATAGCTGCTTTGGTGCCAAACAAACAGTCCTTATTTAAAGGAGCGTCTAGTAATATGGAGCATGCCTTCTCAGTACAGACCCAGTGACTGCAGCTCTGCAAGATGCTTCTGGGGCATCAAAGACACACTGCAAAGTATGCTTACTAACTTGGTTTGCAGAATGCATTAGCTCTTGTTAGAAAAATATGTATTAACATATGTGTGCAATGCTTATTTTAAATAAGGGAAGATTAACACATTTTTATTCTATATGCAGCATTAGTTCTATTTGAAACTGGAAACATGCTTTTCTGAAATTGTGCTTTCTGACACTGCAAGATGCACTCTGACCTAGTTTGCTAGCACAGCAAAATACATGTTTATGCCTTGGAAATGTACTGGAAAGCAGGTGATTTTCTGCTAGGTCAGGAAATTAAATGGAGAATAATAATAATTTCTGTAGATCCATTCATTATGGACAATAAGCTCTGTTCGTGCTAATGAAAAAGTGCACAAGCTGCAAGAAAGTTAGATACTATAAACAATGAACTGCTTCAGAAATCTGTACTTGCATTGTGCTTGAATTAGCCATAGTACCTAGACTTGTAACATCACATAGCAAGAAAGTTATAATTGACCGGTCGTCAAGGCCATCCTGTTTACTGAAAAATATTTTTTAAACTTTGAAGAGTCAGCTAGAAATGTGAGAAACATCTGTAAAGTAACAGAATTGTGAACTGGTGATCTACTACGTCAGTCGTAGTGGGCAATATCTTGAAAGAAAGGTATAATAACTGTGACACTTCCTGATTTAGTCAGAAACTCTGTAACTGCATTTTTTGTCTCCTTGCGCAAGAATAAAGATACCTGAACTGAACCTTATGCTTTTGGTCTTTTGAAGTATTTTTCTTTGACACTTTTTGGTCCTTTGGAGCCGGAAACCCTCGTTTAGCCTGGGATCAGATGGGCCAGGTGGCATGAAACTGCGCAGGGAAGATACCACATCGGATCTTCTTCATTGAAAGACCTCCGACTGAATTGTCGTGCAAAAGAGGCCAGCCACTTTTCTGATCTACGACTGAAGGTGGGTTCCGTTTGAACAGTGAGTGACCAATTGCTGAGGCTCAGGTAAGGTGAATTTACTTTTTTCTGTTTTAGATCAGGGACTTGATTGTATTTGTTCTGTGAGAATTTTGTTAAAATTCAAGGAATATTGCTATCTTGTCATAGATCAGGGAAACAGAATAAGTAGGCAGGTAGTCTGAAGGGACTGTAAACACTTGGTGGTACCACATTAAAAACAAAAGGGTTACATAACATTTAAAAAGTTAGAACAAAATGGGTAATACGTGCACAAAAACGAAAAGACCCCAAAGCCCACCATTAACCGAAGACGCAAAATATATGCAATCACAGCGCGCCGACAACGTTAGATATTATACTAAATGGGTTAATAAATATGAATTTGATGGGAAACTAGAAAGATCCTCGCTTATCAAACTTTAAATTAGACAGTTAAAAAACGATTCTAAAGGTCGGGTTAAAAAACAGAGTAAATTAGGAGTTCCTCAGGCACACAGGTGGATTGAAGAAGCAAACCGAAGAGAACAAAAGAATAAAAATTCAAAAGCAATGTTTCTAGACAAAGAGGATAATAACTTGGTTATAGCATCGGCCCCTCCGCCCTCTCTGGTTCCGGTTCCCTTACCAGCTCCCTTACCGGAATATGAAGCAAAAGAACAAACTGACCCACCTCCACGATATTCAGTTGTTCCTATAAAACCACTACCGTTTGTTAGAGATCCTATCGAGACTAGGTCTCGAACACGTAATTTAAAAGGGGATATTGAATTATATCAAATGAATGGAAATTTACGAGCTATGAGTGAAGAAGAGATATGTCCACTCATAGAAGTACCAAATCCTCAGGCAGGACAAGAAGGGCAGGACCCAACTCTCTTAGTATACAGACCGTGGACACCGGAAGACATCCGGAAAGCCACAGAGGGAATTCCCCATCCAAACGTCAATTTTAGAAAGTTCTTAGAAGACTTACAGGGCATGAGATTAAGTTATCACTTAAACAGAGAGGAAGTAGAAAAAGTAGTCAGACAAACAGTAGGTCCAGATTGGCACATGATCAGTGGCAACTGGAATCCCCGTGACGCTGCACTTAGGCCCCTCCCACATAGCAGTGCAGCGCAGAACTAGATAACAGAGTGAAAGGTCTGACAGACCGAATTTCTGAGAAATGGAAGCCTAGGGCAGACAGGACTTGCATTAATCAATGCATCCAACAAGAAAGTGAAACTGTTGATAGATATTTTGCCAGATTATTAGAATGTTTTAACAATCACTGTGGAATGCAGGTGAATGTTTTAACAATCACTGTGGAATGCAGGTACCTGAAGATCAAGACACAAGATTCCCCATATGAGCAGCAGTTAAAGAATGCATTTTTGAAAGGCAGTATTGCACCCATAAGTAGTTTCATTACTAAACATATGGTAGACCATTGTACAAGCAGATTACAATCACTGCTTGAATATGCTAGACATGCCGAGAGGCATTTTATTAACAAAAAGAAAAAGAAAGCCCAAGTATTTGCTGTGGAAGATGGAGAAGTTTATTTAGTACAGTCCGGACAAAAGGGCAAAAAGAATGCCCAGGGAAACAAACAATCTGATCAGCGATCAGAGGACTTTGAAGGGAGAAAGAAAAGAGGTGAGTGCTTCAAATGCGGAAAAAGGGACACTTGGCAAGGGATTGCAGGAAAAATAAGAAGGCAGCAGTGGAAGACAAAAACGATGAAGGTGAGGACTGACTATATGAAAGTCAGGAATCACTAGATAGGAATAATAGAGAAAGGACAAATGACAATGTGATAGAAGGAGCAGAGAATGTGATAATAAGTGCAGGAAGCTACCGATAGTGAAGAAAACGAAATATTAGACCTAGCCTTACTGAGCTTAGAGCTCTATCTAGCTGACACAAAACCAGAAGTGACACTCCTGGTAGAAGGGAGGGAAGTCAAATTTTTGTGCGATTCAGGGGCATCACGAACCCTGGTACACCCCTCCAAACTACCAGAAAATTCAGAATCACATGACTTTATACTAGTAAAAGCAGCTAATGGACAGCTGTATCGGGAGCCTCTCTCCCATAACATTACAACAACAGATCCTGTTTCAGGATTAACCCAGAAAAGCAAAATTGTTGTTTCTGCAAAATGCCCAGTGAACCTTTTGGGCAGAGATCTTATGCAACTATTAGGCATAGCAGTAGTTCCAACCATGCAGGGTATGGAAGCACAGCGACAAACTAATACTTTTGCAGTGCAAACGGAAGGTGAGACATTTTACTGGTACAGCCAGGACTTGGTTACGACTGGCCCTGGAGCAGTAACTGAAGAGTTAATGAATATAGCTATCAGTAAGTTCCTCTTCCTTTGTATTGACATACAAAACCTGTTGCACTGTACTCTGTATTATTGTAATACACCAGGACCTGACAAAGAATATGAACAAGAATTGTTTAGAAATCATGCAAACAGATTAGTACTGTGTAATTTGTACTGGGACATGCAAGGGAACAGTGTAGTTAGCTGTTCATTACCCCAGGAGTTCTTTTCACTTCACAAATCTAATCTATTACCGCATGTTAGTTTAACTAAAGAGAAAGATTTAAAATGGGTAGACCTAGGAGAAAAAGTTACAAAATGGGAAAAACAGACAGAATCAGAACTGTCAGAACAGGGAATACAAAGACAGAAACTGAACTGGATAACACAAACACATCCAGCTGTACACTTGCAGTCCAGCAAAGACAGCTGAGAAGCCCTCTTATTAGAAGAGGAAGAAAAAGCTTTGTTAGACATACCAGAAACTCTCTGGTCAACAGGAAAGTCAGACGTAGGACTTATTCGCACAGCAGGACCAGTTACTATCACGCCAAAGTCAGCATTTAGACCACAAAAGAGACCGTACCCCTTGAGAAAAGATGCAGAGGCAGGTATTAAACCAATCATAGCAGCTTTGCTTAAGAAAGGAATACTGGTGGAATCTCCTGATTCGCCATGTAACACACCCTTATTCCCAGTTAGAAAAGCAAATGGAGAATGGCGTATGGTCCAAGATTTACAAGCTGTAAATGACGCAGTAATACCAAGAGCACCTACGGTGCCAGATCCACATACCTTGTTGAATGATTTAAAACCTCAACAGAAGTATTTTTCTAAGGCAGATATCAGCAACGCGTTCTTTTCGATACCGATACACCCTGACAGCCAGTATTGGTTTGCATTTACATTTCAGGGGAAGCGGTACACATATACACGACTACCACAGGGTTATAGTGAAAGCCCAATGATATTCTCACAAGAGATGGCAAGCAATTTAGCGGGATTTATCCCACCAAGAGGTAGTCAAATTTGACTTTATGTTGATGACATCCTGCTGGCCGCCCCTACCCAGCAAGATTGTAAGGAAGATACTATAGCATTATTAAAATTCCTAGCAGTTGAAGGACACAAAGTAAGCAAAAATAAATTGCAGCTTTGGAGAAAACAAGTGAAATACCTTGGATATGTAATATCCAAAGATGGCAGAACATTAGATGAGGACAGAAAAGTAGCGATCTTACAAGCACCAAAACCCACAACCAAGAAGGAAATGATGTCCTTCCTGGGTACAACTAATTTTTGTTGAAGCTGGATCCCAAACTATGCTTTGGAATCTGCACCTTTAACCGACCTGATTTTTAAAAAGTCTATGGCAGCACAAGATTTAATACAGTGGACACCAGAAGCAGAATTAACCTTCTGCAAACTGAAACAATTGATAGCATCATCATTAGTTTTAGGATTACCAAATTATCAAACGTTTTTTCCAAACTGTAGATTGCAAGCAAGGTTATATGACATCAGTATTGACTCAACAGCATGGGGACAAACAACGCCCCATTGCTTATTATTCATCACAACTGGACCCGGTGGCGCGGTCTCTACCACACTGTGTACAAGCAGTAGTTGCAGCTGCAATGGCAGTGCAGGCTTCAGCCTCAGTAGTGTTATTCCACCCTCTCACATTGAGAGTGCCTCATGCAGTCGCAATCATTTTACTGCAAGAAAAAGTAGATATATCTTTCCCCTGCTAGGCATCTTTTTTGTATGACTATATTGCTGAGCCAACCTCACATGACAATTGAAAGATGTACTACTTTGAATCCGTCTACCTTGCTCCCAACTCCTGTGGATGGCACACCCCATAACTGCCTACAGGTAATTGAACAAAAGACACTGCCTAGAAAAGACCTCACAGATGTTCCCTTGGATGATGCCAAGGTGACATATTACGTGGATGGCTCATGCAAAAGGAGTCCTACAGGACAGAACCTAACAGGTTATGCAGTAGTTTCTGATACTGAGATTATAGAAGCGAAACCTCTACCACATAACTTATCTACAAAAGCAGCAGAGTTGATTTCCTTGACACGGGCATGTACCTTAGCAAAGGGTAAAAGCGTAAACATTTTTACAGACAGCCAGTATGCTTTTTCTACTGTACATGTTTTTGCACAACAGTGGAAGAATTGAGGAATGGTGACATCTACTGGCAAACCGATTAACCATGCACAGTTTATTTTAGATTTGTTAGATTCTATTCAGTTGCCTCAGAAAGTAGCTATTTGTAAATGCATAGCTCATACAAAACAACAAGATAGGATTTCAAAAGGCAATGCGAGAGCTGACACAGCTGCAAAGCAAGCAGCCTCAGAAGCATTTCTTTTGAATGAGGAATTACAACCTTCTGAGATTTTAGACTTAGAAATGTTGAAAACAATGCAGACACTTACTACACAAGCTGAAAAACAAAAATGGAAAAGACGAGGAGCAATTTTCAAGGAAGGGCTGTACATCTCCAAAGAGGGAAAACCGATATTACAGTCTAATTTATTTAGATATGCAGCTTCGTTGAGCCATGGGCAGAGCCATGTCTCAACAGGGGGATGGTACAGTTAGTGAATTGGGTATTCGCTATGTACGGGTTTACAAACTACACTAAAAAATTTTGCCTGTCATGTCACACTTGTAATAAACATCATGCACAAGGGGCATTAAAGCCCAAGCAAGGGAGTTTCCCTACACCACCGTATCCGTTTCATACTGTCTGTATGGATTTCATAGAATTGAGCAAATGTGAAAATAAAAAGTACTGCCTTGTCATTGTGGATATGTTCTCCAAATGGGTGGAGGCCTTTCCGACTAGTAAACCAGATGCAGCCACTGTTGCAAAGACCCTAGTTAAAGAAATTATTCCTAGATTTGGCATACCGGAAAGGATCTACAGTGACAATGGTACACATTTCGTTAACCAAACTATACAGTAGTTAAGCCAGTATTTTGGGATTTCTTTAAAACATCACTGTACATATCACCCTCAATCTGCAGGGTTTGTAGAGAGGCACAATGGAGTTTTAAAGAATAAGCTTAATTTAAAGAATAAGCTTAAAAAACTTATGGTAGACACATAGAAGAACTGGGTGTACTGTTTGCCCCTGGCACTGTTGAGCATGAGAACTGTTCCAAATGCAAAAGGATTGACACCTTTCGAAAAGATTTTCGGAAGAGCTTATTATATACCTCAGTGGAAACCTCTCATGCCTGCAGACCAGGAAGCAGATTGGACACTTGCAGAGTATATGAGGAGTATGCTGAATAACAAACATCTTTTACAGTTTAATTCTGTTTCAGATAAAGACCAAACCAAACCATCTGAAGTAGCAGTAGCCCCAGGCACTTGGGTCTGGGTGAAGACAATCAAAAAGAAGAATTGGACGACACCAAAGTGGGAAGGTCCGTATCAAGTACTGCTGAGCATGCCCACAGCAGTCAAAATTGCAGAACGTTCATCTTGGATTCATTTGACACACTGTAAACTAGTCAAAAACTTTGTACTTGATAAAACTCTTGCTAACACACAGCAGCAGTAAAATGACAAGACCTAGAGACAATAGAAATACTGAACAACTTCAGCAGTGTTGCATAATCATCTTAATAACTGCATTAGTGACAATGTTCTTTTTGCTGTGGCTTTTGCTGTGGCCTTTCTTTTCTTCAGCCACACCAGCTAGACTGAACAAACGTGATTCAACACTCATAGACTGGCATCTGAACTTTAACACTTACCAAGCAATCAAATATGTGTATGCTGAGACTTTTAATATTTCAAATTGTTGGATTTGCACAGCTATACCAACAGCATATGGGGGATTATTAATGGCTGCTGTCCCCCTAGGAGTCAACGAGACCTGGGAAAACTTGATTTTTGAGACTACACCTGTAAAATCTAGAGACAAAATTGCATTATTTCTACCTGTTACACAAACAGGAATTGTATACTTTTTTAAGAATTACACGATTCAAGTAGGTTGGAGTAAATGTAATGTGACCGTTTCTTATAAATGTTATATTAAACCTAAAAATGCTAAAAATACAGAAACAATTTGCGATGCAGATTATGACTCATACTTTGAGTCCTTGCATAAAACTGTCAGTGATATACAACATAATCCTGTTCTTTTAAAGCAACTGTCTATTATAGACAAGAAAATGTTTCATGCAGGGAAGGTGTATATCAATACTAAGGTATAAAACTGTTATTTCATATGTGGGAAAAAGGCATACAAATGGTTGCCTGAGAATTGGTCCGGCAGTTGTTTTTTGGGTTACCTGGTCCCAGCCATATGACACACTACAGCTTTGCCTCATGGGAGAATTCGAAACGTCAGAGATGTCGCAAAGAAACCTGAAAATCCAATCAAGAAACCTGAGAATCCAATGGGACAGATTGTAGCAGGCTGGAGAAACCATAACTCCGTAAAAGACAAAAGTAAACTAGCACACATGGACTTGAGTGACACTATCATATCCTGGGCTGGCATTGCCCCTGCATATGGTGCAGTTAAATCAATTTGGGAACTGAGAAAGCTATCCAAACTTCTTGAGGTCATGAGCAATGCGACTTTTTCTGCTCTTGAATTAATGACTGATGAACTAAATGCGATGAGAACTGTGGTGCTTCAAAACCGCATGGCTCTTGACTTCACCCTAGCGGCAAGAGGTGGTACGTGCGCTTTAATCAAAGACGAGTGTTGTTTGTTTATTCCCGACAATAAACACGAGATCAACAATCATTTGGAAGTGATCCAGCAAGTGTCAGACATGACCAGGCCAGGCCTGAACCCACTGACGGACTTTTTCCAGAATTTGTTTGGGGGGTGGGGTTCCATCCTAATGAACATCATGATTGCCATTTGTGTGGGATTACTTTTGTTAGGAGCATGTACTTGCTGTGGTATTCCCTGCATGAAAAAATTAATCAAAGACTTTATAGACATGTCAGTTTCTGAGACTTTGTATCAAAGTACTGAAATTGAAGAACTGTTGAAAAAGGAAACACTTTCATAAGTTTAAACTGAATGACTCTCTTAGCTGCAAATCCTCAAAGGAAGAGGTTAGGAGAAGAAACAAACTGTTTATGCTTTTGAAATAGAATAAAAAGTATTAACAGGGGGAAATGTTAGAAAAATATGTATTAACATATGTGTGTAATGCTTATTTTAAATAAGGGAAGATTAACACGTTTTTATTCTATATGCAGCATTAGTTCTATATGAAACTGAAAACATGCTTTTCTGAAATTGTGCTTTCTGACACTGCAAGATGCATTCTGACCTAGTTTGCTAGCACAGCAAAATACATGTTTATGCCTTGGAAATGTACTGGAAAGCAGGTGGAGAATAATAATAATTTCTGTAGATCCATTCATTATGGACAATAAGCTCTGTTCGTGCTAATGAAAAAGTGCACAAGCTGCAAGAAAGTTAGATACTATAAACAAAGAACTGCTTCAGAAATCTGTACTTGCATTGTGCTTGAATTAGCCATAGTACCTAGACTTGTAACATCACATAGCAAGAAAGTTATAATTGACCGGTGGTCGTCAAGGCCATCCTGTTTACTGAAAAATCTTTTTTAAACTTTGAAGAGTCAGCTAGAAATGTGAGAAACATCTATAAAGTAACAGAATTGTGAACTGGTGATCTACTACGTCAGTCGTAGTGGGCAATGCCTTGAAAGAAAGGTATAATAACTGTGACACTTCCTGATTTAGTCAGGCAAACTCTAACTGCATTTTTTGTCTCCTTGCGCAAGAATAAAGATACCTGAACTGAACTTTATGCTTTTGGTCTTTTGAAGTATTTTTCTTTGACAGCTCTTGTAAATCTTTATTTTCTGCACAATCTGGAAGTAACACAATTTTTTGTTTAATTAGTTCCATAATATGCTGCTGGTACTTCAACATGTGAAACTGGCAATTCAATGCCCTGATGGCAAGAGTTGCAGAGGTATATACCTTCTTACCCCATTTGTCTAAAGCTCTGGAATCCCTGTCTGAAGGGGTAGGGTTTTTGTCTGTAGTAGCCTTAATACCTTTAGGTCCCTGGGAAATGGTCTCTGCATCCGCAGTAGGATTCTTGAAGAGAAATTTGTGAGAATCAGGTACTCTGTAGTACATGTCTTTGAGAATCAGGTACTCTGTAGTACCGGTCAGGTTTCCTAAGGGCTGGGGGTAAAGTATCTGGAGTAAGACTGGATTCCATAAAAACATCTACAACATCCAGCACAGGGGGTATAGCTAGAGGCCTGTGCTGAGGCAACTCCAAAAATTCTCAGAGTCTCTTTTTGGACTGAGGGTAGTCCTGGCATTCACAGAGAGAATGCTCTCTTAAAGTATGCAAGGTTTCACCAAAAGAAAAATCCTCTGGAGGGGAGGCACAGGGAATGGATTCCTCTGCATCTGAATCCTCATAGGTAGATAAGGGCATGTCTTGATAATCAGACTCCTGTTCTGTAGAATCAGAATGAAACTCATTTCTTTGTCTCTTAGCAGGGGAAGGCTGGCTTCCCCTAATAAGGGTAATAAGGTCTTCAGCCATTCTAAGTACTTGTTTTTGTGGCATGGGGGCTTCAGCATGCGCTTTGGTTGTCGGTTTTTTAGGCGTAGTGCGTACTCTGGGCCTCAGAAACTTGGTAGTTTTAGCTAGAAATGAAGTCTGCTTAATTCGAACATCGGCAGGTCGGAATACACCCTCAGAAGCCGGTGCCTGCACAGCGGCTCTGGACCCATCCAAAGTAGAGACATCTGCAGGTTCCATAGTTGAAGAAGCATCTCGCAGCATACCAGACTCCGAACTGGTCTCAGCAGAGGCCTGCGAATCTGTAGAAGCATGCATCAGGGGCTGCAAAAGCCCTCACTTAGTACCGGCAGACTGGCAACTAGCTTAACGGAAGCGTTGTCGGCAGTTGTGGACCTATGCGGTCTGTCTCTGTCTTTATCTTTACGTTTTTTCGGAAGATCGGTAGTCAGATGGCTTATCGAAGACATTTCGGAATACGGAGAACAAGAGCGAAAGAATTTAGTGACAAAGACAGCCTGACGACGAATGTTTCAGGCATTAAATAAGGCACAAAAAGTACAGTTGTGTACACTTACCATAAATGTAGATGTTCAAGTGTATTCACTGTTGCAGTCATTACATTTGGGTAATCTGCTGGCAGGTTGCCCTCAGTCGGCCTGAATAACAAAGTTTTGGGTCCTGCGTCGGTTGCTGTCTGCTCTTCCATGACGTCAGGTCGTCAGGGGTATAAAACATGCAGCTAACGCCATTTTAATCAGTTTTTCTTGCTCCAGATGTCAGGTGCCCCCCAAATGAGGAGCAAAAATATATAAATAAACTGTAAATATATAAATGCACCTTAGAAACATAAAATTTACCTTCAACTAAAAGCAAATACACCACAAAGGCTTTTGAGTATAATGAAGGAAAGAAAAGGTATAGAATGGGGGATGGCGGGTTGGTAACCCAGACTGCAACAGTGAATACATTCGAACATCTACATTTATAGTAAGTGTACACAACTGTACTATGTTCTTCATGTTTCACTGTTGCAGTCATTACATTTGGGTTGAGTCCCAAAGCTACGGTTGGGGGGCTGGAGCTAAACAGCATTAGGAGCGGCTATGAGGCCCTGCAAAACTGCAGTGGCAAAGCCTGCCCTGGATTTAGAGTAAAGAGGCAGATTGTAATGTTTTGCAAAGGTATGCACTGAACACCAAGTAGCAGCTTCTAAAATGTCTTTGGTTGGTACTCCCCTGAGAAAGGCTGCAGAAGGGGTTGCAGCTCTGGATGAATGTGGCCTAATGCCCTTAGGCACTGGTTTGCCATGCTGTGAGTAGCAGAAATGAATGCAGTGACCTATCCACTTTGAAATAGTCTGCTTGGAGATGGTGTTTCCTTGTGATGCTGCGGCATATGCCACTAGTAACTGATCTGTTTTTCTGAAAACTTTAGTTTTGTCCAAGTAGAATCTAAGTTGTCTGTGTATGTCCAAAGAATGCAGAATTTTCTCCCCCTTGTTCTGTGGATTTGGATAAAAAGTTGGCAAGTGAATAGTTTGGTTAAGGGCTACACTGGATACCACCTTAGGCATAAACTTAGGGTTTGTTCCGACAGAGACCCTGTCTGGATAAAAAAAATGATAAAGGGTTCCACAGCCATGAGAGCCTGTAGCTCTGAAACTCGTCTTGCAGAAGTTATTGCTAGGAGCAGAGCTGTTTTCCAAGATAAGAACTTTATATCCGCAGTAGCAGCTGGCTCAAAAGGAGGTAAGGTGAGTTTTTCCAAGACATAATTGAGGTCCCATGCAGGTATTGGCATTCTCCTTGGAGGCCTTAAGTTTTTGGCTCCTCTGAGGTACTGCCTTAATAAAGGATGAGAAAAGAGTGGTGGCTCTGTATTGTAATGAGCCGAAATGGCAGAGACATGGATTTTAATTGAAGAAAAAGATAGGCCTTTGTCCAGCATCTCAGTTAAATATTGCAAAATCTGAGGAATATTTGGGACAGCTGTATCAGTTCCTTGAGCTTGGTTCCAAGCACAAAATATCTTCCATTTCCCAGCATAGGATTTTCTAGTACTAGGCCTTCTGGCTTCTAAAATGACATCCATCACAGCTTTACTGAGAGGTGCGGTTTGTATGCCTACATTATCCGCCATGCTGCCAGGTTTAGGGTCCTGAGTTGGCTGTGCAGAATCTGATTGTTTTGCTGGGACAGTAGATGGTCTTTGAGGTAAGGTCCAGGCTGGGCATTGGGACAAGTTCCTTAAGCTCGGATACCAGTACTGGCGTGGCCAGTCTGGGGCAATCAGAATCATTTTTGGTTTCTCCTGTCTGACCCTTAGGAGTACCATGGGAAGGAGAGGCAGTGGAGGAAAGGCATACACTCTGATAGGTTTGTCCAGTTGAAAGATAAGGCGTCCACTTTCCAAGCTTGTCTGTGGTAAGTCCTTGTGCAGAATCTTTTTAGTTAATTGTTGTGAGGGGAGGCAAACAGATCTATGTCTGGGCGTACCCATTTCTTTGTTATCATGCTGAAGACTTGTGGATCCAGGTGCCACTCGTGGGGATCCATGAGGTTTCTGCTTAATTTGTCTGCCAGAGTATTTTCCTTTCCTGGCAGGAATTGTGCCTGCAGATGAACTTGGTAAGTCAGTGCTGTGTCCCTTAAAGCCATGGCTAGTCTGCAAAGGAGGTAAGAATGAGTGCCCCCCAGCTTATGTACCACATGACCGTGGTGCTGTCTGTCTTTATCAGCAGTGGTCCCGGATGAAGTAGGTCCTTGAAGGCTGTCAGGGCATTTTGAACAGCTAGCATCTCTTTTTGACTGATATGTGGATGCTTTTGGTTTGTGGACCAGGTGCCCTGAATGCCTCTTCCTGCCATGTGTGCCCCCCAGGCATAATCTGATGCATCCGTCGTTAGGCTCTGCCTGGCTGGGGGTAGTGAGAATGGCTGTCCCTTGTTTTGGTGACAAGCCTTTGCAAACCATCGAAACTCCTGCTGCAGGCAGGGAATGACAGTAATCATTGTTTCCAGGCTTTTCCAACGTTGTGTCCAGACACTTTTTAGGTACCATTGAATTTTCCTCATATGCAGTCTTGCATATGGAATTAGTAAGATGCAGGATGCCATGAAGCCTAAAGCCTGCACAATTTTTCTTGCAGATAACTGGGCCTTTGTTGCCATTTCCTTGAAATAGGTAGTCAGTTGCCTTTGTTTGTCTGGAGTGAGATAAGCCATCTGGCCAGTTGTATTTAAGCTTGCACCCAGGAATATTATCTCTTGAGAGGGTACTAGTTTTGATTTCTTTTTGTTGACTGTGCACCCTAGGCATGTTAAAAGTCTTTTCACAAACGTCAAATGCTGTAGTAGAATGTCCTTGTTCTCTGCTTGTATGAGGCAGTCGTCCAAGTAAGGATATATTTGTATTCCTCTGTCTGCAGTAAGCAATTACTGGCGCCAGGCACTTTGTGAAGACCCTGGGCGTAGTAGATAAGCCAAAGGGCAGTGCAGAGAATTGGTAATGCTTTGAGCCAGCCGTGAATCTGAGGTATCTTCTGCATGATTGTCTGATTGGGACATGCAGGTATGTCATGAGCCAAGCCTTGCTGCCCAGCATGGGCAGAAGCTGCTGCAAGGTCAACATCTTGAATTTTGGTATATTCAGGAAAGTGTTTAGAATAGATAGGTCCAGTATTGGTCTCCATGCTTTGTCCTTTCTGGGTACCAAGAACAGTCTTGAGTAAAATCCTTGTCCCTGCTCTTGCTGTGGCACTTGTTGCACAGCCCTAATGTCCATGAGAGCTGCGACTTGTTTTTGAGCCTCTGCCCATTGATTTTTTGGCAGGTCTGGCCAACCGTTTGCCCTTGGCAGGGTATGGAAGTGAAACTTGTAGCCTTGTGACACTATGTCTAGAACCCATTTGTCCTGGGTTATAATGTGCCAATTTTGAGAAAAAAGTGCTAGTTTTCCCCCTTAGGGTGCTGCCAGAAGATACGTGCTTGGTGCAGGCAGGGGGAAGTCATTGGGACTGTTTCCTGTATGGTTGTGATTTGTCTTCTCCACATTTGGAGGTAGAAGCACCCCATTGCTTAGACCTGTAGGAACCTTGCGGCTGTGATCTGCTTCTAGGGAGTCTAGATCTGCCCCTTTGAGGTCTGTCTGAGACTGGAAAGGACCAATTCTTTGTAGGCCAGTGTCTGCTAAATCTAGGTGGCTGTACCTGTAAGAAATCCTTGACCGTTTGCATAGATTTAGCTTTGTCCTCCATTTTAACACCTCTTCTGCCTTAACACCAAACAAGGTATCATGTTGTAATGGAGCATCTAATAATTTTGCTTTAACATGATCAGGCAGATTTTGTTCCTTCAACCAAGCATGCCTCCTAATGACAGAACCCATAACAGCAGCCCTGCAGGAGGCCTCCAGAGAATCAAAACCACATTGCAAAGTATGCTTTCCAACTTGTTCAGCTGCATGCAATAAATCCTGCATTTCTTTGTTTTCTGCACATTCAGAATTTACCATTATTTTCTGTTTAAGCAGTGTCATGATATATTGCTGATATTTGAGCATATGAAACTGGCAATTTAAGGCCCTTATAGCTAAGGTAGCAGATGTGTAAATCTTTTTCCCCCATCTATCCAGTGCCCTAGAATCCCTGTCAGAGGGGTAGGGCTTTTTGCAGTGGAAGCCTTGACCCCTTTGGGACCCTGAGAAATAGTTTCTGGGTCTGCAGTAGGGTTTTTGAAAAGGAATTTATGAGAGTCAGGGACCCTGTAGTATCTGTCCGGCTTAACAGGAGCTGGAGGTAAGGAGTCAGGGGTCAGACTAGACTCTGAGAACACATCATCTACAATGTCTAACACAGGTGGAATAGCTAGAGGCCTGTGTTGAGGTACTAAAAGGAAGTCTCTGAGCCTCTTCTTAGATTCTGAAAAATCTTGGCTCTCCCAGTGAAAGTGCTCCCTCGTGGTATGCAAGGTTTCCCCAAAAGAGTAGTCCTCAGGAGGAGAAGCTGAAGGAATTGATTCTTCAGCATCAGAATCCTCATAGGGGGGAAGAGAATATTCCTGATCAGAAGAGGAATCAGAAGAAATGGAAACCTGATCTGAAGATTCATAGTCTGTCTCTTGCCTAGGCCTCTTATCAGGAGGGGGATGGGAACCTCTGATCAAGGTAATTAAGTCTTCGGCCATTTTGAGCATCTGTTTTTTGGGCATGGAGGCCTGTCCATGTGGCTGGTGAACTTGTTTCTTTGCCTTTAAAGGTGTTTTAGTCTTTGCCTTTGAAGTCGGTTTAATATATAATATAGGTCTGAATACAGTCTCAGAAGCCGATGCCTGCTCAGCGACTCCGGACCCATCTGAGGGAATAATCTCTGAGGCTCCAGTACCTTGAGTTTCCAGTGGCCTGGCCGACTCCACGTGGGAGTCGGTAGCGGCCTGCGACTCTAAAGTAGCGGGCGTCAGGGGCTGCGAAAGCGCCTCACTGAGAACCGGCGACTTGCTTAGGAGAAGCTTCGTCGTTGGTTTTGGACCTCGGTTGCCTGTCTTTTTCTTTGCGTTTTTTGTGAACTCCGGTAGTCGGATGGCTATCCGACGACATTGTATAATTAAATCTTCGCCCAAAATAGCTTAATGCAAAATCGTACTGACGCTTAATAGTGCGCTGGTTAAATCTAGCACAAAACCGACAACTAGAAACGTAGTGGTCAGGGCCTGGGCAAGGAATACAGTAAAAATGAAAGTCCTTAGAAGGTATTTGCTTCCCACAAGAAATACAATTATTAACTTTTTCTGACATCGGTCTGGAGCAAGAAAAAATTTCCCCAATGGGGTACTTAGCTTTTAATGAAGACTTCGGATCTGAAACTCGAACACGAAAATTTCAGGAGTCGGCTGACCAGCACTTGCGAACTGCTTCTGCTTCGGGCACCGTGCGGCAAGAAAGACTGAAGAAAATGGCGTCGGCTGCATCTTTTATACCCCTGACGACCTGACGTCAGGGAAGAGGTAACAGCAACTGATGCAGGACCCAATACTTTGGAATTCAGGCCGATTGAGGGCAACCTGCCAGCAGGATAACCCAAATGTAATGACTGCAACAGTGAAACATGAAGAACATCCAACATCCTGTTTGACTGGATCCTGCAGCCAAGAAAGATGTGATCTTGGGAATGGACCAGAAACGATTTCTGGTAACTGATTATGAACCTTAGACTCTCCAACAGTGACACTGTGAAGGAGATATGGAGTTTGAGCCTGGAGAAGAAGGTCATCTAGTTATGGAAAGATCTGTATGCTCTATAGCCTGCAGAAGGCTATGACAGGAACTAAGTATTTTGCAAACACCCTCGGGGCCATAGACAATCCAAACAGCAAGGAACAGAACTGAAAATGTGATAAAGCAATAGCAAAGCAAAGAAACTTCCAAAATTACAGATGAATGGGAATATGAAGACAGGCATCCTTGATATCCAGTGACACCATGAAGGCCTGAGGAAGGATAACAGAAGAAGGGTAGGTAAGGTTAACAAATGAAAGGTGGGAACCTTCAGAAAGGTATTTAAATGGAAAAGGACTAGAATGGGTTTCCAAGGACCATCCTTCCTGGGAACCAGGAACATCCTGGAGTAGAATCCTTTTCCTACTTGGGAAGGTGGTGTCACTCATCTTGTGTATTCAATAAGATGATGAGGCTGGGTGTTCAGTTAAGTAGTTTATTACACACAAACATATCAGGATGGATGACTGAAACATTAAACTAAACAAACTAACTGACTGACTACTACACACATCCATGCTTTCACTCTGGCTGCTCACTCAAAATGGCACTCTTGCTTGCACATGCTCAGTACTTATATGCACGTGCTCACTGACTGAAATGGCTCTTAAAGGTACTCTACCTGTTCAGGCATGTCCAAAGGGCAGTTTCCGGTGTACTCTCCAGTCCAACTGGTGAATCTGGGCATTTTGAGGGAATGTTACAACTGCCTCATGTACATAGACAACCCTCTCCTCCTACCACCAAACACTAATATATGCGAGAGATGCAATTATACAGGCAAACTGGAGGCAAAGCTCTCTCAACCCAAGACTGGAACTGACAGTCAAGAGAAGGGTAATACTTGCAACACACCACCAGTCTCACATACACCTAATAAACCAACACCGGCAAATAACACACATGAATACATGAAAACATACCCGGGAGGCTCTAAATAAAAATCTGCAAAAGCAACAGAGACCTTCAAAGCAGAAATCCAAGCAACCTCCACACCCCATCACCAACCATGAAACACATACTTCACATAATCAGTGTGCCACGCAATCACAGCCCTTAACGCAAAATAACATACCCAACACACTAGTAATAGGCGACTCTATAGTCAGACACACTGATGTCCCACTAACTAGGCTGGACAAGGAGAAGGTTACAGTTAGCTGCCTGTCTGGTGCCACTTCGCCACATAACACAAGCACTCAGGTCACTCCAAAACAAGTACAAATACGACTCTGTCATTGTCCATGTTGGTGTGAATGACTTGAGACGTACCTCCCTGGACTACATGAAAAGAGACATGGAAGAGCTCTCTGATTATGTAGCCCAGGCCGGTATGACCCTGACCCTGAGTAGCATCCTGCCCTCACCAAGAATGATGCCACAGTATAAAGAAAAAATGATCAGTTTCAACAATTGGCTAAGCTTCTGATGTCATTCAAAGGGGATCCAGTATCTGTCTGCCTGGGATGATAGGCTCGACAAGCCACGTTGCTTCACAAGAGATGGCTTGCACCTGTCACCCTTAGGCTTTTGAATACTGGCCAAGGCTCTTGCTGCCCCCATAGTGCCGTTTTTAGGCAAGGCTCAAAAGACAAACCCACTTCCATAAATAGCACAAGTAACCAAAAACTGAGGGTAATGCTACTCAATGCTAGAAGTCTAAACCTCAAAATGCACACACTCGAGGCACTCCTCAGTATGAAGAACATCGACATCTGTGCAGTAACCAAAACCTGATTTAAGGCTCCTGAGAGCACCCCAGCACTCCTAGGCTATAACTCATACCATACCTTTTGGCCACAGGACCGAAACACAAAAGGTGGGGGTGTATCCATATTCATCAAGGATACCCACACCACCAGGTTAGTGGCGCAGCACAATGCATCAGAGATCATCCATGTGCAACTAACAACGGGCAAAACTGCAATCCAAATTGCAGCTTGCTACAGATCATCCACCATGGCCCAGGACCCTCATTCCACATTTCTGGAGACACTGGGAAATATGAAGGTCCTACCAAACACCCTAATACTGGGTGATTTCAATTACCCAAACATAAACTGGGAGAACTACTCAAGTACTAACTCCCTTGCCCAACGCTACCTAGAATTTATAAACTCGAATGCCCTGGATCAACTGGTTAACACCCCCACCAGAGGGAACAACATATTGGACCTGGTCATCACCAAAATGGGCGATCGGTGTTCCACACCAGAGGTCAACCCCTCGCTGGTTAGATCAGACCATAGACTAATCAGTCCGGATATTCACATTCCGCCCCCACCCCCAATCAAGGAAACCACTGTGAACAACTTTTCAAAAGCAAACTTCACATTACTTAAGACCGAGGTAGAAAGGTTCAAAGCCCCCATGCTAAAGGACAATGCTGTCCAAGCAGTTGAAACCTTTACAAAGGCACTCTATGAGCACCTGCAGGAATGCATGGACCATTCTATCCCAAGTAAAACCAAGACTCACTCCTCCAAGAAAAGGAAACCAGTCTGGGGGACCCCTGCCATAAACCAGCTATACAACAGAAGGAGAAAACTAGTACAGAAAAGAGTAAAATCCCAAGAAGGAAAGACATCCCTGACCAGTTTCAGCAAGAAACTACGATCCCTCATTAAATCATCCAAGGCTAGTTTCGAAAGAAAAATTGCCAATGACTCCAAAGATAACCAAAAAGCATTCTTTAGCTATGTCAAGAACCTAAGTGGAAACTCTCAGATCTGCTCTGAGTTAGTGTAGAATGGCACAAAATACAATGAACCGACTGATATTGCCAACATTCTGGCAGACAGGTTTAGTGCAAACTTCACCCCCCTCTCTCCCCCTAAAGGGCCCATAACCATACCAGAAGAATGTAAGGTCCCGTCAATCACCGACACACAGGTTAAAACAGCCCTATCCAAAGCCAAAAACACAGCTTCAATGGGACCAGACGGTGTCCCAGGCTGTGTCTTACAACAGCTCCAAAATGAACTAACCCCTCATCTAAACATCGCCACAATAGTCAGGAAATCCTTCTACGTGGCATACCTTATCACAAAAGGTTTCTCATCCAGAAAAAAAAAAGAGGTCATTGTTCTCCCTCTACTCATCACTCATTAGACCCATTATATAGTACAACGCCCCTTTTGGCATGTACCTCACAAGACATCTACAACAACTGGAAAGGCCGCAGAAATACCTCACAAAGAGGATTACCGGCCTCAAACAGATGCCCTACGCAGACCTTCTCAAAAAACTCCAGCTTTACTCCGTTGCATATCGCCTACTCAGAGGTGATCTCTGCCTGACATACAAAGCTATGTCAAACCCAGAGCTGTTGGACATTCTGCACTGCAAGAAATCCCAATCCCTCCAAGCTACACGCTCTAGGGACCTAAACCTTTTCACCACAATAAACAGAACATGCCGGAGGGATAGATTCCTGTCACAGAGACTTCCCATACTCGGGAATAAACTACCTATCTATATCAAACAAAGCTCCTCATTAGCACTCTTCAAGAAAAATCTTGATGATTGGTGGGAAATAGGAAATTCACCCCGGGGATCACCTCTGTGGCTCTGCTCGACAGTGGCACAGGAAAATAATTTTCTTGGGTGGCAAAAGACAGGGTACCTTTTTAGCTGGGCTTGTATAGGCCCCAGGGCCGATAGCCTAGTACCTACCTATGAGCCTATAAACACACTGTTCAAACTCAGCCTCTCTACAGGCTACGTACCCACAGAGTGGTGCACAGCAATAGTTATCCCACTCCACAAAGGTGGAGCCACAATGGACCCTGGGAACTATCACCCTATAAGCCTAACTAGCCTGGCCTGCAAGGCTATGGAACGCATCATCATGGAACTCATTAACAGAGACATTGGGAACCTCCAAACCTTGGACCCTACCCAGTTTGGCTTTGTTAAGGGCAGATCATGCTTCCTAAACCTGGTGGACTAGGTGGTCTAGGGTGATTAGCTTGTGGTCGGATCTGACCAACAAGGAATTGACCTCTGGTGTGGAACACAGGTCACCCATGTTGGTAATGACCAGGTCTGGGATATTGCTGCCCCTGGTGGGGGGTGTGGATAAGTGGATCCAAGGCATTGGAATTTATGAATTCCAGAAAATGTTGAGCAAAAGATTTGGTACATAAATAGTTTTCCCATTTAATAGTGGGATACTTCAAATCGTCCATTATTAGAGGTGTTGGGGTGTACCCTAATATTTTCCAGTGTATCAAGAAATGAGGAGTGGAAAACCTGGGGCATGGTGGGAGATCTGTAGCAAGTTACAATTTGGATTGCGGTCTTGCCCAGAGTTAGTCTCACTTGGATAATCTCGAATGCATTATGCTGAGCAACTAGCCTGGAGGTGTGGATATCCTTAATGAATATGGGCACACCTCCGCCTTTAGTGTTTTGGTCCAGGTTAGGTGGCCGAAAGGTGTGGTATGAATTATAGCCTGGTAATGCAGGGGTGCTCTCTGGAGCCTTGAACCAGGTCTCTGCCACTGCACAGATGTCGATGTTCTCCATTTTAAGGAGTGCCTCGAGTGAATGCATTTTGAGGTTTAGACTTCTAGCATTGAATAGCATTACCCTCAGATTTTGCTTGTTTGTATATGTTACGGTGGTGAATTTGTCATTTGAACCTTGCGTAAAAAGGCACTATAGGGGTGGCAAGAGCCTTAGCCATTATCTGGAATCCCAACAGCGACAGGTGCAGGCCATCTCTGGCAAAGCATTGTGGTCTGTCGATCCTGTCATCCCAGGCAGACAGATACTGGATCCCCTTAGAATGACACCAGAAGCTTAGCCAATTGTTGAAGTCAATCATTTTGTCCTTGTACTGTGGTATCATTCTGGGTGATGGCAGGGCTAGGGTCATACCTGCCTGGGCTACAAGATCAGAGAGCTCCGCTATGTCTCTTTTCATGTAGTCCAGGGAGGTATGTCTCACGTCATTCACACCAACATGGACAATGACAGTCTCATATTTGTACTTGTTGTGGAGTGACCTGAGTGCGTGCATTATGTGGCAGATCCTGGCACCTGACAGGCAGCTGACAGTAACTTTCTCCTTGTTTAGCCTGGTGAGTGGAACATCAGTGTGCCTGACTGTAGAGTCAACTATAACTAGAGTGTTGGGTACGTTGTTATGCCTCATGGGCTGTGGTTGAGTGGCATACTGAGTTTGTGGGCTATGTGTCACTTGGGTTTTGTTGGGGGGTGGAGGTTGCTTGCGTTTCTGCTTGGAGGTCACTGTTGCTTGAGCAGATTTTTATTGAGAGCCTCAGCAAATGTAGGTGTATGTTTTGTGTTTCTATGTGTCTGTTTTGGTGGTGTAGGTTTTGAGGGACTATGTGATGAGTGTGGTATGGTGCAAGTGTTTACCTTCTCCTATTGACTGTCTAGTTCAGTCTTGGGAGAAGAGAGCTTTGCTTCCAGTTTGACTACATAAGTGCATCTCTCACAGGTTGTAGTGTTAGGTGGTAGGAGCAGAGGGTTGTCTGTGTACATGAGGCAATTGCTGCATTGCCCCAAGATGCCCAGATTAATCAGGTAGACAGGAGAAAACACCGGGAGCTGACCCTTAGACATGCCCGGATAGGTGCTTATTTATTAATTACTAAAAACTTCCTCTAGACAAGTGAGGAAAGTTGAGTGCTGTAGTAATCTGTAGCTTATTTAGTGCTTACGAGTTCTGAAGAAATGCTGAGCTCAAAAAAACAGATTTGAGTGCTAAAACTAAAAAACTTTTAGTTATGTACTTACCATAACTTCGGATGTATGGGATCCATCTCGCCTACATTCATAACTGATGGGCTCGGAGCTAGTACACTAGAACGAAGTCTCTTATTGGCTGGGCTACTCCCTATCCCAGGATGCACTACACCTGCTTCCCCAGATCTTGTTTGTTCGCTTTCATACATACATGCAAACACAGAAAAAAATAGTAGTCACTACAACCAACTAAAGTTCTTCAAGAGATCTCCAAATGGAACTACATCTCCTCTAAATCCGAATGGAAGGGGGAAGGAGGGTGGGTACGTATGAATGTAGGTGAGATGGATCCCATACATCCGAAGTTATGGTAAGTACATAACTAAAAGATGTAATGGGATCCTATCTCGCCTACATTCATAACTGATGGGACAGCGTCCCTAGCACCTAAATCCCGGGTGGCTCATTGGAAAACACTCCTGAGAACTGTGGAACCAAAAGAAGCCCTGCCTCGAGAAACCACATCCAATTTGTAATGAGAAATGAAAGTGTGCGGAGAAGTCCAGGTAGCCGCAGCACAAATATCATCTATTGATAATTTGGAGTGAAAAGCTACAGAAGTAGCTATTGCCCTGGTAGAATGAGCCTTGACTGGAAAGGGAAGCTCTTTGTTAGCCTGTGAATAAATGAAAGAGATACAATCTTTAATCCATTTAGCTATGGAGGTTTTAGCTACTGGTTGACCCAATTTGTTTATTGCAAAGGAAACAAACAGTTGATTTGATTTCCGCGTCTGAGCGGTTCTATTCAAATAAAAACGCAGTTGTCTATGGACGTCCAATTGATGCAAGATATATTCTGCGTTATTAGAGAACTCTGGAGAAAACACAGGGAGCTCTATAGTTTGTTGAATACAGAAAGAAGAGGCTACCTTTGGTAAAAAGGAGGGGTTTAATTTCAAGGACACTCTATGTTTGTGAAAAATCAAATAGGGAGGATCAGAACAAAGAGCTTGAAGTTCTGAAACCCGCCTGGCCGAAGTTATGGCCACTAAAAGGCCTTTTCCAGGACAGAAATTTCAAATCGCAGGTAGCAGCTGGTTCGAAAGGGCGGGCAGTTAAGGCAGCAAGAACCATATTCAAGTCCCAAGGGGGGACAGGGTGAGATATTGGAGGCCTAAGGAGCCATGCTCCTTTAAGGAAAGCCTTACAAAGTTTGTGAGACATCAATGAAGGTTCAAAGGAAGCATGAAAATTAGAGATAGCCGCTAGCTGAACCTTAATGGTGGAAACTGAAGAGCCCAACTGAAAAAGAGAGGCCAAGAAATTCAGAACCTCCGATACTGGGGCAGTAAGGGGGTCTATACCTCGTTTCTGAGCCCAGAAGGCGAACCTTTTCCATTTGATGGAATAAAGTTTGACAGTGGAAGGTTTATGAGAAGAAGACAATATGTGGATCACCTCCGGAGAAAGGGAATTGTCTCGGACTAAGGATGGAAGTGGAGTAACCATGCCGCCAACTTCAAAGACCTGAGAGACGGGTGAAGCCGTCCTGACTGATGAGTCAACAGGTCTGGCACCGGGTCCAGAAACCATGGACCTTCTACCGCATGCCTCTGTAGGAAAGGAAACCAAACTTGATGAGGCCAGTGCGGGGCAATCAAAATCATCTCGCTCTCCAGGTAAATGGCCTTCTGTATCACCCTCGGTAGGAGGGGAACCGGAGGGAAGGCATAAAGAAGACCGGGGGGCCAAATGTGGGTCAGAGCGTCCCTGGGAATCTGTCCCTGGGAGGGGAACAGCGTGAAGAACTCTCTGCACTTCGCATTGTGAGGGCTGGCAAACAGGTCGCAGCAAGGGAGGCCCCATTTGGCGAAGATTTTCGCAGCCACTCTCTGGTTGAGGGACCACTCGTGGGGTAAGAGAATGGTCCTGCTTAATCTGTCCGCAATCACATTGGATTTCCCCGGTATGTGCGTTGCCATTAGAAAGCGGTTGGTAGCTACCGCCCAGTGCCAAAGTCTCATGGCTTCTCTGCACAGTGGGTAAGATCTGGTTCCACCTTGCTTGTTTATATACCAAACCACCGACATGTTGTCGGATTGGATAGCAATCGGACCTTGCGGGAGAGCGTGATGGAGAGCTTGCAGTACCAAGAGTACCGCTCTCATCTCCAGGATATTGATATGCAAATGCGTTTCCTGGATTTGCCATGTGCCTTGGACCGACCTGTCCAGGTAATGACCCCCCCACCCTACCTGGGAGGCGTCCGTGGTCACAGTGGCAACGGGGGGTTGAGGAATAAAGGGTCGCCCCTGGTCGAGATTGGATTGGAGGAGCCACCAACGCAGATCCCGACGGCAACTCTCCGTGATCATGACTAAATGGTTCAAGGGAAGTTCCTGATAGGACCATTGAACCGACAGGAGCCATTGCAAAATTCGCATGTGAAGTCTGGCTAAGGGGACTAAGAGTATGGTTGACGCCATCGAGCCCAACAGTTGTAGAATCAGATGGGCCGGAGCTCTTGATAGGGGGAGACAGGATTTGACTTGGTTTTGCAGAACCTGAATTCTTGCTGCCGGTAAGAAGGCGCGCATCCTTTTTGTGTCTAAGTCTGCGCCTATGAAAGTAATACGCTGAGATGGCTGTAGTACAGATTTTTGCCAATTGAACGTAATCCCCAAGAAACGGCCCAAGGTGAACGTGGCGTTGAGCGCCTGGAATAGTAGATGCTCGGAGGTGGCAGTAAGGAGCCAGTCGTCTAGATATGGAAACACTTGGAATCCTAGACTCCTCAGGTGAGCAGTCACCACTGCCAGACACTTGGTGAACACCCTGGGGGCTGTGGTGAGACCAAAGGGCAGTGCTCGGAATTGGAAATGACTGACTCCGAGGCGTAAGCGTAAGTGTCTCCTGGACTCTTGAGCTATCAGAATGTGATAGTAAGCGTCCTGGAGATCTATGGAGCACATCCATGCATTCTTCTCCAGCAATGGAAGAATGGATTGAAGGGTGACCATTCAGAATTTGGACTTTTGCACAAAACGATTCAATGACCTGAGGTCCAAAATGGGCCTGAAGTCCCCTGTCTTTTTTGGTACCAAAAATAATCTTGAGTAAGTTCCTGATCCGATCTGGTCGGTGGGGACAGGCTGGATGGCTCCTTTTTCTAGCAGCTTTGAAACCTCTATTGCTGCCTGATCCCGCTGACTGGGTGGTACGTCCGGGATTTCCTTAAGGAAAGGGGGCTTGTTGAAGGGGATGAGATAGCCTCCGGTAATAATGCGAAGCACCCACTGATCGCTTGTTATGGATTCCCAAGCTTGTGGGTGCGCCGCAAACCGACCCCCGACTGGCTCCGGAGCTGCACAGTCGGGCAACAACTCAGGGACGCTGGTTGTAGGAAGAACCACGAAAGGAATCGCGGTCTCCAGAGTTACGGGGGCCTCTGCCGCCTCTGGGGCGGCGTCTTCCTGAATTCCCCCCCCCCTGCCTCTGGAGGGGGAATCACTGGGTGGAGTAGGGAAAGACTTCTGAGATTTTCTGAACCACATTTTCCCTCCTCTCTGGGCCTTGGGGTAAGGCCTAGAAGGAGCGGAAAAACGGGCCCCAACGGCAGTCAAAGTCTTGCCCTCCTGCTCGCACCGAGTTAGTGTGTCCTTCACCTTGGGTCCAAACAAAGATGACCCATCAAAGGGGGCGTCGGCGAAAGAAGACTTGAAGGCCTCCGCAAATGAACACAAGCGTAACCAGGCGTGTCTCCTGAGGGCAACGCCTGTTCCCGCTGCTCTACTCGCCCCCTCGGCCGCATACGAAATGAGCCTCATGGACGAGTCCACGATAGAAAACAAGGTAGTCATCTGGGCGCCAACAGCAGGGGCCAGCGCCTCAGGTAGATTACCAGTAAGGGAGTCATTTAGCTCTTTAAGGAGGTCCCTTTAGAGTCTGGTAAAATGACATAAATAATTCAGCGACCGTAAGGTAAAGGCCGCTGAAGACAGGGTACGCTTCCCGTACCTATCCATGCTCCTGGAATCCTTATTAGGAGGGTGGACAGATGTTGAAGCCTCTGCCACGTCCTGCTGTGTGGCAGAAGCCACCACCATAGCATCTACTGGAACACCCTTCGTCAGAAATTCCTTCTGGGGGGGGGGGGCTGAAAGAAACTTATTGGGTCTCGCAGGCACCAGTTCCACAGAATCAGGATGTTCCCACGCCCTTCGAGAAACCAAATCAAGAAGTTCATCGAAGGGCGGAGACACCCAGGAGGCGGAGGGCTGGGCCCCGAAGGCCTTGAGGAAGACTGACTCCTCAGCTGAAGGGGTTTTGGCCTGCCAATCTCCTCTCTGTCTCAGAATCTCCAGGATATCTGAGAAAGAGATATCATCCGAAGATGATTTGGGGGACCCTTCCGCGTCATCGAGGTCAGTATCCGATGTAACAGACTCATCTTGGGAGTCCACGTGCTTCCTCTTGCACAATTTCTTCCGTGGGGGCTCGTCCGAAGCAGTTTCGGATGGACCCCCGGAAGGGAACCCGATGGGGGTATCCTCAGGCCCTGGGGCCCCGCTGCCGGGGGACTGCAACACAACAGAAGCACCAGCCTCCAGGTCTAGGGACGGTGAGGTAGAAGCCTGCTGAGCCGGCAAAGGCATGGCCAGCGCGCTCCTCATGGCCTCAAAGGCCGGACCTCCAGACTCCATGGAGATCACTGGTCTAGAGGCCATGATGGCACTGGGAATTCCGGCAGCCGATGCTCCGAGGGGAAGAAAAGGCACCGAGGCACCCAGCCCCAAAGTGTTTCCCTCGGGCCCGGCTGAGGAAGTCCCAGTACCAAACCCTGAACCAGAGGACAGGGTAGGAACCATAGTCGAAGCAGACAGACCTCGAAGGGGTCTCGGCTCCGACCGTATGGCTCCGCATTGCTCCACCATCACCGACTCCAACGGCTCCGAGGAGGTTGGAGGAGGAATCGAATGTTTTGGAGGGGGGATCGGTTCCGAAGCCAACTGGGCTGGAGCCGAGACCATTTGAGCAAAAACTGGAGACTGGAAAAGCCTCTGTATCACCCTATCCAGATCTGAATCAGACAGTTTCGAAGATTTAGAGGAGGTAGACAGACGAGAAGACTTTCCTCTCGGCTCCGAGAGAGAAGGGGACCGGCTCCGAAAAGGCTCCAACACTATCGGCGCCGGTTCCACCATAGCATGGACCACTATCGGCGCCGAAGGAGCTTTCTTCGGAGCCGAGGGGGAAGAGTCTGAGCTGCACACCTCCACCGGCTCCGAAGCCATTGGAACCGATGGAGGTGATTCGCCTCTCGATACTCCAACCTGCGGCTCCGAAACTAATGGAGCCGAGGAAAGAGGTATCGAGGCAGACCCTTCGACCCTCGGCCCCGAAGTCAGTGGAGCCGAGGAAGAAGAGGTCGACTTTTGCTTTTTAGCAGTCGGTTCCGACGGACTTGTCGGAGCCGACGATCTTTTCTTTTTGGAGGTAACAGGAGGATCTAAAGCTTCTTCAAAAGAGGGCTTAATAAGACCCTTCAAGATGAGTTTATTTTTGTGCTCTTGAAGAACCCTAGAGGAGAAAGCATGACAGACACTACATGTCTCCTGTAGATGTTTAGGCCCCAAACAATACACGCAAATCGAATGACTGTCTGTAATAGACATTTTGTAATTGCACCGAGTGCATTTCTTGAATCCTGACTTCTGCTCTTTTGACATAATGAATGGATATAACAAGCAATATATCTAACAAGGTTTGTGCCAACTGTAGAGCGCGAGAAACAAGGCACGAGCTCTTGAGAGGGAGATTTACCTCAGAAGAGAACACAGTGAACACACACAACACCACAAAAAACAACGGTCCAAAGCCCTCTAATTTAAGCGGGCTTAGCCCGAAGAAAAAATAATAATAACACCAACTCTCAAAAGTAGGGCAAAGGCCCTCTAACTTAAACGGGCCTTGCCCGACAGCGAAATAAAGTACCAGTAATCACTTCACACACAAGTTATAAAAAAAAAAACACACAATTTACAGAGAGTAGCTGTTAAAACAGCTGTTTTATCAATATTCAGAGGAAAAAACCCAAGGTCAAAGACCAGTAAAGGTAAAAGAAACCACTTAGCTCCAGCCAAGTCGAGACCACGTCCAGCTTGTAAAGCGGCAAACGAGATCTGGGGAAGCAGGTGTAGTGCATCCTGGGATAGGGAGTAGCCCAGTCAATAAGAGACTTCGTTCTAGTGTACTAGTTGGCCGAGTCGGAGCCGAGCCCATCAGTTATGAATGTAGGCGAGATAGGATCCCATTACATCTGGCTAGTTCCAAGGGAAAATTTGAAGAGAAGACTTTATGGCGCCGAGAATAGTTTAACCCAAGCTAAGCGGCGATGCATAAAGCGCATTTTTTTTTTTAAATATAACGGTAGGAAATGAGCAAACTGGTTTCAACCAATTAACCAATAAAAAGCTAAAAACTGAGCTCCGTTCCAGCAGTTCTAACTGCACACTCCTGCCACTAGGGTGCATGGGAACCTTCTCCAAAAAAAAGATGGCCTGGATTAGTGCTCAAGTTATACAACCAAAGCTAGATTCAGCAGGTCTGAATTTAGTCTATGCTACAGCAAACAAGGCATACCAATTTCAGAAAGAAACAGTTCAAATAAGCAGGCACAATAAAGCCTTTAACCAGAAATTCCCAGCTCAGAAGGGCAGAATCTAGCCTCTCCTCCCACAACAGTGCAGACCACAAACCTTCTTAATGAAAAACAACTGGTCTGAAGCCCAAGTGCTTTAACCAGAACTAATACACTTAGAATAACAGACACTGAGCCTTCAATCAGCAATTCCCAACTTAGAAGGATGTAAGCTACCTGTCCTGCCACAACAGTGCAGACCACAAACCTTCTTCATGTAAAACAACTGGTCTGGAGCCCAAGTGCTCAAATAAAAAGGCTTAGAATAACAGTTACAATTTAATCATGCTACTACCAAGCAGTAATAAATGGAGCAGAATAACTACAATTGAGTACTTTTAAGAAGATGCAAAAGCAAAATAAAGTGCAATTTTTTTAAGTAAAGTGCAAGGAGAGAGGAAGAAAGAGCAGAAGAAAAATTCAAGGTTAAGAACCCAAGTGGGATGGCCTTCTCAAATGTTCTCTCTGTATTAAGTAGTGTGAACACCAGACTGGGAGGGGTGCCCCAGGTCAAATTTACAGTAGGGGCGGGCAAAGTTGTGTACACTTACCATAAATGTAGATGTTCGAGTGTATTCACTGTTGCAGTCATTACATTTGGGTAATCCTGTTGGCAGGTTGCCCTCAGCCGGCCTGAATTCCAAAATTTTGGGTCTTGCGTCGGCTGCTGTCACCCCTTCCCTGACGTCAGGGGTATAAAAGAAGCAGCCAACGCCATTTACTTCAGTTTTTCTTGCCCCAGATGTCAGGTGCCCCCAAAAAGGGTAGCCAAACTTTATATATATATATATATATATATATATATATATATATATATATATATATATATATATATATATATATATATATATATATATATATATATATATATATATATATATATATATTCAGAAATACACCAATATAAATTTTACCTTCATCTATAAGCAAATGCACCACACAGGTAGTATAAATCAAAGAAGGAAGGATAAGATCCAAAAGAAATAAGGGGGAAGGAGGATGGGTAACCTGGACTGCAACAGTGAATACACTTGAACATCTACATTTATGGTAAGTATACACAACTGTACTATGTTCTTCGTGTTTCACTGTTACAGTCATTACATTTGGGTAGAGTCCCAAAGCTACGGATGGGAGGCTGGAACTAGACAGCAGTATGAGTGGCTATGAGGCCCTGCAGAACTGCAGTGGCAAAGCCTGCCCTGGATTTAGAGTAGAGTGGCAGATGATAATGCTTTGTAAAGGTGTGCACTGAACTCCAAGTAGCCGCCTCTAAAATGTCTCTGGCTGGTACTCCCCTGAGAAAGGCTGTTGAGGTGGCTGCAGCTCTGGTGGAATGAGCCCTAATGCCCTTAGGCACTGGCTTGCCATGGTGTAAGTAGCAGAAACGAATGCAGTGGCCTAACCACTTAGAAATAGTCTGCTTTAAGATAGGCTTTCCTTGTGATCCTGCAGCATATGCCACTAGTAATTGCTCTGTCCTCCTAAAGCTTTGGTTCTGTCCAAGCAGAATCTAAGCTGTCTGTGTACATCCAAAGAATGCAGAATTCTCTCTCCCTTTTTCTGTGGATTTGGGTAAAAGCTTGGCAGATGGCTGGCTTGGTTAAGAGCCACATTGGACACTACTTTAGGCATAAATGTTGGGTTTGTCCTCAGGGAGACCCTGTCAGGATGAAAAATGATGAAAGGTTCCACAGCTATGAGCGCCTGTAGCTCTGAAACTCGGCTTGCAGAAGTAATTGCTAAGAGAAGAGCTGTTTTCCAAGATAAAAACTTCATATCAACTGTTGCAGCTGGCTCAAAAGGAGGCAGGGTGAGCTTTTCCAAAACATAGTTGAGGTCCCATGCAGGAATTGGTAGTTTTCTTGGGGGCCTTAAATTTTTGGCTCCTCTGAGGTACTGCCATAATAAAGGGTGAGAAAAAAGTGGTGGCTCTGTATTGTAATGAGCTGAAATGGCAGAGGCATGAATTTTAATTGATGAAAAAGATAGGCCTTTGTCCAGCATCTCAGTTAAGTATTGCAAAATCGGAGGAATATTTGGTACCCCTGTATCAGTTCCTTGTGCCTGGTTCCAGGCACAGAATCTCTTCCATTTTCCAGCATAAGACTTTCTAGTACTAGGCCTTCTGGCTTCCAGAATGACATCCATCACAGCTTTACTGAGAGGTGTTTTTTGTATGACTACATTATCCGCCATGCTGCCAAGTTTAATGTTGGGAGTTGACTGTGCATGATCTCATTGTTTTGCTGGGACAGTAGTCAAGGTATTTGAGGTAAGGTCCAAGCCGTGTATAGAGATAAGTTCCTTAGTATTGGATACCAGTACTGACGTGGCCAGTCTGGGGCAATCAGTATCATTTCTGGCTTCTCCTGTCTGACCTTTAGGAGCACCTTGGGGAGGAGAGGCAGTGGAGGAAAGGCATATACTGATAGGTTTTTCCATCTGAAAGATAGGGTGTCCACTTTCCATGTTTGTCTGTGATAAGTCCTTGTGCAGAATCTTTTTAGTTGGTAACTGAGAGGGGAAACAGATAGATCTATGTCCGGGCATCCCCATTTCCTTGTTATCATGCTGAAGACTTGTGGATCCAGCTTCCACTCATGGAGATCCATGAGGTTTTTGCTTAGTTCGTCTGCCAGAGTATTTTCCTTTCCTGGCAGGAATTGTGCCTGCAGATGTACTTGGTAAGTCAAAGCTGTGTCCCACAAGGTCATGGCTAGTCTGCAAAGGGGGTAAGAATGTGTGCCCTCCTGCTTGTTTATATACCACATGACCGTGGTGTTGTCTGTCTTTATCAGTAGTTGTCCCGGATGAAGTAGGTCCTTGAAGGCTGTCAGGGCATTTTGAACAGGTAACATCTCTTTTTGATTGATATGAAGATGCATTTGGTTTGAGGACCATGTGCTCTGAATGCCTCTTCCTGCCATGTGGGCTCCCCAGGCATAATCTGATGCATCCGTTGTTAGTGCCTGCCTGGCTGGAGGTAATGTGAATGGCTGTCCCTTGTTCTGGTGACAAACCCTTTGCCCACCATCAAAACTCCTGTTGCAGACAGGGAATGAGAGGGACTGTTTCCAGGGTGTGGCAGTGTTGAGTCCAAACACTTTTTAGGTACCATTGAAGTTTCCTCATATGCAGTCTTGCATATGGAATTAGAAGGATGCAGGATGCCATGAAGCCCAAAGCCTGCAAAATTTTTCTTGCAGATAACTGGGCCTTTGTTGCCAACGTTTTGAAATAAGTAGTCAGTTCTCTTTGTTTGTCTGGCGTGAGATAAGCCATCTGGGCAGTTGTATTCAAGCTTGCACCCAGGAATGTTATCTCTTGTGAGGGTACTAGTTTTGATTTCTTTTTGTTGACTGTGTATCCTAGGCATATTAGAAGTCTTTTCACAAACGCCAGATGTTGAAGAAGAAAGTCCTTGTTCTCTGCTTGAATGAGACAGTCGTCCAAGTAAGGATATATTTGTATTCCTCTGTCTGCAAAATGCAATTACTGGTGCCAGGCACTTTGTAAAGACCCTGGGTGCAGTAGATAAGCCAAAGGGCAGTGCAGAGAATTGGTAATGCATTGAACCAGCCTTGAATCTTGGGTATCGTCTGCATGATTGTCTGATTGGAACATGCAGGTATGCCTCTTTTAGGTCTAAACTCACAAGCCAAGTATTCTTGCCCAACATGGGCAGAAGCTGCTGCAAGGTCAACATTTTGAATTTGGAATATCCAGGAAAGTGTTCAGAATAGATAGGTCCAGTATAGGCCTCCAGGCCTTGTCCTTTCTGGGTACCAAGAACAGTCTTGAGTAAAATCCTTGTCCCTGCTCTTGGTCTGGTACTTGTTGAATGATCCCCATGTCCATGAGGGATGAGACTTGTTTTTGTGCCTCTGCCCATTGATTTTTTGGCAGATCTGGCCAGCCGTTTACCTTTGGCATAGTATGGAAATGGAACTTGTATCCTTGTGACACTATGTTTAGAATCCACTTGTCCTGGGTTATGATGTGCCAATTTTGAGCAAAAAATGCTAATTTTCCCCCTAAGGGTGCTGCCAGAAGATAAGTGCTTGGTACAGGCAGGGGGAAGTTATTGGGACTGTTTTCTGTAGGTTTGTGATCGATCTTCTCCAGCTTTGGAGGTATAAGCACCCCATTGCTTGGGCCTATAAGAACCTTGCGCCTGGGATCTGCCCCTTTGAGGTCTGTCTGACACAGGAAAGGACCAATTTTTTGTAGACCAGTGTCTACTAAACCTAGGTGGCTGTACTTGTAAAAATTCTTTGACAGTTTGCATAGATTTAGCTTTGTCTTCCATTTTCTTTAACTCCTCTTCTGCCTTAATACCAAACAAAGTATCATGCTGTAAAGGAGCATCTAGTAATTTAACTTTAACATGATCAGACAGATTTTGTTCCTTTAACCAAGCATGCCACCTAATTACAGAACCCGTAACTGCGGCTCTGCAGGAGGCCTCCAAAGAATCAAAACCACATTGCAAAGTATGTTTTCCAACTTGTTCTGCTGCATATAATAAATCCTGCATTTCCTTGTTTTCTGCACATTCAGAATTTAACAACATTTTCTGTTTAAGCAATCCCATGACATGTTGCTGATACTTAAGCATATGAAATTGACAGTTTAAGGCCCTTACAGCCAAAGTTGCAGATGTGTAAACCTTTTTTCCCCCATCTATCAAGTGCCCTTGAATCTCTGTCAGAGGGGTTGGGTTTTTTGCAGTGGAAGCCTTAACTCCCTTTGGACCCTGTGAAATAGTTTCTGGGTCAGCAGCAGGGTTTTTAAAAAGAAATGTGTGTGAGTCAGGAACCCTGTAATATCTGTCAAGCTTAACAGGAGCTGGGGGTAAGGAGTCAGGGGTCAGACTAGACTATGAAAACACATCATCTACAATGTCTAACACAGGTGGAATAGCTAGAGGCCTGTGCTGAGGTAGTAAAAGAAAATCCCTGAGCCTCTTTTTAGATTCTGAAAAATCTTGGCTATCCCAGTGGGAATGCTCCCTCATGGTATGCAAGGTTTCCCCAAAGGAATAGTCCTCAGGAGGAGATGCTGAAGGAATAGATTCTTCAGCTTCAGAATCCTCATAGGATAGAAACCTGATCTGATCTGAAGATTCATAGTCAGTGTCTTGCCTAGGCCTCTTATCAAGAGGGGGATGGGAACCCCTGATCAAGGTAATCAAGTCTTCGGCCATTTTGAGCATCTGTTTTTTGGGCATAGAGGCCTGTCCACATAGCTCTTGAGTTTGTTTCCTTGATTTAGAAAGTGATTTAGTCTTTGTCTTTGATGCTGAAGTCTGTTTAATGTGAAGATGTTTATGTTTAGGTTTGAATACACCCTCAGAAGTCGGTACCTGCTCAGCGGCTCTGGACCCATCTGAGGGATTAGCGTCCGAGGCTCCAATACCTTGAGTATCCAGCGGCATGGCCGACTCCACGTGGGAGTCGGTAGCGGGCTGCGACTCTAAAGCAGCGGGTGTCAGTGGCTGTGAAATTGCCTCACTGTGAACCGGCAACTGGCTTAGGAGAAGCTTCATCGTCAGTTTTGGGCCTTGGTTGTTTTTCTTTGCGTTTTTTTAAACTCCAGTAGTCGGATGGCTATCCGATGACCTTTCAGGATAATTAAACTGGCGTCCAAAAAAGTTTAAAGCAAAATCATACCGAAGCTTAATAGTGTGTTGGTTAAATCTAGCACAAAACCGACAACCAGTAACGTTGTGATCAGGGCCTAGGCAAGGAATACAGTAAGAATGAAAATCCTTATGAGGTATTTGCTTTCCACAAGAAATACAATTATTAACTTTTTCTGACATCGGTCTGGAGCAAGAAAAAGTTTCTAACGGGTACTTAGCTTTATTGAAGACTTCGGATCTGAAACTCAAACATGAAAATCTCAGGAGTCGGCCGACCGGCACTTGCAAACTGCTTCTGCTTCAGGCACCGCGGGGCAAGAAAGACTGAAGAAAATGGCGTTGGCTGCTTCTTTTATACCCCTGACGACTTGACGTCAGGGAAGGGATGACAGCAGCCGACGCAGGACCCAAGACTTTGGAATTCGGGCTGGCTGAGGGCAACCTGCCAGCAGGATTACCAAAATGTAATGACTGCAACAGTGAAACACGAAGAACATCTGCAAAGCCACCAACTATAACACCACCACAAGAACAGGATGGGGGTGAGGGGAAAACCCAATTTCAGGACAGATGAGAAACAGAAAACAATGCCAGAAAATATATAAAATAATTCAGTCAGGCAAAATTAAGACAATGCAGAACTCTGAAAGGTTAAAATGCCAAGAAATATACTTATCAATCAGCGATACATTTTCAGATTGTTTGAGAATCACACACCAGCCAGAACACCAGGAGTTTCCAACAGTGTACAACACACACTGAGCTACATCCTTCCTCTTTGACTATGCTGTCCTGCAATGAAATGACAATCAAATAAGCATGCAAATTATACAGAAATATATACACACAATAACAATCATGTCCAGGTTGCCATGTATTTGGGATTAGGTCTTAAGATACGACCTGACCTCTTAATGTAATAATTAGAGCGGTTTAGCAACAGGGGCAGTCACTGGGGAATGTTCTTCTCGAGGATTTTCAGGGATAGTTTCAGAAACAGACTATGAAATGTTCTCTGCAACAGGAATATTGGACAAATCACTCAGAATGAGAGTCTTTGTTACTAGCAAAATGTTGCAATACTGGCTCAGACACCGGCAGTAAATGTTTCTGATTCTGCCTGAATTCTATGCCTTGCGACTTGATGTAAGCTCTACGTTCTTCTTCACACAAGTACTATTCTGTCAAATCCTTTTGCTGTCTGGATCCTCACTATCTCTCCTTGTAATGGATTTTGAGGCTTGCTGGTTTTATCATAGTAGGACTTTTGGGACAAACACTTCTTTAGGGGTTGAGTTTTTACTGTTTTGTTGTTTTTAGCACTCGATACCAACATATTCTTACTGACTAGCAATGTGGTTCTGGTTTGGCTCAACATTAACCTCTGGGCAAGTGAACCAAGAAGATGGTTGTGAGGTATGTTTCTGAGAATAAGCAGATTAAGAAAAATATAAGTATTGTCACATTTAGACTTTTACAACAGCTGTTTTGTACTTTCAACTGCACGTTCAGCCAGGTTGTTTGATTGTGGGTATTCAGGACTACTCATAACAGGAATAAAGCCCCACATTTCAGCAAATCTTTTAAACTGTTGACTTGTAAACTGTGCACCATTGTCAGAAATGACTTTAATGTGGACTACCATGGACAGAAAAATGTCTCCAACTTCGTAATGACAGTACTGGACGTCAGATTAGGAAGTAGTTCCATCTCGAGCCAATTTGAAAAAGAGTCTACTAACACCATGTTGACCATTCCATTAGAAAATATCTGTAGCTACTGTCGACCAAGGACTGCAACAGGGGGTAGGGTGAATGGTAGTTCCTTGTTTTGGTGGCAGGCCTCTGCCCACCACAGGAACTCTAGTTCAGGAATCTGGCTTAGTTGAAGGGGTTCTTTTTGCTTATGTGGTTTAATACCATTACAAACAGAACAAGCTGAAAGTTCTTTCTCAATATCTTTTGGCACAGAAAGTCAGAATACTAGTCCGTGTGCCCTTCTTTTGGTAGAATCGGTTCCTGGGTGGCCACAATGCAAGATTTTAATATACTCTTGTCACAAGGATTTTGGAACAATCACTTTTGGACCTTCATGATGATACCATCTTCCATCAAAATCTCGTCTCCGTTAGGAAAATACTGCTGCACATCTGGTGGTAAACAAGATTGCTATGACCGCCATCCTTGACTGATAAAGTGGCTGAGCTTGTGAAGAACTGTTATCTGAAGCTATGTGAGTTCTAAGGTCATCAAGACATGTGGAAGAAAAATTTCTCACTTCCATGACTTCAAAATCAGATTTCTCATTGTCATGCTGTTAGTGTTTCTGGGTGAAAGTATCAGCAAGATAAAGAAGATTGCCTTTTGGGTAAACCAAGTGAAAATTGCACTACTGCAATTTCAACATCATGCGTTGTAATCTTGCAGGAGCTGTGTGCACAGGATTTTCAAAATAGTGACCAAATGCTGGTGATCTGTCTCAATTTGAATAGGTCGGCCATAAATATAATTATGGGACTTCGAACATACAAATACAATTGCCAAGAGCTCTTTATCTGAGCACACTGCATCTCGGTTTGGGTTAAAGTTCTAGATACATAGGCTACTGGTCTGCCCTCTTGAAGAACTGCATCAATACCAAATTTCAAAGCATATCACAAGAAACAGTAACAGGTTTGTGATCATCATAATATCTTAAAAGTGGGTGGACTGGCAATTCTCGGTTTCAGCACATCAAATCCTCTTTGGTGTTGTGCTGACCAGGACCAAGTTACATCTTTGCATGTCAGCTCTCTTAGCAGTGCTGAAAGGTCACTCAAATCTGGAATAAACGTGTCCAAATAGTTGACCATCCCAAGAAAACGTTGTAATGAAATCACATTGTCTGGAGCTGGCATCTCAAGAATTGCAGTTTGCTTGGAAGGATATGGTCAGACACCTGAACTGATAAACAGATGACCCACACAAGTAACTTCTTGCAGCCTGAACTTGCATTTCTGAGGATTTGGCTTAAGATTCACTTCGTGAGCACATTCCAGAACTTTCCTGAGGTTTCTCTCATGTTCGACTTCACCACTTCCTCCTACAAGAATATCAACTACTACAGCACATGGATAGCCAGAAAAAATTTGCTCCATTACATGTTGAAAGACTTCACTTGCAGAATTTATCCCAAATGGCATTCTTAAAAATCATACCTTCCAAACGGTGTACTGAAAGTGGTTAGCAATGAAGACTCTCGGTCAAACAAAATTTTCCAAAAATGAACTTTTTGCATCTAAGATAGGAAAAACAGTAACATTTAGTGTAAGAGTAGCAACTTCCTCAATTGTACGCATTGGATGATGAGGCTGTTTTAGTGCTTTGTTCAAATCTGTTGGAACAATACATACTATAATACCATATGAGCTTTTCTTATGAGCTACTACCATGGAGGATACCCATTCAGTTGATTCTTCTGGACATATTACAACCAGATACACCACTCTGTCTAGCTCAGCTTCGACTCTGCCTTGCGAGGCTACAGCAACTTTCCGTGCAGGTATGATAAAGTACAGTTGTGTACACTTACCATAAATGTAGATGTTAGAGTGTATTCACTGTTGCAGTCACTACATTTGGGTTATCTGCTTAGCAGTAGCCCTCAGTTGGCCTGATTCACAAAGTCTTGGGTCCTGCGTCGGTTGCTGTCCCTTCTTCCATGATGTCAGGTCGTCAGGGGTATAAAACATGCAGCCAATGCCATTACATCAGTTTTTCTTGCCCCAGATGTCAGGTGCCCCTAATGGGAAGCAATTAAATCTATAAATACAAGGGTATACTTCCAACAAAAAAGCAAATACACCAAAAAGCTTTTTGAGCATAGTAAGTGAGAGTAGAGGTATAGCCAAAAGAAGAAAGGGGGCTGAAGGGAGGGTAACCAGGACTGCAACAGTGAATACACACGACCATCTACATTTATGGTAAGTGTACATAACTGTACTATGTTCTCCATGTTTCACTTTGCAGTCATTACATTTGGGTAGATTCCCAATGCTAAGGTTGGGAGAAGGAATTTAACTAGAATTAGGACCAGCTATAAGGCCCTGCAAGACTGCAGTGGCAAAACCAGCTCTGGATTTAGAGAAAATTGGCAAATGATCATGCTTGGTGAAGAAAATATGTACAGAACTCCAGGTAGCAGCCTCTAGGATGTCCCTAGTAGGGACGCCCCTGAGAAAGGCTGTAGAGGTAGATGTAGCCCTGGTTGAATGAGGTCTGATGCCCTGTGGGATAGGCTTTCCATGGTGCTTATAGCAGAAAAGAATGCAGTGGCCTATCCATTTTGAAATGGTTTGTTTTGAGATGGCTTTCCCCTCTGTCCCTGAAGCAAGTGCCACCAGCAGTTGTTCAGATTTCCTTTGAGATTTAGTCCTGTCCAAGTAGAATCTAAGCTGTCTGTGCACATCTAAAGATTGCAGTATCCATTTCCCTTTGCTCTGTGGGTTAGGAAAGAAAGTAGGCAAATAAATGGACTGATTAAGAGCCACACTGGATACCACCTTGGGCATGAAGGAGGGATTGGTTCTGAGGGACACCCTGTCTGCATGAAAGATGATGAAAGGTTCCATTGCCATAAAGGCCTGTAATTCAGATACCCTTCTTGCAGAAATGATAGCTAAAAGGAAAGCTGTATTCCAGGAAAGAAATTTTAAATATACAGTAGCAGCTGGCTCGAAAGGAGGAAGGGTGAGTTTCGCCAATACAAAGTTAAGGTCTCAGGCTGGAGTTGGAGCTCTCCCTGGTGGTCTTAAATTTTTGGCCCCTCTGAGGAACTGCTTGAGCAGTGGAAGAGAGAAGAGGGGAGGTTCTGTGTTATAATGAGCTGAAATGGCTGTGGCGTGAATTTTTATTGAGGAAAATGACAGGCCGTTGTGAAGCATCTCAGTTTGTTTCTTTCGGCTTTTCCCGGTTAGGGGTCGCCACAGTGGAACTCCGGTCCGCTAATGATTGGCAGTAGAGTTTTACATGCTGGCTTGCCGGGCCTAATGCACAACCTTCAACGAAGGAAAGCCCGTTCACGCATGTCGCCACACAGAAGACGCTCTGAGAATCGAACGGGCAATGTCTAACTGTGAGGCGACAACGCTACCGCAGCACCACCACTGCAGTATTGTGAAGCATCTCAGTTAAGTACTGTAAAATCGGAGGTAAATTGGGCACTGCTGTGCTCATCCCTTGACAGTGGTTCCAAGCACAGAATCTTTTCCATTTTTCAGCATAGGAGTCTCTAGTACTAGGCCTCCCTGCCTCTAAAATGACATCCATCACTGGTTTACTGAGGGATGGTAAAGGAGAGCTTAGGTAATCAGCCAGGCTGCTAGGTTCAGTGTTTGAAGCTGAGGGTGCATAATATGGTTCTCCTGCTGAGACAGCAGGGTAGGAGTCTGAGGCAGGTGCCATGGGGCCAACAGTGACCCACTGTGCAGGAGGGGGTACCAGTGTTGGCATGGCCAGGCTGGTGCAGTAAAATCATCCTTGGTTTGTCTTGTTTGATCTTTAGTAGTACTTTGGAGAGCAGAGGCAGAGGAGGAAAGGCATAAACTGATAGGTTTTTCCAGCTGAAGGACAGAGCATCCACTTTCCAAGCTTGTCTGTGTGGAGTCCTTTCAAAAAATTTTTCCAATTGATAGTTCTGGGGGGAGGCAAAAAGGTCTATATCTTGGCTTCCCCATTTGCTTGTTAACATGTTGAAAATCCTTGGTTCCAGTTTTCAGTCGTGTGGGTCCATGAGGGTTCTGCTTAGTCCATCTGCCAGTGTATTTAGTTTTCCTGGCAGGAATTGAGCTTGTAGATGTACTTGGTAGCTCAAGGCTGTGTTCCACAATGCCATGGCAAGTCTGCAGAGGGGATAAGAATGCGTACCCCTCTGCTTGTTTATATAACACATAACAGTGGTGTTGTCCGTCTTTACCATTAATTGTCCTGGAAGAATGTGGTCCTTGAAGGCTGTCAGAGCATTCTGTACAGCTAGTATTTCTTTATGATTGATGTGAAGGTGCATTTGAATTGGGTTCCATTTGCCCTGAATGCACTTCCCTGCCAGGTGCACCCCCCCCCATGCATAGTATGATGCGTCTGTTAGGGTTTGGGCTGCAGGGGGTAGGGTGAATGGTAGTCCCTTGTTTTGGTGGCAGGCCTCTGCCCACCACAGGAACTCTAGGCATAGACAAGGAATGATAGGAATCATTGCTTCTAGATCCTGAGAATGTTGACACCATAGGCTTTTTAGATACCATTGTAGTTTCCTCATATGCAGTCTTGCATATGGAATTAGAAGAATGCAGGAGGCCATGAACCCCAAGGCTTGTAGTATTTGCCTTGCAGACTTGTCTGAAGTAGGTTGTCAAGTGAATTTGTTTTTCTGGCGTGAGGAAAGCCTTCTGAGAAGTTGTATTAAAGCTTGCTCCCAGGAATATAATTTGTTGACAGGGTACCATGTGTGATTTCTTTTCGTTTATCGTGTACCCCAGACAAGTTAGCACCCTCTGTACAAAAGCCAGAGGGTTCAAAAGTATGTCCTGGCTTTCTGCCTGAATTAGGCAATCGTCCAGGTATTGATATATTTGAATATTTCTTTGCCTGCAAAATGCAATGACTGGAGCCAGGCACTTTGTGAATACCCTGGGCGCAGTAGATCAGCCAAAGGGCAGTGCAGAGAACTGATAGTGCTTGTAGCCTGCTTTGAAGTGTAGGTATCTTCTGCAAGATTCCCTGATTGGGATGTGCAGGTATGCTTCCTTTAAATTTAGTGCTGCCAACCAGGCATCTTTGCTTAGCATAGAAAGCAACTGGTGAAGAGTAAGCATCTTGAATTTTGGAATCACCAAAAAGGTGTTTAGAGTAGGCAGGCCCAGGACAGGACGCGATGAATTGTCCTTTCTGGGTACCAGGAAAAATCTCGAGTAGGAACCTTGCCCCTTTTTCTCTTCTGGTACCAATCGAATAGCCCCTATTCTTAACAGAGAGAGTACTTGCTTTTGGGCCTCTGCCCACTGCTTTGAAGGTAGATCAAGCCAACCACTTGGAGTTAGTGACGTGTGGAAGTGAAATCTGTATCCTTGGGACACTATATTTAAAACCCATTTGTCCTGGGTAATGAGTCCCCAGTTCTTTGCATGAAGTGCAATCTTTACTCCCAAAGGGGTAGTAAGTTGAGAAATGCTTGGAAGTTTTAAAAAGAAGTAATTGAGACAGTTTACCATGGGGGGGGGGGAGTTTTCTTATTCCCAAATTTAGAAGTGGAGCCCCCCCCCCACCCCCACTGCTTAGTCCTGTGCTTCCCCTGGGACTGAAGCCTGGGTGCTCTGCAGGATCTGGGTTTGAACTGAGAAGGTCTGGAAAAGGCAGGAAAGGACCAATTCTTAAAAGGCCAATGCCTACTAAATCTTGGAGGTTGTACTTGTAAAAAGTCTTTAACAGTTTGCATAGATTTAGCTTTTTCCTCCATTTTTTTAGGAACTTCTTCTGCCTTGTTGCCATACAGGTGGGCCCTGATTTAAGGGAGCATCCATTAATTTCACTTTAACTGGATCTGGCAAGGATCGCTCCTTAAGCCAAGCATGCCTTCTAAGTACAGACCCAGTTACCGCAGCCCTGCAAGATGCCTCTAGTGAATCAAAACCACGTTGCAATGTATGTTTACCAACTTGTTCAGCAGAATGCATAAAATCCTGTAAATCCTTATTTTCAGCACAATCAAGAATCAATATCATTTTCTGTTTAAGCAATCTAATAATATGGAGCTGATACTTTAACATATGAAACTGGCAATTCAAGGCCCTAATGGCCAAAGTTGCAGAAGTGCATACCTTCTTACCCCATCTATCCAGGGCACCCTGGAGTTTCTATCAGAGGGGTAGGATTTTTGGCAGTAGTAGCTTTAATGTTCTTGGGTCCCTGTGAAATGGTGTCAGGATCCACAGTAGGATTTTTGAAAAGGAACTTGTGAGAGTCAGGAACCCTGTAATATCCATCAGGTTTTCTGGAAGCAGGAGGTGAAGAGTCAGGGGCCATGCTAGATTCCGAAAAGGCATCATCATCAATGTCCAGTACAGGAGGTATAGCTAAAGGCCTGTGGTGGGGCAGGAGTAAGAAATCCCCAAGCCTCTTTTTAGAATCAGAGAAATTGTGACTCTCCCAATGAAAAAGCTCCCTGATAGTATGCAGGGTTTCATCAAAAGAAAAATCCTCTGGGGGGAAGCAGAGGGAATAGGGTCCTCAGCATCAGAATCCTCATAGGTAGATAAGGGGAAATCCTGGTCATCAGAGGAAACAGAAATTTCAGAATTCTGGTCAGAAGTATCATAAGCAAACTCAGTCCTAGATCTCTTAGAGGGGGAAGGTTGGCTTCCCCTGATTAAAGTAATAAGACCTTCAGTCCTTCTTATCATTTGTTCTTTAGGCATAGAGGTCTGACCATGCTGTCTGGGCGTCAGGTTTCTACGCATGGTTGGAGTTTTAAGCCTTGAAGAAGAAGATGGCATTGGTTTAATATACAAGTTAGTAGGCCTGAATACACCCTCAGAAGCCAGTGCCTGCACAGTGGCTCCAGACCCATCCAAGCTAGAGACATCCACAGGTTCCACAGTTGAAGCATCTCGCGGCATACCGGACTCCGAATGGGTCTCAGTAGAGGCCTGCGAATCTGAAGTAGCGGGTATCAGGGGCTGCAAAAGCGCCTGAGTACCGGTGAACTGGACGGCCTGTCTCTGTCTTTATCTTTGCGTTTCTTCAGAATGTCGGTAGTCGGATGGCTTACTGAAGACATATCAGGATAATTGAACTGAGCACCAAAAAATTTAGAAGCGCAAATATACAGACGACTGATAGTTTGTGATTTAAATAAGGCACAAAACCGACAGCGAGGTATGTCGTGGTCAGGGCCTAGGCAAGGAATACAGAACAAATGAAAATCTTTATGAGGTATTTGCTTTCCACAACAAATGCAATTATTTACTTTTACTGACATCGGTTTAGAGCAAGAAAAAGTTTCCCCAACGGGGTACTTAGCTTTTAGTTGAAGACTTCGGTTCTGAAACTCAAAAACGAAAATTTCAGGAGTCGGCCGACCGGCACTTGCGAACTGCTTCTGCTTCGGGCACCACACGGCAAGAAAGACTGATGTAATGACGTCGGCTGCATGTTTTATACCCCTGACGACCTGATGTCACGAAAGAAAAGACAGCAACCGACGCAGGACCCAAGACTTTGTTAATCAGGCCGACTGAGGGCTACCTGCAAGCAGATAACTCAAATGTAATGACTGCAACAGTGAAACACGAAGAACATCTTTATTAACTGTTCAATGCACCTGAAATGTTCATAGCAGAGTCACTCAAAAGCGACTGATTTTAAGAGGAAGCCAGCTTGAAGACCGAAGACTCCCACATAATTTTCTTCTTCTTTAAGTTCTGGGAAGAAAGACTTGAAGAGCCTGAAGCCTGTTTCATGTCTCTACCAGAAAAGGAGCAGATGAGGAACCGATGATAAATGTTCAGAATGAAGGATCTTGGCAGCAGGTAAGTTAGCAAAAAAAAAAAAAAACTTCTTTCCATAGGAAATCAGTCCAGTTAAGGGTTTAAGCAGGTATTTATTCAACATCAGTCCGTTTAAGCAGGTCTTTACTCAACAATGGACAACAGTCCCAGTCTGATTCCAAATTGAAAACTGAGCAGCTTAAACAGTATCATTATTGGGGGGTGGGGGGTGGGGGCGGTACCAGGTGTGCCTAGGTAATGGGCTGTACTGACTCTCTCCATGTTAACCTGTAGTTACAAAACCTTATACCCTTCTACATTTTACCAGTGTTAGGTATCTCTCATCAACAGTACATGAAAGAAACCACCACATTACCACAACTTAAAGGAACAAATACCTTTTAAAAAATAAACAGGACAAATAAGGACAGAATTCAATCAGAAAGTAAACAATCAGAAGTGCTTTCACCCTTAGGCTTCCTAGGCCTTACCTCTTCCCCCAACATGCCAATAACAGCAGTGTCGGGTTTGATAAGCAATGAGGAGTGGCTGTGAATGCATGTCCCCACCCCCTGGAACTCTACGATGGTCATGTTTCTCTGTCCTTCCACCACATTAGCCCAGCACTATCCAGCTCCAACCTCTGCAAGAACTCATGAGAGGGATGCCTGGCACATTACTACCCATCCAAGATAGGCAGGCCCACCCTCTCCCTACTCCACTGTCAAGTGCCCAAGCCATTAACCAAAATCAGGTTACCTGGATCATAGCCAGGCTCTATGCAACTGGTGAGGGTAGAAACCCAATAGCAATTAATGCAACAGTGCTCTGTATGGTGAACATCCGCCCACTGTGGTAGTGGTCCTCTGACAGAGAACCTCCGTTAGGTCCAGAGGCTTTGCATGTCTTGGAAAGTACTTTGATGTGCTTTGGAAATACTAGATTAAGAATTTAAGGTGGATCTTTGGCTCTTAAAGAACCTTAAAAACGTGACCAAAGTACTCTGACCATATGCAGAGTGACATTCTGAAATGGTAGAATACAAAATGTGAACTTCAGTGTGAAAAAATATCGTCTTGCTGAGGCCTGTAATACTGCAGCAATATAAAGTATAAAGGACAGAATTTTCTTTACTTTGCACTGTAGGATGAAAGTCCACAGAATCCAGACCATTTTCCTCCTGACACTTGACAGTTTGAGTTCTACATCTTCAGAAAAGGTTGAGTACTAAAACACACTAGCTCTCTTATGAAAGAGCTAGAAACAGCAGTTCCAAAGCAGGCATTTATTTAGTTTGCTCTATCCATATTTGACAATATGCGACTCCATCTTATCAGCTGTTTCTATGAATACAGGAAGCGTTTTTTTTCAGGGAGACATCTGGGATCCCTTTAGTATCAATCTATTTCACAACACTGGATCACTCTTGCTCCATAGAGGCCTGGTTTTCAGAATTTTTTTCAAGTACCCTTGCTTTGCTTTCCCAGTTAGAAAGGCTCTCAATGAAGGAGTGATACCATACAGTTTCTTGAATTCAAAGAATATGGCAGCTTGTCAGTCACCTCACCAGGTTTCTGCAAAAACACCTCTGCTCTTTGAAAACCCTATAAAAGCAGTACATTTTTAACGTGTGCGATATGACATCTGGTTCTTTATCCACTTAATTAAAAATCATAAAACTTGATGAATGGTGACATAGCTAACAGTCTGAATCTTTTATTTATAATTTGGCGATAAAATCTTTTGACCACTTGCTGGGGACACGACAATCTCAGGAACACTCAAAATCTGCAGTTCTTAATTAAGCAGTGACTGTGGAAAGACTGCATTAACACAATGCTAGAATGAGATCTGAACTGCATCTGTAGCTAGGGAGAAAGTACAGTTTTGTACCTACCATAAATGTAGATGTTCGAGTGTATACCCTGCTGCAGTCAACACACTTAGGTTATCCTGCCGTCAGGCGGTCCCGCAGTCGGCACAAATTCCAAAGTCTTGGTCCGGCGTTGGTTGCTGTCGCTTCTTCCCTGACGTCAGAGCACCAGGGGTATATCAGAGGCATCCGACGCCATTTTCTTCAGTTTTTCTTGCCCCAGATGTCAGGTGCCCCCAATAGGTAGGCAAAAGATATATATATACACATACATATATATATATATATATATATATATATATATATATATATATATATATATATATATATATATATATATATATATATATATATATATGTATATATATATTTACATATACATATAACTATATGGGAAAAATAAAACAAAACCCTTAGGCACAAGCAAATACACCACAGAGGTAGTATAGAATAGAGTGGTAGAGATAAGTTCAGCTAGTTTAGAGGGGATGGAGGGAGGGCAAACTGGACTGCAGCAGGGTATACACTCGAACATCTACATTTATGGTAGGTACAAAACGGTACTATGTTCATCGTACAGTAGTAATGTTTGGTAAAGGTGTGTACTGAACTCCAAGTTGCAGCTTCCAGAATACCCTTGGTTGGCACCACCTGAGGAAGGCTGTAGATGTAGCTGCTGCCCTGGTAGAGTGGGGCCTTATGGTAGCAGGAACTGGTTTTCCATGGTGGGTGTAGCAAAAATGTATGCAATGTCCTATCCATTTGGAAATGGTTTGTTTTGAGATCGCCTTTCCTTGTGATGCTGTAGCATAGGATACAAAAAGCTGGTCAGATTTTCTGAAAACCTTAGTTTTATCCAAGTAGTAACGTAGCTGCCTGTGAATGTCCAAGGAATGCAGGAGTCTTTCTCCTTTTTTTGTGGATTTGGAAAGAAGGTGTGTAAATGGAAGGTTTGATTTAGAGCCACACTGGATACCACCTTAGGCATAAAGGAGGGATTAGTTTGTAGAGAAACTCTGTCTTGATGAAAAATGAGGAAAGGCTCTACTGCCATTAATGCCTGAAGTTCTGAAACTCTTCTAGCTGAAGTGATTGCTAGCAGCAGGGCAGTCTTCCATGATATAAACTTTAAGTCAGCTGAGAAAGCTGGCTCAAAAGGAGGTAGCGTGAGTTTTTCCAGAACAAAGTTGAGGTCCCAAGTAGGTGTTGGTGCTCTCCTGGGAGGCCTAATGTTCTTGGCCCCTCTGAGAAACTGCCTTAAAAGTGAATGCGAAAATAAGGGAGGATCCGTGTTGTAGTGAGCTGAAATGCTGAGGCGTGGATTTTAACAGATGAAAAAGAAAGCCCTTTGTGTAACATCTCAGTTAGATATTGCAGAATCTGAGGTAGGTCAGGTTGAAGGGTATTTTGGCCTTTAGCTTGGTTCCAGGCGCAAAACCTTTTCCATTTGTCTGAGTAGGCTTTCCTGGTGCTGGGTCTTCTGGCCTCCACAATAACTTCCATAACAGCTTGTGAGAGAGGAACTGGCTGGTTGCTTAGGTGATTTGCCACGCAGCCAAGTTTAAGGTTTTGAGCTGGCTGTGTAGAATCTGATTGTCTTGCTGTGTGAGCAGGTAGGTAATTTGTGGTAGAATCCATGGTGGGCCCTGGGCCATATTCCTTAATAGTGGGTACCAGTGCTGGCGTGGCCAGTCTGGAGCAATGAGTATCATTCGGGGTCTCTCCATCCTGACTTTTAGTAGCACCTTTGTGAGAAGGGGTAGTGGAGGAAAGGCATATACTGTTCGCAGTTTCCAACTGAATGAGAGTGCATCCACTTTCCAAGCTTGATGGTGAAAAGTCCTTGTGCAAAACTTTCTTAGCTGATAGTTTTGAGGGCTGGCAAACAGATCTATGTCTGGGAGCCCCCATTTTTGAGTTATCATTGCGAATACTTGAGGATCCAGTTTCCACTCGTGGGGATCCATGATGTTTCTGCTTAGGTAGTCTGCCAATGTGTTCTTTTTTCCTGGCAGGAATTGAGCTTGTAATTGAACTTGATAAGCCAGTGCTGTGTTCCACAAGGTCATTGCTTGCCTGCATAGAGATTAGGAGTGTGTACCCCCTTGTTTGTTTATGTACCACATTACTGTGGTGTTGTCTGTCCTTATGATAAGCTGTCCTGGATGCAAGAGGTCCTTGAAGGCTGTCAGAGCATTTTGTACAGCTAGCATTTCTTTTTGATTGATGTGCAGATTCCTTTGATCTGCTGTCCATAAGCCTTGAGTGCACCGTCCTGCCATGTGTGCCCCCCAGGCATAGTCCAATGCATCTGTTGTCATAGTTTGCCTGGCTGGGGGGTAGGGTGAAAGGCTGACCCTTGTTTAGGTGACAAACCTGTGACCACCATAGAAACTCCTGTTGAAGGCAGGGAATGAGATGTATCATTGTTTCCAAGCTGTGGCTGTGTTGAGTCCATACGCTTTTTAGGTACCATTGTAATTTCCTCATATGCAGTTTTGCAAATGGTATTAGTAGTATGCAAGATGTCATGAAGCCCAAGGCCTGCAGAATTTTTCTTGCAGGGAGTTGGGTCTTTGTTGCCATTGTTCTGAAGTATTGAGTTAGTTGTAGTTGTTTGTCTGGCATCAGATAAGCCATCTGGGCCGTTGTATTCAAGCTGGCACCCAGGAATGTCATAATTTGTGAGAGCACTAGTTTTGATTTCTTTTCGTTTACTGTGTACCCTAGGCAACTTAGAAGATGTCTTACAAAAGCCAGGTGTTGTAAGAGAATGTCCTTGCTTTCTGCTTGGAGGAGACAGTCGTCCAGGTATGGGTATATTTGAATTCCTCTCTGTCTGCAGTATGCAATTACTGGTGCCAGGCATTTTGTGAAGACCCTGGGCGCAGTAGATAAGCCAAAGGGCAGTGCAGAGAATTGGTAATGGGTTGAACCTGCAATGAAACGGAGGTATCTTCTGCAATTTTGTCTGACAGGGACATGCAGGTATGCCTCCTTGAGGTCCAACGTTACTAGCCAAGCTTTCTTGCCCAATATGGGAAGAAGCTGCTGTAGTGTTAGCATCTTGAATTTGGGTACTTGCAAGAAGGTGTTTAAGATTGAAAGGTCCAGAATGGGTCTCCAAGCATTATCCTTTCTGGGGACTAGAAAGAGCCTTGAGTAAAATCCTTGGCCTTGCTCCTGTGTAGGTACCAGTTGAATGGCTCTCATGTCCATGAGAGCTGTAATTTGTTTTTGTGCCTCTGCCCATTGATTTTGTGGCAGGTTTGGCATTCCTTTTTATCCTTGGCAAGGTGTGGAAATTGAACCTGTATCCGTGTGAGATAATGTCTAGGACCCATTTGTCCTTTGTGACGATGTGCCAGTTGTCTGCAAAAAGTGCTAATTTTCCTCCCAAGGGAGCTGCCAAGAGGGTTTTGCTTGGCAGTTTGAGGTTTGAGTCATTGTGTTTGCCTTCTAGTGGTTTGGGACTTGTCTTCTCCTCCCTTCTGTGTTGTAGTGCCCCATTGGCGAGGTTTGTAAGGGATTTGTGCCTGTCCTCTGCCCCTTGGGTGCCTGTATTTACCCCTCTGTGGTCTGTCAGAAGCTGGAAAGGACCAATTTTTTGTTGGCCAATTTCTGCTGAAGCGTGGGGGCTGTACCTGTAAGAAATCTTTGACCGTTTGCATAGATTTTGCCTCATCCTCCATTTTCTTTAAAACCTCCTCTGCTTTAACCCCAAATAAAACATCCTGCTGTAAGGGTGCATCCAGTAATTTTGCTTTAACATGATCAGGCAGAGATTGTTCCTTTAACCAAGCATGCCTACGTATAACAGACCCAGTAACAGCTGCTCTAGAGGAAGCTTCCAAGGCATCAAAACCACATTGTAAAGTATGTTTGCCCACCTGTTCAGCTGCATGCAGCAGATCTTGCATTTCCTTGAATTCAGACTGTTGAGGGTGCGTGCCCATCTTTTGTTTTATTTGAGACATTAGGAATTGCTGGTATTTAAGCATGTGAAATTGACAATGTAGTGCTCTCATAGCTAGAGTAGTTGAGGTGTAAACCTTCTTCCCCCACCTATCTAGTGCTCTGGAGTCCCTTTCTGAGGGTACAGGATTTTTAGCCATAGAAGCCTTAGCCCCTTTGGGACCCTGGGAGATTGTCTCTGGATCAGCAGCAGGGCTTTTGTAAAGGAATTTGTGAGAGTCAGGCACTCTATAGTATCTATCTGGTTTGGCTGGAGCAGGAGGCAGAGAATCTGGATTTAGACTAGATTCTAAGAAAACATCATCCACTATGTCCAAAACTGGGGGGATAGCAAGTGGTCTGTGCTGGGGGAGTAAAAGAAACTCTCGGAGCCTTTTCTTTGAGTCAGAGTAGTCCTGAACTTCCCAGTGGAAATGTTCCCTCATGGTGTGTAAGGTTTCCCCAAAGGAGTAGTCTTCAGGGGGAGAAGCTGAGGGAATGGAGTCTTCAGCATCAGAATCTTCATAAGGGGGAAAGGAGTAATCCTGTTCCTCAGAGGAGCCTGAGGAAACAGACACCTGATCAGAGGAGACATAATCCTCTTCTTGTCTAGGTCTTTTGTCGGGGGGGGGGGGTTGGGAGCCCCTGATCAAAGAAATAAAATCTTCAGCCAGTTTAAGCATCTGTTTCTTAGGCATAGGGCCTTGACCTGGAGACTGAAGTGTAGGCTTTTTTGGTTTTAGAGGAGTCTTAAGCTTAGCATAAGATTTAATGGTGAGGGTAGTCGGTCTGAAGACATCTTCAGAAAGCGAAGGTGTTTCTGCAGCACTGGCTTCCCCCTACTGCAATGTCGACGGTACGGCCTAAGGAAAATGGCTGCGTTGGCCTAGAAATCTCTGCTGGGGGATCCGATGCGGTCTGGGGATCCAATTCAGCGGTAGCCAGGGGCTGCGTAGGCACCTCACTGAAAACCGGAGAACCGGCAACCGGACCAGCCGAGGCCTCGGAGTCTGGCTTGGATCTAGGCTGCCAGTCCTTATCCTTGCGTTTTTTATGCACGCCGGTAGTCGGTTGCTCCGACGGCATAGTGTAATTAAATTTTCTACCGAAGTAGTGTCGTGCGAAATCAAAGCGACGCTTTATAGTCCGCTTATTGAACCTAGCACAAAACAGACAACCAGTGACGTCGTGGTCTGGGCCTAGGCAAGGTATACAAAAAGAATGAAAGTCCTTATGAGGCATTTGCTTCCCACATGAAATGCAATTGTTAACTTTTTCTGACATCGGACTGAGGCAAGAAAAGGATTCCCAACGGGGTACTTAGCTTTGAAGACTTCGGACTGAAATTCGATTCGAAAATCTCAGGTGTCGGCCGACCGGCACTTGTGAACTGCTTCTGCTTCGGGCACCACGCGGCAAGAAAGACTGAAGAAAATGGTGTCGGATGCCTCTGATATACCCCTGGCGCTCTGACGTCAGGGAAGAAGCGACAGCAACCGACGCCGGACCAAGACTTTGGAATTCGTGCCGACTGCGGGACCGCCTAACGGCAGGATAACCCAAGTGTGATGACTGCAGCAGGGTAACATGATGAACATCTACAGATTCTAAATCAAGGCATGCCCCTCTAATCCTTGGTGTAGAAATAACCCAATGTGGAGCTATGAAACAGCTTCTCTGTCATGTGTGTTAAAGAAAAAAAAAAGTACCAAACCAGAGAGACCGAGACGGGGGAGAGGGAGAGACTGAAGGACAACTTGATTTCAAGAAGCCTGAGGTCATACTTATTGTTATATATGTAATGGGTTTCTTCACTAAAAATATAGTGGACCAACAAAATGGTCAATCTGAATAAGTGGCTAAGGAAAAAATACAGATAGATCAACTGGAACAGACTGAAGGGGAAGGTGCATACTGGGGTAGGGCTGCTATTCAAATTATTCAAATTATTTATTTACCAGGAAAAGTCCAAAGGGAATTAAAACCCATTTCCAGTGCAATGCAGGGGAGAAAAGCTCCCTAGATGCATATAAAAAGTTTAGGAAAATGTGCAAAATATCTATTAAAGTAAAAAGTATTTATAAGGATATAGCGGAGAAATATTATGAATTAAACAACAAATTAGTTGCACTATGCTAGACACAAATATTAAAATGAATCTTTTATAAAAAATATATACAAAGACCATTTTGGAGGCTGTACTCTAATACATACATATTAAAGTGAAATGTTTATAAAAGCTAATAGAAAGACAGCTTTGGTGGATGCAATGTACAACAAGCATACTTTAAAGGGATTTTTTTTATAAAAATACATAACAGAAGACAGGTACTCCAGTAGTAATTGTTGAGTGTCCAGTTTGGAGTGACACAAGGGTGAAAGAATGAAGAGAGTGACACAGCTGTGTACTAGGAAGAAGAGTTTGGGACAGGGATATAGTCTTGATAGGGATATACAAGAAGTTAGTATGAGATGACATAGACATTAAGATCTGTGAATGATGAATTAGTGAGGAATATATATCAGAATACGTGCAGGGGGACATATTTGGTGGCCAAAGAGGTAAGGTGCTTGGGATAAGAAGCAGATGAGGATCTTGAGCAGGTCAATGATATATTGGGGGGAGCATTCTGATGACAGTTAATTCACAAGTACTGTAGTTGTTGGTGGCAGTATGCTATTGTGTAGGAAGAGGTGGAAGGAGCAGGAGGAGCTAATCAGGTGGTATGGAGCAGTGACACTGCCATGCATCAGAAGGACTGTGTGTACTATTTGAAGGTTTTGGGAGCATTTACTTGGCGGAGAAAGGTTGGGAAGGAGGTCCACTGTTTTACCGTGTGGCAAGCATATAGTGAATCTCCATAAAAGTTGTACAAGGGAGTCATATTTGACAAATATTTATTTTTAGATGAACATAAGTATGAAAAAGGATATACAATAGCAAAAGACTGCTGAAGGAGGGGCAGGCTTGTAGGTGATTGAGGATTTTTTGTGCCATTTTTAAATGGGCGAGTTTCAGGAAAATACAGAAGTTTGGACAGTTTAGCAAATACCAGCAGAATAAGCAAGCGAACTTGACAAATGTAATTTACAACTCTCAATGGCAATTTCACACATTTGTGTAAAAAAATATTTATACCACTTCAAAACATTTTTCTACAGCTTTTTTATACAACATACTGTATGTAACTCAAAAGCCTGTTTTGGCTTCCTAACTTTCTTTCTCTCTCGCAGTTCCATTCATTCCATTCATGCCAGCGATTACAGCTTTACAGGGTTGGATTGCTAGCTTGGCACGCAACCCACCTAGGCAGGAGAACACACACACAGACATGCACACGGATGCACACACACCCCCCTAGGGCCAATTTAGTGTGTCCAATCCACCTGCTGTATGTCTTTGGAATGTGGAAGGAAACCCACGCAAACCAAGGGAGGACATGCAGACTCCACACAGAAGACACCCCAGCCGAGAATTGAACTGGGGAACCTCTTGCTGTGAGGAGACAATGCTGACCGCTACACCACTGTGCCACCCGCTTCATAACTGCTACAAAAATGAAAATAACTAATTATTGTTACTGAACTACTTAAATATTCATAAAAGAATACTGAATCTAAAATGACTCTGCAAATATGTCATTGCAACAGTTACATTTTCATTTCTAATGTCACTAATGTGAGTTCAGAAAGAGATATAGGCTTTATGGGTCAGTTCTGAATGCAGACTTGAATGCTTGATCCCTTGCTCCCACTAAAATGTGGGGTACTGGTGTGCATGTGTGAAACAGGTACTGAGTTAGATCTGACCACCTTGGTGTATATCATCCATAAAAGTATGATGTGAAGGTTGAAGGAAGTTACAAACAGTGTAGAAATGAGTAAGACATGACTGTGTGCTCTGTATGAAAAGAAGACCAAAAGAAAAAATCTGACATCTCCCTTTCTGAAAAGAATGATGGCTGGTGTCAAATTACTGCTACAATATAAACAAATCACAGGATCATAGGAGGTACAAGGCTTCTGAGTCGCTAGGCCATTTCTGCCTTGCCATTTCCAAGTCCTTAGGCTTTGCCTCTATAGAGTGATTCAGGCCAGTCATACTTAATTTATGACTGCCCATCCAATTGTCCAGCTCCTTTTTAAAGGCAGACAGTGTGTCACAGTGCTTAACTTGAAGAGGAAGTTTGTTCAAAAGAAGGAGTAGATGCTGCATGACAAATCTGTACCTCCTCCTCATCTTATTTATTTGTTGGGAGTAGGTTTAGATATCTGGCCCTAGAGTTAGTTGGATTGTTTGATTTAAAAAGGTATAAAAATTCTAGAAGTACTGGATCCCTTGCAGCCCTATAATCAAGGCACAAATCACCCCTGGGGAGTTGAGTATAGGGACAAAGCCACCATTGTTTCTTGGTAGCTTAAGTATTTTATGCCTATGATCTTTCAGTTGTAAACCTCTGGGGTCTTTAAAATTGCTTGATATACTTAGTAAGGTATATCCCGAAAGAGGCACTGTACTCATTGATGGGTCTAATCAATACAAAGTACAAGGAGGTGAGGACTTCTTTTGATCAGGGTAAATACCTTTTGCTACGAGTTTTGCAAATTAAAAGGAATTCCTAACCAATGTTACAACATGACAGTCAAATGCTAAGGGAAATGCCCACCCAAGTACCCAGGCTTCTCATAACAATTTCCTTCTGAAGTGAATACTTATTTATGTTATGAACAGGAGTTAAGGGATGCTTTCCAAATGCTACAATGCTCAACTCCCACTGGAGTGCCTGCATGGCGGGGGGACTTAATGACTCCTAGCTTAGAATCATCAGCAAACTTTGTTAACCAAAGATCCTTGTTTGACATGTGGTAATCAAAGAAGTAGGTGCTGAACAGCAGAGTCCCAGAGCACATCCCTCTGGAGCTCCACTGGTTACCCTTCATGCAGTTAAAGGATGTTCCCCTAATCTTACCGTACGGGTTCTGTCTCTAAGCCAACTGACCATCCAACTAACCATGAGTCAATCTCGAGTTCAGTCATCTTGTTTATTATACTTCCATGCAGTACAGTACTGAATGCCTTATGAGATGAAGATACACTGTGGTGACAGCTTATTCAGTCTACATCCTCAGTAACCCTCTCAAAGAGGTTCACAAGATTCATTAGAAAGGATAAATTCTTGAAAAACCCAAACAGCAAGGGGTTGAATCTGATAACCTTTCTGACATCCTAGTTAGCTAGGGCTATTATGATACATTCCATGGCTTTGCATGCAAGACTTGTAAAGCCGATGGTTCTGTAATTCATGTCTGAGAAGCCATCCTTGTGGAGGGGAATCACAACAGCTATGCAGCACTCACGTGGGACAAAGCCAGTTGAATAATCTGAGCAGTGAGTCCAACACTGCTTTGCTTTGCTCACTGCTATTAATTAGTCAACTGTGATATCAGGCCCCATGAATGCGGTATTTATCATTCTGGACAGTAACGTCAGGGATAAGTGGGTTTGCAACAGATGCCATGGGCTGAAGTTGGCACTAAAGACAACTGCCAGTATGTTAGAAATATTCACTGGATCAAAGAAATTAGTACCATTATGAATACATTTGGAACAATGTTGGGTGTTATTTTTTCTGACATAAGTAAAGGACTTGTAGTTTGTGTTCTGTGGTTAGTCTGAGTTCATGGAAAACTTTTGTTTTTTTATGTCCTTCTTTAGTTTCTTATCTACCTGTTTGCTACATATACATTACTAACTTAGAACACTCAAAGCACAACATTTTCTTGTGAAGGGGGAATAAACCAGGGCTTCACAAAAATCTGTGGCAAAAGTGAGGAAACCCCCACCAGAACAAAAGGAATACAAAGAAGGTGGAAGATGTTTTCTGGCTCAGCGCTCACTCTTGATTACAACTTCTAACACCCTACTTACCAGCATATTATTCCTCTCAGGCAATATAAGCCACAAGTATATGCCTGCTATAAAAACATAAAAAACATTTATATCATACAAGCCCAAAACAGAGCACCTGTGCACCATCAGTGCACATGAATGTATACGCAAGGTCAATAAAACCAGAAGCGTGCTCTCTCTAGTTGCAGAACTAGAGTACAGGCTCAGTATCGGTGTACTAATGTCTCAAATCACCATCACATCCCTACATCACACATTATGATATAGCAAGCAAATGTTTTTACATTACAATCCATGCAATACTTTTTTGTATAAAAACTTATTTTACTTACTTTAACAAGAATATCTCTTGCAGAACAGTTGATTGCAATCACATCTTCCTCCAAGGAAAGTTCTTCTCTTCCCAAAAGTAAGCCTGCTTCAATGGCTGCACCAATGGGAATGACTTCATCTGGTGGTATTGAGTTTAACAATTCTGTATTGGGGAACAAGTCTCTAATCATTTGCTGCAGCTTTGGCATTCGACTTGAACCTCCGCAGAGGACTACCTACAAAAAAATTAAATAAGCTTCAGTTATATCCAAACAATTCAAACCAGTACATTTGTCAATCAGAAAATGACAAGGTGGCACAGTACCTGTTATTTTACATCATGTAATCTGAAATAAACAACCACAATCCAGGTTTCATGTAACTACGGGATCATGCTTTTAAATGTAAATTAAGTCATTCCATGTGCAGTTAATGTCAGAGGGAAGAAAGTACAGTTGTGTACACTTACCATAAATGTAGACGTTCGGGTGTATTCACTATTGCAGTCATCACACTTGAGTTATCTGCCTGCAGGTAGCCCTCAGTCAGCCCGAACACCAGACTCTTAGTATTTCTGCATTGGATGCTGTCGCTTCTTCCATGATGTCAGGTCGTCAGGGGTATAAAACAGGCATCCGACACCATTACATCAGTTTTTCATGCCCCAAATGTCAGGAACCCCCAAATAGGGAGCTAGTATATGGTGGGGAACACCACCAGTAAAAAGTACCAATTCCATTAGGAATGGCCATAGAGAGGAGAGAGAGAAAGAGAGAGAAAGCCAGGGGGCTGGAGGGAGGGAAACCAGGACTGCAACAGTGAATGCACTCGAACATCTACATTTATGGTAAGTGTACACAACTGTACTATGTTCTTCGTGTTTCACTGTTGCAGTCATCACACTTGGGTTGATTCCCAAAGCTGAGGATGGGTGGAGGCAGTCAAGAAGTGTTAGGGCTGGCTAGTAGGCCTTGCAAGACTGCTGCAGCAAATCCATGGTCCAGGTTGCAGCTTCCAGAATGTCCCTGGTAGGGGCTCCCATGAAAAATGGTGTAGAGATAGAAGTAGCCCTAGCGGAATGTGTTCTGATCACCTGTGGGGTAGGTTTTCCATGCTGCTTGTAGAAGAAATGGCTGCAGTGTGCTATCCATTTGGAAATGGTTTGTTTTGAAATGGCCTTGCCCTCTGCCCCTGTAGCAAAGCTGACTAGCAGCTGGTCAGATTTTTCTGAAAGGCTTAGTCCTGTCAAGGTAGAACCTGAGCGATCTGTGCACGTCCAAGGAGTGCAGGATCCTATCCCCTTTATTCTGAGGGTTAGGGAAGAAGGTTGGTAAATGGATGGATTGGTTTAGAGCCACACTGGACACCACCTTAGGCATAAAGGACGGGTTAGTCTTGAGGGAAACCCTGTCAGCATGGAAAATAATGAAGGGTTCCACAGCCATTAGTGCCTGTAACTCAGACACGCTTCTAGCTGAAGTTATGGCTAAAAGCAATGCTGTTTTCCAAGAGAGGAATTTTAACTCTGCTGAGGCAGCAGGTTCAAAAGGGGGAAACATGAGCTTTTCCAGTACAAAGATAAGGTCCCAGGCTGGGGGGGGGGTGCTCTACCAGGGGGCCTTAAGTTGTTATCCCCTTTCAGGAACTGTTTGATGACAGGGTGAGAAAACAGAGGTGGCTCAGTATTATAATGAGCTGCAGATGGCAGAGGCATGAATCTTAATGGAGAAGGATAGGCCTCTGTGTAGTAGCTCTGCTAGGTAATCCAGGATTAGGGGTAAGGAGGGCACTGCTGTGTCCTTTCCTTTAGACCGATTCCAAGAACAATATCTTTTCCATTTTTCAGCATAGGATTTCCTAGTACTAGGCCTTCTGGCTTCAAGAATGATGTCCAGCACCTGCTTGCTGAAGGTTGCTGGTTGGGTGTTCAAGGAATAAGCCAGGTTGCACGGTTTAGGGTTTGCAATTGTGGATGCAAAATCTGTCCCTCCTGCTGAGACAGCAGGGTAGGAGTCTGGTGTAAGTGCCAGGGTGGCACCGTTGTCAGGCTGTGTAGGAGTGGGTATCAGTGCTGGCCTGGCCAGTCTGGGGCAATAAGAATTGCCCTTGGCCTGTCCTGTTTTATCTTGAGTAGTACTCTTGAGAGAAGGGAGAGAGGGGGAAAGGCATAGATTGAGAGGTTTTCCCATTGAAAGGATAGGGCATCCACCTTCCAAGCCCTGGGTCTAGGAGATTTCTGCTTAGGTTGTCTGCCAGTGAATTTTGTTTGCCTGGCAGGACTTGAGCTTGTAGATGTACTTGGTTGCTCAAGGCTGTGTTCCACAGGGCCATGGCTAGCTTGCAGAGTGGGTAAGAATGCCCCCCCCCCTGCTTGTTTATGTACTAGATAACTGTGGTGTTGTCTGTTTTTATAAGCAGTTGTCCTGGAAGGATTAGGTATCTGAAAGCTGTCAGAGCATTCTGTACAGCTAGCATCTTTTTTTGATTGATGTGGAGGAGAATCTGTCCTGGACTCCAGTGGCCCTGAATGCATTTGCCTGACATGTGAGCCCCCTCATGCATAGTCTGATGCGTCTGTTGTCAGGGTTTGGGCAGTGAGGGGTTAAGTGAAATGCAGTCCCTTGTTGTGGTTGCATGCTTCTGCCCACCAAAGGAACTCTGCCCTTAGACAAGGTATGATAGGAATGACGGTTTCCAGGTCCTGAGAATGTTGGCACCAAAGACTTTTAAGTACCATTGAATTTTCCTCATATGCAGTATTTTTCTTGCAGATAGCTGGGTTCTGGTGGCCATTTGTTTGAAGTAGTTTGTCAGATAGACCTGTTTTTCATAAGTGAGAAACGCCATCTGGGAAGTTGTGTCCAAGCTTGCTCCCAGGAATACAATCTTTTGACTGGGTAACAATTGTGATTTATTTTCGTTGATGGTGTACCCAAATGAAGTGAGAAGGCTTTTTACAAATGCCAAATGCTGAAGCAGCAATTCCTGACTGTCCGCCTGAATCAGGCAGTCATCCAAGTATGGGAAAATTTGGATATTTCTCTGCTTGCAGTATGCAATAGCTGGAGCCACGCACTTTGTGAATACTCTGGGCGCAGTAGATAAGTCAAAAGGAAGTGCAGAGAACTGATAGTGCATAGAGCCTGCCCTGAAACGCAGATATTTCCTGCATGACGCCCTTATGGGGATGTGCAGATAAGCTTATTTTAAGTCTAAAGTGACTAACCATGCATCCTTGGCTAGCATAGAGAGAAGCTGTTGCAGGGTAAGGATCTTGAAGTTTGGGACCACCAGAAAGGTGTTGAGAATTGAAAGATCCAGGATTGGGCACAAAGAGCCCTCTTTTCTGGGCACCAGGAAAAGTCTGGAGTAGAAACCCTGACCCCTTTGTTCTAGTGGAACAGGTTGAATAGCTCTGATATTGAGCACGAAAAGTACTTGCTTTTGAGCCTTTGCCCACTGGTTTGGAGGAAGGTCCGGAAACCTGCTTGGGGTTGGCAGTGAATGGAAGTAGAATTTGTACTACTGGGATACAATGCTGAGGACCCATCGGTCCTGAGTAATGGACATCCAGTTTTTTGCATGAAGGGCAAGTTTTCTTCCTGGGGCACAAGCAGTTGGGCACGGCTAGGAAGCTGAACTGAGAAGTCATTGTGAACTTTTTCCATGGGGGGGTGGCTTACTACTCCCTGTTTTTGGGGTGGGGGCACTCCATTGTTTAGATCTCTACATAACCTGAGACTGTAGTCTGGGTGGCCTGTTTCCCCTGGGTCTTGTCTGGGAAGACCTGGAAGGGGCTGGAAAGGAACATTTTTTTGAAGGCCAATGCATACTGAATCTAGGTGGTTGCACTTGTAAGAATTCTTTAACAGTTTGCATAGATTTAGCTTTTTCTTCCATCTTTTAAGAACAACTTCTGCTTTGGTGCCAAACAAACAGTCCTTATTTACAGGAGCGTCTAGTAATTTGGATTTGACATGATCTGGCAAGGCTTGTCCTTTCAGCGAAGTATGCCTTCTCAGTACAGAAAGTACAGTTGTGTACACTTACCAAAAATGTAAATGTTCGAGTGTATTCACTGTTGCAGTCATTACATTTGGGTTATCTGCTTTGCAGTAGCCCTCAGTCGGCCTGATTAACAAAGTCTTTGGTCCTGTGTCTGTTGCTGTCCCTTCTTCCATGATGTCAGGTAGTCAGGGGTATAAAACATGCAGCCAACACCATTACATCAGTTTTTCTTGCCCCAGATGTCAGGTACCCCCTAATGGGAAGCAATTACATCTATAATACAAGGAAATGCCTCCAACAAAAAAGCAAATACATCAAAAAGCTTTTTGAGCATACTAAGTGAGAGTAGAGGAATAGCCAAAAGAAGAAAGGGGGCTGGCGGGAAGGTAACCAGGACTGCAACAGTGAATACACTCGAACATCTACATTTATGGTAAATGTACACAAATGTACTAAGTTCTTCGTGTTTCACTGTTGTAATCATTACATTTGGGTAGATTCCCAAATCTAAGGTTGGGTGGAGGAATTTAAACAGAATTAGGACCAGCTATAAGGCCCTGCAAGACTGCAGAGGCAAAACCAGCTCTGGATCTGGAGAAGATTGGCAAATGATAATGCTTGGTGAAAGTATGTACAGAACTCCAAGTAGCAGCTTCTAGGCTGTCCCTTGTAGGGACGCCCCTGAGAAAGGCTGTAGCTGTAGATGCAGCCCTGGTTGAATGGGGTCCGATGCCCTGTGGGATAGGTTTTTCATGGTGCTCATAGCAGAAATGAATGCAGTGACCTATCCATTTTGAAATGGGGTTGCTTTGAAATAGCTTTCCCCTCTATCCCTGCAGCAAATGCCACCAGCAGCTGTTCAGATTTCCTTTGAGGTTTAGTCCTGTCCAAGTAGAATCTAAGTTGTCTGTGCACATCTAAGGAGTGCAGTATCCGTTCCCCTTTGTTCTGTGGGTTAGGAAAGAAGGTAGGCAAATGAATGGACTGATTAAGAGCCACACTGGATACCACCTTGGGCATGAAGGAGGGATTGGTTCTGAGGGACACCCTGTCCGCATGAAAGATGGTGAAAGGCTCCACTGCCATAAGAGCCTGTAATTCAGATACCAGTCTTGCAGAAGTGATTGCTAAAAGGAAAGCTATTTGCCAGGAAAGGAATTTTACATTTGCAGTAGCAGCTGGCTCGAAAGGAGGAAGAGTGAGTTTCTGCAAGACAAAGTTGAGGTCCCAGGCAGGAGTTGGCACTCCTGGGTGGCCTTAAATTTTTGGCCTCTTTGAGGAACTGCTTGAGCAGTGGATGAGAGAAGAGGGGAGGCTCTGTGTTATAATGAGCAGAAATGGCTGAGGCATGGATTTTGATGGAGGAAAAGGACAAGCCCTTATGAAGCATCTCAGTCAAATATTGTAGAATCTGAGGTAAACTGGGCACTGCTGCACTCATCCCTTGAGATTGGTTCCAGGTACAAAATCTTTTCCATTTTGCAGCATAAGATTTTCTAGTACTAGGCCTCCTAGCCTCTAAAATGATATCCATCACTGATTTGCTGAGGGGTGGTAAAGGAGAAATTAGGTAATTAGCCAGGCTGCTAGGTTCAGGGTTTGCAGCTGAAGGCGCAGAATCTGTTTCTCCTGCTGAGACAACAGGGAAGGAGTCTGAGGCAGGTGCCATGGGGCCAAGCGTGACACACTGCGCAGGAGGGGGTACCAGTATTGATGTGGCCAGTCTGGTGCAATTAAGATTGTCTTTGGCATGTCCTGTTTGATCTTTAGTAGTTCTTTGGAGAGCAGAGGCAGAGGAGGAAAGGCATCCACTTTCCAAGCTAGTATGTGGGGAATCCTTCTGCAAAATTTGTCCAATTGATGGTTGTGGGGGGAAGCAAACAGGTCTATATCTGGGCTCCCCCATTTGCTTGTCAACATGTTGAAAATTCTTGGTTCAAGTTTCCACTCCTGTGGGTCTATAAGGTTTCTGCTTAGTCCATCTGCCATTGTATTTAGTTTTCCTGGCAGGAATTGAGCCTGTAGATTCACTTGGTAGCTGAAGGCTGTGTTCCACAAGGCCATGGCTAGTCTGCAGAGGGGGTAAGAATGGGTACCCCCCCCTGCTTGTTTATGTACCACATGACCGTGGTGTTGTCCGTCTTTACCATTAGTTGTCCTGGAAGAATATGGTCCTTGAAGGCGGTCAGTGCATTCTGTACAGCTAACATTTCCTTTTGATTTATGTGTAGGTGCATTTGACTTGGGTTCCATTTGCCCTGAATGCACTTCCCTGCCAGATGAGCCCCCCTATGCGTAGTCTGATGAGTCTGTTGTCAAGGTTTGGGCGGCAGGGTGTAGTTGTCCACATTTTGCCTAGATTATGACTTTAGACAATAAATCTAGCATAGCTTTTCGAAGTTATGAAGAGAAACAATGATATGGACTAGACCTACAAACATTGATAAGCTGCAAATTATTGACTACTGACTCCCTAGGAAAAGAGTCCCAATCAACCCCTTTACTGACAGCACAATAATAACAAAATCTGCAGTAAGTAACCTCCACCCCACAAACACAACCCAAATGACAAATAGCCCACAAACTTAGTGTGCCACTCAGCCACAGCCCATAAGGCACAACAACGTACCCAAAACTCTAGTCACAGGTGAATCTATAGTCAGGCACACTGATGTTCCACTCACCAGGTTAAACAAGGAGAAAGTTACTGTTAAGCTGCCTGTCGGGTGCCAGGATCCGCCAAACAACACACACACTAAGTTCTCTCCACAACAAGTACAAATATGACTCTGTCATTGTCCATGTTGGTGTGAATGACCTGAGACGTACCTCCCTGGACTACATGAAGAGAGATATGGAGGAGCTCTCTGATCTTGTAGCCCAGCAAGGTATGACCCCAGCCCTGAGTAGCATCCTGCCATTACCCAGAATGATACCACAGTACAAGGACAAAATGATTGACTTCAACAATTGGCTAAGCTTCTAGTGTCATTCTAAGGGGATCCAATATCTGTCTGCCTGGGATGACATGATCGACAGACCACGATACTTTGCCAGAGATGGCCTGCACCTGTCGCCCTTGGGATTCCGGATACTGGCTAAGGCTCTTGCTACCCCTATTGTGCCTTTTTTAGGCAAGGTTCAAATGACAAATTCACCACCGTAACAGGTACAAGCAAGCAAAATCTGAGGGTAATGCTACTCAAAGCTATTAGTCTAAACCTCAAAATGCACTCACTGGAGGCACTCCTTAAAATGGAGAACATCGACATCTGTGCAGTGACCGAGACCTGGTTTAAGTCTCTAAAGAACATCCCTGCACTACCAGGCTATAATCCATACCACACCATCGTGCTATCCCAAACAGAACCAAGATGCTATCCTTCAAAAAAAAGGAAGCCAATCTGATGGTCCCCTGCCATAAACAAACTCTACAACAAAAGAAAGAAACTGTTGCAAAAAAGAGTAAAATCCCATGATTGGAGGAACTCCCTGGTCAGCCTCAGTAAGAAGCTGAGATCCCTCATAAAATCCTCCAAAGCTAGTTATGAAAACAAAATTGCCATTGATTCTAAAGACAACCACACATCATTCTATAGCTATGTCAAGAATCTCAATGGCAACACTCAGATCTGCTCTGAGTTACAGCACAATGGCACTAAATATACAGAACCAAGAGATATTGCCAACATCGTGGCAGATAGGTTCAGTGCTAACTTTACCCCCCCCACCCCCACCCCCTAAAGGGTCCATCTCTGTACCGGAAGAATGCAAAGTTCCTGTAATCACAGCTGCACAGGTAAAAAATAACCAAGAATACAGCATCCATAGGATCTGACAACATCCCAGGCTGCGCTCTACACAAACTACAGAATGAACCTACACAAACTACAGAATGAACTGGCACCCCACTTTAGTACAATGTTCAATCATAGCCTCACCTCACGCTTTGTGCCCACTGAATGGCACACAGTGACTGTTATCCCATTCCACAAAGGGGGAACCACCACGGACACTGGGAACTACCGCCCCATTAGCCTGACGAGCCTGGTCTGCAAGCCCATGGAACGTATCATCATGGAACTTATAAATAAAGACATTGGTAATCACCATACTCTGGACCCTATCCAGTTTGGGTTTGTAAAAGGCAGATCATGTCTCCTAAATCTGATAGACTTCTTTGAAGCAGTCACCAAAGCCGTAGATGAGGGTAAGGTGGTTCACACAGCCTATCTAGAGCTCACCAAGGCTTTCAACATCATACCCTACTCTGGAATTATAGATAAACTCACTAAACTAGATATAAATCCCTATGTCACAAGATGGGTTGCCAACTGGCTCACTGACAGAACCCACACTGTGAAAGTAGCAGACTCCAAATCCTACTTCAGACCAGTGACAAGTGGAGTACCACAGGGTTCAGTCCTGGGTCCTCTTATGTTTGGTATCTACTTCCTGGTGTCAAAGCCATGGCCTCAAGCTCAATGCCAAAAAGTGCATAGTCATTCCCTTTGGTAAAAACTCTGTACCCATGAAATACCACGTAGGAAGTAGTCTACTTAACACCGAAAGTGTGACAAGAGACCTTGGGGAAACAGGTGAACAGTAGTCTCTACTTTGATAATCACATCGCCACAGTAGTCAGGAAATCCTTCTACGTGGCACACCTCATCACAAAAAGCTTTTCATGCAAGAAAAAAAGAGGTCATTTTTCCCCTCTAATCATCACTCATTAGACCCATCAGAGAGTACAATGCCCCTTTTGGTATGTACCTCACAAGACATCTACAACTGGAAAGGCCGCAGAAATATCTCACAAACAGAATTACCAGCCTCAAACAGATGCCCTACGCAGACAGTCTCAAAAAACTCCAGCTTTACTCCGTTGCATATCACCTACTTAGAGGCGAAGTCTGCTTAACATACAAAGCTTGGTCAAACCCAGAGCTGGTGGACATGCTCCACTTAAAGAAATCCCAATCCCTCCAAGCTACACGCTCTAGGGACCTAAACCTTGTCGCCACAATAAACAGAACAGGCTGGAGGGATAGATTCCTGTCCCAGAGACTTCCCATACTCTGGAACAAACTACCTATCTATATCAAACAAAGCTCCCCATTAGCACTCAAGAAAAATCTTGATGATTGGATGGGAAATAGAAAATTCACCCCAGGGATCACTGCTGTGGCTCTGCTCAACAGGGGCACAGGAAAATCATTTTCTTGGGTGGCAAAAGCCAGGGTACCTTATTGGCTAGGCTTATATAGGCTCTAGGGCCAATAGCCTAGTACCTACCTATGAACCTATAACAACCAGTTGGGGGAATCAGGAGGAGATGACGGTGATATGCCTTTTTTTTTTTTTAAGCAGGTAACACTATAGTTTTTCTGTTTTACTTCAGGTATTCAACAGTATACCAAGACAGTACAGTTGCGTACACTTACCATAAATGTAGATGTCGGAGTGTATTCACTGTTGCAGTCATCAGTTTTGGGTTATCTGCTTGCATATCCCC
>NC_056745.1:855010446-855145446 GCF_019279795.1 Protopterus annectens
TACTTGGATTTTGGTAATATTTAATGACTACAGCAGCACAGTGTTGTGTACTTATTAAATATTAGTTATTTTGGAGCAACCATTCTGACCGTTTGCTTCCTCTCTTTCCTCCATGTGTTTGGGTCATTCTAAATGCCAGTACCCCTGACCTCCTATCATCACTATCCTAGATGTGATGACACAGGTCCACATAGGTGTTCAACAACCTCTAAGAAACAGCACTGGTTTTAAAGTAACAGTTGTACAAATAAGAGAGAATTTTAGTGGCTTCTGTTATTTCTTGTAACATAATTGATGCTATGTGAGGACACCTACTGGTCCAGACCTTTTCCATGCAAGTAATCTAGCTGCACATGATCTTTGAGGATAAATACATAAGTGTATACCTGGGATGCAACAGTGAAAGTATCCCTCATTCAGCATGTCTTGTGCGTTCTTGTTCTGTGAGCAAGTGAGAAATTCCTTACTCTAAACATGGATGAGAAGAATAGAAGGGTTAAGGTGGGTTACTATTCCAAAAACAATAATAAAGTGGTTGCTTACTGAAGGTGATTTTTAAAAACCTAGAAATTGCTAGTTATATAGGACACTGGAAAGGATTCCCAGAGTTTAGGAGATATGATGGAACTGTGGCCACTAACCAAGTCTGTTTGAAGTCTCTGTGTGTGTGTGGTGGGGGGTGGAGTTTCAGGAAGGGAGGATGTAGCTAGATTATCTGAGTAACAGCTTAGTGGTAAAATGGATTGAATGCCTCTGCTTTGACAAGTATGTACAGGAAGACCTCTAGGAGAAGGACTGCTTGTTATTTTACTGTAAGCAAAATTGTTCTAGATAAAAAGCCAGAAGAATCACAGCCACCAATCTGCAGATGTTGCTGGCAGTTACTTGCATGGCTTTATTTTATTTATTTATTTGTTTATTTATTTATTTTTGCAATGTGGCAGAGTCAATATTCAGGTTGAGCTGTTCTGGGGTTAGGAAATATGATATTCTCCAGACCCACACACCCAGAACAATGCCTGTTTTGCCATAGCAATCTATACATTCTGTTGGAAGTTAAACTTTTGTTCTAAGCACATGGCAAGATAGCAAAAGGTTTTAGTGGAAATATAGATGGATTAATCAGAAATTCACAGTCTGTGGCTATCCCAGCCAACTTTTGTGAGGGCTTGAATAACGTGACTTTAGTTTAAGTTTAGAATGAGTTCCTTTTCTGCAAGCTAAACACATAGCTGCTTTACTTCTTTCTTGTATTGACACTGACAGATTTAAGAGAGGGGTGAGATCAATAAGTGATCTTGTCGCCTACAGTTAGGATTACAGATAGGTTACTGGTGTATATGGAGAAATAGTAAGGGAGATGATACCAATCCTTGAGGTATTCCTTTTGTAATGGGGACATGTGGGAAAGGGATGACTAATTTTAGAAGAAGATGTTTGCTTGAGGGTTTTGTGGAGTACAATTTTAAGGATGGTAGACTTCTGAATTCTCATGAATGCCTTATTGCCATTACTATTATTACTTTGTTGTTATTATTACTATTGGTAATTCCTATTGTCTTTTTTCGATTTTTTCCTGCCTATCTTGTTAATTTTTTTCCTGTGGAGCCTTTTTTCCCTCCTTGCCTGGGCAGACAATGGGGTTTTGCTCAGTCAGACTATCCCAGTCAACAAATATAACGAACTAACTAACTAACAAAACAAATACCTAAATAAGTATCCTGGTCAGAGGGTTGTTCAGAATATGCCTCTGATGAGATCATGCCTCATCTCTCAGGTTTATAGGCTCATAGGTGCTTACTAGGCTAACGACCAAAAAGGCCTTTTTAAGCCTAGCCATGCATCCCAAATCTCTGACAAGTTCTGATACCCTTGATAAGTGTAAGCAGGGGTTTGGGAGATGAACCATTTACAGGTTACCTGTGCCCATTAGAGACATAGGTGCCAAACCAGAATTTCCGGTTTCCCATACAATTGCCCAAGTTGCACTTGAATTGGGTTAGGGAGGAACTCTGCTTCACACTGATGGGGAACCTGTTCCATAGACGCTTCAGGAGGGCTAGGAGCTCTTGTATGAATTCGCTGTTGGCAGACTCATAAAACCTAAACTAACTGAGGAAATCTTTGAAATGTAGGAAGGGGTCAGTAAGGCGACTGCTATTTTGGGGTCAAAGTTTAAACTGGAGACCAGTCTATGGACTGTAAGTGAGACTTTAGAATATGTATGTTGCTTTGGAAGTTCAAATGGAAGATCTCCCAAGATGGCAACAGTTTAAGTAGAGAAGATTAGACAGAGATGGTGATAGTGCCATGTTCACTGACAAATCAAGTATGACATTTACTGAGGTGAAGAACTGGGTGAAGTCAGTAAATAAGAGTACTAAAAGGGATTGCTGTTCTTACTTAATGTTTGGATAAGTGGGTTCACTAAGGATTTGTGTTGCATCCAGTCACTTAAGTTTTTTATGTGTCTCAGTTATTAGTTTCCAAAAATGACTATGGGATTTATTCTTTGGCCTGCAGTTTGTTTGTAAGATACTGGAATTTATATTTGTTGGCAGAAGGAGGGAAGAAGGCTGCTTGCCTAGTATAGTGGATAAACAGCCAGATAAAATGTCTATTAATCTTTCTGCTACAGGCTTATAAATGCAACTGTAACCAAGAAAGTGTTTAAATTGGGGGGGGGGGGGACTCCATCACCTAGCATTCTGTTATAACTATTATGTTCAGGTTGTAGCAGGTTAGAAACGTATTTAACTGTTCCAACTCATTATTAATACTTCCAGCATTCATGAGAACAAACCTTTAGTGTGGTTAAGTTGTGAGGCATTTGTATGACACAACTTGCTTGGCTCTGCTTGTGCAATTTTGCAGACAATTTCAAGGCATCCTTTAACAATGTCCCATATAACAAATCCTTCTTGCTTGGTACAATGGTTAAATAACATATGAAGAAGAGTGAGAAGGATGGCAAGACACTTTCTGCCATAAAAATAAAATCTGAAATCCCACAAAGTCCTTATAACTGGAAACAAATGGGGCCCGAATCTTTCTTCTTGAAAAATAATGGCATCAACTCTACATCTCTGTTTCTGGGGGCAGTCAAGACAGAGGTAGTCCCTTTTACATACAAAGATCCGGAGGTCATGGAAGTGCATACAAGCAAAGTCCATTTTCCATCTCTCAACACACTCATCCCTTAAGGCTATCAGACTGCTCCCTTCTGGAGGGTCAGGGGTTGCCTGCCCCTCTATTCCCCTGCGTGCAAGGCCATCACACAGATCTCCTGTGTAAGAGGGATACCTTCTAGAGGTTATTGCATACCTTTCTCCCAAACACCTACCCCCAAATCCCCCTGTGCACTTCTAGAAATACCACCCAGTCAGCTGAAACTGATCAAAAAGAAACCTCTCTCCTTGCTTCAAAAGAAAGCCATCTGGAGGAACACCAGACCAGGCAGAATTAAAGGTACTATTCAAAAAAGGACCTCATGGCAATTTTGGACCCAAGAAGCCTCAACAACTTCGTAAAACAGACTCTGTTTGAAATGATCACAATGCAATTAATTCTGCTGTACCTTCAGGAACATGACTGGATGTGCTCCATGGAATTATAGGATGCCTACTTACACAAGAGTACCAAAGCATCCAGGAGATTCTTTCACCTCTAAATAGGGGAAAACCATTATCAGTTCATAACCCTGCCCTTTGGTTTCATCACATCCTCCTGTCTGTTTAACCAAGTAGTTGTGACCCATCTGCAGCTTCATGGAACCAGTGTGTTTTCCTATTTGGATGACTGGCTTCTGGCAGCCATAACAGTGGAATCCTTAATAAAGGCTAGGGACTACTTTTGTCTGTCCTTGGGGATATCAATCAACAGGGAAAGGCTATTCCTAAGATATCAGTTCATAGGCTGGAACCCGGATTCAGAACCTGCAGCATAACTATCATATATGATCTCTTCTTCAGCAGAGATCTACCTGAAATCAATGCAGAATGGCCTCAAAAGACAAGTGTACAAGACTAACATTCTTACAAGAAACAGAAATGTTTAGTGCATTGCAAGATGCACTTCTCACCTTATTAATATCATCTGCAGTCAGTCCCACTTGTTTCATCAGCTTCACAATTGATTCCATGCTTTGATTAAATAATGACGTGCATACCAGATCAAATCTAGCCCTAAAAATACAAAAATGTGGAAAAACTGATATTTGTCTACTTTTTTACCACTCTGCAAGAGATTCATTACCATGCAATGCAAGCGTAACAATTGTCAATTTACTGCAGTAGAACTGCAAATCTGTAAACAGGATTAAACAACTTCTTAACACGAAGTACATACAACATTTATAAAAAATGTGCACACAGTATACAAACAAATAATAAAGACAGAAGGTCATGACAATCAACATCGACACCAGACCACCAGGGCCAAATAAAAAAACTTATTCACCAGCAATTCAACAAAGAGATACTTTAGATTCATAAGTAATTGCTAGGCATGTGGCCCAGGAGAGTACCGGGGAGCCCAGGAGAGTACCAGGGAGCTTAGTGCAATTTCTCAATTGCTCTAGACCACCTTCTGGTTAAATGATTTGATTAGTGTCATAAAGCAAGCAAATGGAGGTTGACACAATCATACCCTGAAGTACAAGAAGCAGCTTGCTAACTACTCACAGTTAAAATCCTCTATACTATCTGCCAGATGCTGCAACAAGCATTTACTAATAAAACAAGGGGATGCCCTCCATTCACACATACTTAGTCAAACTTAATATAAAGCCTAGCAGACAATATGGATGACGCAGCTTATAATTCCACCGCATGAGAATGGCAAGGACTTAAAATAATACAAAGCAGGAGAAATGCACACCAAGGAAGATGAAGGAAATGGTACCCAATGCAAAAAAAAATGACGCATTCCCTATTACAATTATGCGATCAAGTATTGCTACATTATCTTTTCTTCTCCAAATTGCACACACAAATTAGGGGAATCTATCTTCTAAACATTAACTTTGTCTTCTCTGGGCCCAAATAAATGCATGGAGTAAATATAATCAATCTTCTAGGCATTAACTTTGTCTTCTCTGGGCCCAAATAAATGCATGGAGTAAATATGCTGCTATTACCAATCCTGCCCATCTCCCAAACAAAATCGTACTATTAGCCACAACCCATCCATGGTGTGTTCATTGCCTGGAGAACAGAGGTCAGGCAATAGCAGGATTTGCATCAGATGACTGAGCACCTCTACTCTCTCCCTCTAAAAGTCCAGCCTACATTTTCTTTCCTCAAGTGGAACACGGAATGACAACACTAAAAGCATAAGTCCTACTATGCATGTTACTCCAACATAAATTTTACACTATTTTCAAATGACGGGCTGCAATCTCTTGGACTCTATCAAAGGAAAATCACCCAAAGGATAAAATAAAACCTCCTAGGAAGAGAAAGTAGGCTGTTGCTCAACTCTTCCATAGCGACAGCTTGGCTAGCTCATTGTACTAACTATTAAACCTGAAAAGTTGGCTTTGGTAAATGGACTTAACCATCTGCTAGCACTGGATGATGTAAATGCACACACTGCAAAAGGCTGGCATAACCTTTGCCAACAGTCACTGACAAGACAGCAAATATCCTGATATGGATCTATGGATGGGGACAGGAAATATGGAGATGATGCCTTGTATGCAGGCTCATTATCAATATTTCAGACACAAGATACTGCAGAGCTACCAGGGGGGTGGTAACTACATTCCTTACGGATATGGGCAATCTGTAAAATCTAAAAATACCATGGCATAGGCACAAAGCCATGCCTTCCTCATGCCCATAGTTGACATATACATGGTAAATTGGGTTGTACTGGCTAGGCTTGTAAAGGCTCTCTATTCATTAGCCTAGTACTCTCCTACAAACAGGTCTCACCTTGATGACCAAAACCATCTAGTTTTTACAGCTTATATAGTTTCTGATTCACCTGTATACATATAGTACTTTGTTAGTACAATCCTTATATAAAAACATGCCAATGGATTTTCAGTTTCCAGTACCATTATCAATCACTTAATGGGGTCAGTAGGTTCATACCTTAGGCTCCTGAAACCTATTTATTTTTGAATCATGAAGATTCCACGCACCTTTGCTTTCAGTGATGGGCACTGCACTTTACTAATATAATTCCACTATTACTGCAACCACCTTTGATAAAGGTCATACATAGTTATATGATGTTAAGACCGCCATGCTAGTTATCGCGGATCTATATCATATGGTATGAAAGCTGTTCATGAATTCAGTTGAGATATAAACCTCATTGAAGCTAAATTCATTGAGGTTTACGTCTTAACTACACTATTTCTTAAGCCTCCTGGCAAGACACTGTGTCAAAGAAAGGTGGAATATCTGTAACAACTAAGAAAATATAACTGCAGAAGTGAAGTATATCTTTGTTTTCACAGTGGACAACTGTCACTGGAAACATGGCTCACCTGCACCTTACTGGAATTTTATGCCTCAGGGAAACTTAGCTGAAACATGGAAGTTTTAGATATAGGAATGTCATTTATTCCTCTCTGCAAGTGGAATTGCTGAAAAGTCTGAAGAGGTACAGTGTGCTGTTTTCCTGCATGGTGATAGGGACGATTACTCTTACTTTTCTTGACGAAAGATAAAACAACATTACTGAAGACAGAAATTTAGTAATTAATGTCAACTTTATTTTTATTTATTTATTTTTACATTTGTTTATCGATAGTCTGACTGGACTAGGTCCATTTACAGCGGAGGCCTGGGGAGAAAAGCTCCTACTAGAATTTAATACATAGTAGTAAAACAGAATAAAACATACTGAACAACAAAATCTAGCATGATAAGATAGAAATGTAAAACAGAACAGGGTACATCTCAGCAGTAAAAGAAATATAAAACAGACAAGATACATTTCAGCATTGAGAGAGGTTAAATACATCATGCTAAAATGAAGTAGCTATAGTCAAGAGATTTAACTGTTGGAAGTAAAAAAAAAAAAAAAAAAGGTACAGTTGTGTACACTTACCATAAATGTAGATGTTCGAGTGTATTCACTGTTGCAGTCATTACATTTGGGTAATCCTGCTGGCAGGTTGTCCTCAATCGGCCTGAATTCCAAAACCTTGGGTCCTGGTTGGCTGCTGCCACGCCTTCCTGATGTCAGGTCGCAGGTGTATAAAAGAAGCGCCAATGCCATTTTCTTCAGTTTTTCTTGTCCCAGATGTCAGGTGCCCCCCTGAAAGGGTAGGCAAAATTTATATATATATAAAAATACATGCACCAATATAAACTTTACCTTCAACTACAAGCAAATACACCACATAGGTTGTATAAATCAGAGAAGGAAAGATAAGTTCCAGCAGAAAAAAGGGGATGGCGGGTAACTTGGACTGCAACAGTGAATACACTCAACATCTACATTTATGGTAAGTGTACACAACTGTACTATGTTCTTTGTGTTTCACTGTTGCAGTCGGCTATTACTTTGGGTAGGAGTCCCAAAGCTAAGGTTGGGAGGCTGGAGCTAAACAGCATTAGGAGCTGCCATGAGGCCGTCCTGCAGAACTGCAGTGGCAAAGCCTGCCCTGGATTTAGAGTGGAAGTGGCAGATGATAGTGCTTTTGTAAAGGTGTGCACTGAACTCCAAGTAGCAGCCTCTAAAATGTCTTTGGTTGTAGTACTCCTGAGAAAGGCTGCTGAAGTGGCTGCAGCTCTGGTTGAATGGCCTAATGCCCTTAGGTACTGGCTTGCCATGGTGAGAATAGCAGAAACAAATGCAGTGGCCTATCCACTTTGAAATAGTTTGTTTTGAGATAGCCTTTCCTTGTGATCCTGCAGCATATGCCACTAATAATTGCTGTGTCTTCCTGAAAACTTTGGTCTGTCCAAGTAGAATCGGTTAAGCCATCTGTGTACATCCAATGAATGCAGAATTCCTCTCCCTTGTTCTGGTGGGTTTGGATAAAAGGTTGGCAGATGAATAGTTTTGGTTAAGAGCCACACTGACACCACCTTAGAATAAATGTTGGGTTTGTCCTCAGAGAAACCCTGTCTGGATAAAACATGATAAAAGGTTCCACAGCCATGAGTGCCTGGTAGCTCTGAAACTCGTCTTGCAGAAGTTATTGCTAGGAGCAGAGCCATTTTCCAAGATAAAAAACTTCATGTCAACAGTAGCCACTGGTCTGCAAAAGGAGGCAGGGTGAGTTTTCCAAGACATAGTTGAGGTCCCATGCAGGTATTGGTGATCTCCTTGGAAGTCTTAAATTTTGGCCCCTCTGAGGCATCACCATTGCTTTAATAAAGGATGAGAAAAGATTGGTGGTGCAGTATTGTAATGAGCCGAAATGGCAGAGGCATGAATTTAATGGATGAAAAGATAGGCCTTTTGTTCAGCATCTCAGTTAAGTATTGCAAAATCTGGAGGAATATTTGGGTACCGTACTTGTATCAGTTCCTTGTGTCTTTGGTCTCCAAAGCACAGAATCTCTTCCATTTCTCCAAATACAAGATCTTCTAGTACTAGGTCTTCTGGCTTCCAAATGACATCCATCACAGCTTTACTGAGAGGTGTGTTTTGTATGATTACATTATCTGCCATGCTGCCAGGTTTAAAGTCCTGAGTTGGCTGTGCAGGATCTTGATTGTTTTGCTGATAATAAATGGGATGTTTGAGGTAAGGTTCAAGCTGGGCATTGAGACAAGTTCCTTAGGATTGATACCAGTACTGGCGGGAGCTAGTCTGGGGCAATCAGTATCATCTTTTGTATTCTCCTGTCTGACCTTTAGGAGTACCTTGGGGAGGAGAGGCAGTGGAGGAAAGGCAATATTACTGATAGGTTTTTCCAGCTGAAAGATAGGGGCGCCCACTTTCCATGCTTGTCTGTGATAAGTCCTTGTGCAGAATCTCTTTAGTTGGTAGTTGTGAGGGAGGCAAATAGATCTATGTCCAGGCATCCCAATTTCCATGTTATTATGCTGAAGACTTGTGGATCCAGCTGCCACTCATGGGGATCCATGTGAGGTTTCTGCTAGTTTGTCTGCCAGTTTCAGAGTATTTTTTCCTTCCTGGGCAGGAATTGTGCTTGCAGATGTACTTGGTAAGTCAATGCTGTATCCCACAAAGTCATGGCTAGTCTGCAAAGGGGTAAGAATGTGCGCCCCCTTTGTTTATATACCACATGACCGCGGTGTTGTCTGTCTATCAGTAGTTGTCCTGGATGTGAAGTACGAATTCTTGAAGGCTGTCAGGGCATTTTGAACAGCTAGCATCTCTTTTGATTGATATGTAGATGCATTTGGTTTGAGGACCATGTGCTCCTGAATACATCTTCCTGCCGTGGTCGGCACCCCAGGCATAATCTGATGCATCTGTTGTTAGTGTCTGCCAGACTGGGGGTAGTGTGAATGGCTGTCCCTTGTTCTGGTGACAAGCCTTCCCGCCCACCATCGAAAACTCCTGTTGTGCAGGCAGACAATGAGAGTAATCATTGTTTCCCGCCCCAGAGCCTAGGCTGTGGCAGTGTTGAGTCCAAACACTTTTAGGTACCAGTGAAGTTTCCTCATATGCAGTCTTGCATATGGAATTAGTAGGATGCAGGATGCCATTGAAGCTCCAAAGCCTGCAGAATTTTTCTTGGCAAATGACTGGGCCTTTGTTGCCAACATTTTGAAATAGGTAGTCCAGTTGCCTTTGTTTGTCCGGGCGTGAGATAAGCTTCATCTGGGCAGTTGTATTTAAGCTGCACCCAGGAATATTATCTCTTGAGAGGGTACTGTTTTGATTTCTTTTCATTGACTGTGTACCCTTTGTGGGCATGTTAGAAGTCTTTTCACAAACGCCAGATGCTGTAGAAGAATGTCCTTGTTCTCTGCTTGAATTAGGCAGTCGCCCAAGCAAGGATATATTTGTATTCCCTCTTTGTCTGCAGAATGCAATTACAATCGGTGCCAGGCACTTTGTAAAGACCCCGGCGAGTAGATAAGCCAAAGGGCAGTGCAGATAATTGGTAATGCATTGAGCTCCGCTTCATTGAACCTGAGGGATCTTCTGCTTGGCTGTCTGATTGGGACAAGCAGGTATGCCTCTTTTAGGTCTGAAGTCACAAGCCAAGAGTTCTTGCCCTGCATGGGTAGAAGCTGCTGCAAAGTCAACATTTTGAATTATGGTATATCCAGGAATGTGTTCAGAATAGATAGGTCCAGTATTGGTCTCCAGGCCTTGTTCTTTTTCCTGGGTGTACCAGGAACAGTCTTGAGTAGAATCCCTTTGTCCTGCTCTTGCTCTGGTACTCTTTCCACAGCTCTCATCTTTGTTAATTGCATTATCTGCTGTAGACATTCTGTTTTTTTGATTTGGAGGCAGATTTGGCATTCCTCTTTGACTGGTAAAGTGTGGAAGTGGAACCGTAACCTTGCTATGGTTTGCAAAATCCACTTGTCTTTTGTGATATAGTGCCAGTTCTTGGAAAATAAGGTTAATTTTCCGCCTAATGGTGCTGCTATTTGTTCCCTGGTAGGCGGAGTTAGAATCAAGTCACTGTGATTGTGTTGTTGTAGTGGTAGTGGCTGTGCCTGTGCCTCTGTTATTACCTTGCCACTGTCGTCCTCTGTAGGCACCCCCTCTGGATTGATTTCTGCCTCTGGAACGTCTATTCCTGCCCCTTTGGGATCTAGTGGAGTCAGGAAAGGACCAATTTTTGGCAGGCCAGTTCCTGCTAAACCTTGGGGGCTGAACCTGCAAGAAATCTTTAACCGTTTGTACAGATTTTGCCTTTTCTTCCATTTTCTTCATTACCTGCTGGGCAGGTGTACCAAACAAACTGGCCTTATCCATAGGAGCATCTAATAACTTAGCTTTAACATGATCAGATAAGACCTGCTCCTACAGCCATGCATGTCTTCTTATCACTGTGCCAGTCATGGCTGATCTAAATGAAGCCTCCAGTGCATCATAGCCACATTTTAAGGAATGGTTACTAACCTGTTGATGTTATTTACCATTTCTAATACATATTTCTTATCTATAGAGTCATCAGAGGATAGCTTTTAGTTAACTGATCAAGCATAACTCTTGGTATTGTATCATGTGAAACTGACAGTTTAAAGCTCTAGCTGAGAGAGTAGCTGAGGTGTAAACTTTTTTATGGATGACGCAGCTTATAATTCCACCGCATGAGAATGGCAAGGACTTAAAATAATACAAAGCAGGAGAAATGCGCACCAAGGAAGATGAAGGAAATGGTACCCAATGCAAAAAAAAAATGACGCCTTCCCTATTACAATGATGCGATCAAGTATTGCTACATTATCTTTTCTTCTCCAAATTGCACACACAAATTAGGGGAATCTATCTTCTAAACATTAACTTTGTCTTCTCTGGGCCCAAATAAATGCATGGAGTAAATATAATCAATCTTCTAGGCATTAACTTTGTCTTCTCTGGGCCCAAATAAATGCATGGAGTAAATATGCTGCTATTACCAATCCTGCCCATCTCCCAAACAAAATCGTACTATTAGCCACAACCCATCCATGGTGTGTTCATTGCCTGGAGAACAGAGGTCAGGCAATAGCAGGATTTGCATCAGATGACTGAGCACCTCTACTCTCTCCCTCTAAAGTCCAGCCTCCATTTTCTTTCCTCAAGTGGAACACGGAATGACAACACTAAAAGCATAAGTCCTACTATGCATGTTACTCCAACATAAATTTTACACTATTTTCAAATGACGGGCTGCAATCTCTTGGACTCTATGAAAGGAAAATCACCCAAAGGATAAAATAAAACCTCCTAGGAAGAGAAAGTAGGCTGTTGCTCAACTCTTCCATAGCGAATAGCTTGGCTAGCTCATTGTACTAACTATTAAACCTGAAAAGTTGGCTTTGCAAATGGACTTAACCATCTGCTAGCACTGGATGATGTAAATGCACACACTGCAAAAGGCTGGCATAGCCTTTGCCAACAGTCACTGACAAGACAGCAAATATCCTGATATGGATCTATGGATGGGGACAGGAAATATGGAGATGATGCCTTGTATGCAGGCTCATTATCAATATTTCAGACACAAGATACTGCAGAGCTACCAGGGGGGTGGTAACTACATTCCTTACGGATATGGGCAATCTGTAAAATCTAAAAATACCATGGCATAGGCACAAAGCCATGCCTTCCTCATGCCCATAGTTGACATATACATGGTAAATTGGGTTGTACTGGCTAGGCTTGTAAAGGCTCTCTATTCATTAGCCTAGTACTCTCCTACAAACAGGTCTCAGCTTGATGCCCAAAACCATCTAGTTTTTACAGCTTATATAGTTTCTGATTCACCTGTATACATATAGTACTTTGTTAGTACAATCCTTATATAAAAACATGCCAATGGATTTTCAGTTTCCAGTACCATTATCAATCACTTAATGGGGTCAGTAGGTTCATACCTTAGGCTCCTGAAACCTATTTATTTTTGAATCATGAAGATTCCATGCACCTTTGCGCTTTTCAGTGATGGGCACTGCACTTTACTAATATAATTCCACTATTACTGCAACCACCTTGATAAATGTCATACATAGTTATATGATGTTAAGACCGCCATGCTAGTTATCGTGATCTATATCATATGGTATGAAAGCTGTTCTGTGAATTCAGTTGAGATATAAACCTCATTGAAGCTAAATTCATTGAGGTTTACGTCTTAACTACACTATTTCTTAAGCCTCCTGGCAAGACACTGTGTCAAAGAAAGGTGGAATATCTGTAACAACTAAGAAAATATAACTGCAGAAGTGAAGTATATCTTTGTTTTCAATAGTGGACAACTGTCATTGGAAACATGGCTCACCTGCACCTTACTGGAATTCTTATGCCTCAGGGAAACTTAGCTGAAACATGGAAGTTTTAGATATAGGAATGTCATTTATTCCTCTCTGCAAGTGGAATTGCTGAAAAGTCTGAAGAGGTACAGTGTGCTGTTTTCCTGCATGGTGATAGGGACGATTACTCTTACTTTTCTTGACGCAAAAGATAAAACAACATTACTGAAGACAGAAATTTAGTAATTAATGTCAACTTTATTTTTATTTATTTATTTTACATTTGTTTACCGGGATAGTCTGACTGGACTAGGTCCATTTACAGCGGAGGCCTGGGGAGAAAAGCTCCTACTAGAATTTAATACATAGTAGTAAAACAGAATAAAACATACTGAACAACAAAATCTAGCATGATAAGATAGAAATGTAAAACAGAACAGGGTACATCTCAGCAGTAAAAGAAATATAAAACAGACAAGATACATTTCAGCATTGAGAGAGGTTACATACATCATGCTAAAATGAAGTAGCTATAGTCAAGAGATTTAACTGTTGGAAGTAAAAAAAAAAAAAAAAAAGGTACAGTTGTGTACGCTTACCATAAATGTAGATGTTCGAGTGTATTCACTGTTGCAGTCATTACATTTGGGTAATCCTGCTGGCAGGTTGTCCTCAATCGGCCTGAATTCCAAACTCTTGGGTCCTGCGTTGGCTGCTGTCGCCCCTTCCCTGATGTCAGGTCGTCAGGTGTATAAAAGAAGCGGCCAATGCCATTTTCTTCAGTTTTTCTTGTCCCAGATGTCAGGTGCCCCCCTGAAAGGGTAGGCAAAATTTATATATATATAAAAATACATGCACCAATATAAACTTTACCTTCAACTACAAGCAAATACACCACATAGGTTGTATAAATCAGAGAAGGAAAGATAAGTTCCAGCAGAAAAAAGGGGGATGGCGGGTGGGTAACTTGGACTGCAACAGTGAATACACTCGAACATCTACATTTATGGTAAGTGTACACAACTGTACTATGTTCTTTGTGTTTCACTGTTGCAGTCATTACATTTGGGTAGAGTCCCAAAGCTAAGGTTGGGAGGCTGGAGCTAAACAGCATTAGGAGCGGCTATGAGGTCCTGCAGAACTGCAGTGGCAAAGCCTGCCCTGGATTTAGAGTAAAGTGGCAGATGATAGTGCTTTGTAAAGGTGTGCACTGAACTCCAAGTAGCAGCCTCTAAAATGTCTTTGGTTGGTACTCCCTGAGAAAGGCTGCTGAAGTGGCTGCAGCTCTGGTTGAATGTGGCCTAATGCCCTTAGGTACTGGCTTGCCATGGTGAGAATAGCAGAAACAAATGCAGTGGCCTATCCACTTTGAAATAGTTTGCTTTGAGATAGCCTTTCCTTGTGATCCTGCAGCATATGCCACTAATAATTGCTGTGTCTTCCTGAAAACTTTGGTTCTGTCCAAGTAGAATCTAAGCTATCTGTGTACATCCAATGAATGCAGAATTCTCTCCCCTTGTTCTGTGGGTTTGGATAAAAGGTTGGCAGATGAATAGTTTGGTTAAGAGCCACACTGGACACCACCTTAGGAATAAATGTTGGGTTTGTCCTCAGAGAAACCCTGTCTGGATAAAACATGATAAAAGGTTCCACAGCCATGAGTGCCTGTAGCTCTGAAACTAGTCTTGCAGAAGTTATTGCTAGGAGCAGAGCCATTTTCCAAGATAAAAACTTCATGTCAACAGTAGCCACTGGTTCAAAAGGAGGCAGGGTGAGTTTTTCCAAGACATAGTTGAGGTCCCATGCAGGTATTGGTGATCTCCTTGGAGGTCTTAAATTTTTGGCCCCTCTGAGGTACTGCTTTAATAAAGGATGAGAAAAGATTGGTGGTGCAGTATTGTAATGAGCCGAAATGGCAGAGGCATGAATTTAATGGATGAAAAAGATAGGCCTTTGTTCAGCATCTCAGTTAAGTATTGCAAAATCCGAGGAATATTTGGTACCGCTGTATCAGTTCCTTGTGTCTGGTTCCAAGCACAGAATCTCTTCCATTTTCCAACATAAGATCTTCTAGTACTAGGTCTTCTGGCTTCCAAAATGACATCCATCACAGCTTTACTGAGAGGTGTGTTTTGTATGATTACATTATCTGCCATGCTGCCAGGTTTAAAGTCCTGAGTTGGCTGTGCAGGATCTGATTGTTTTGCTGGGATAGTAAATGGGATGTTTGAGGTAAGGTTCAAGCTGGGCATTGAGACAAGTTCCTTAGGATTGGATACCAGTACTGGCGGGGCTAGTCTGGGGCAATCAGTATCATCTTTGTATTCTCCTGTCTGACCTTTAGGAGTACCTTGGGGAGGAGAGGCAGTGGAGGAAAGGCACATACTGATAGGTTTTTCCAGCTGAAAGATAGGGCGTCCACTTTCCATGCTTGTCTGTGATAAGTTCTTGTGCAGAATCTCTTTAGTTGGTAGTTGTGAGGGAAGGCAAATAGATCTATGTCCAGGCATCCCAATTTCCATGTTATTATGCTGAAGACTTGTGGATCCAGCTGCCACTCATGGGGATCCATGAGGTTTCTGCTTAGTTTGTCTGCCAGAGTATTTTCCTTTCCTGGCAGGAATTGTGCTTGCAGATGTACTTGGTAAGTCAATGCTGTATCCCACAAAGTCATGGCTAGTCTGCAAAGGGGGTAAGAATGTGTGCCCCCCTGCTTGTTTATATACCACATGACCGTGGTGTTGTCTGTCTATCAGTAGTTGTCCTGGATGTAGTACGATCTTGAAGGCTGTCAGGGCATTTTGAACAGCTAGCATCTCTTTTTGATTGATATGTAGATGCATTTGGTTTGAGGACCATGTGCCCTGAATACATCTTCCTGCCGTGTCGGCACCCCAGGCATAATCTGATGCATCTGTTATTAGTGTCTGCCAGACTGGGGGTAGTGTGAATGGCTGTCCCTTGTTCTGGTGACAAGCCTTCACCCACTATCGAAACTCCTGTTGCAGGCAGACAATGAGAGTAATCATTGTTTCCAGGCTGTGGCAGTGTTGAGTCCAAACACTTTTTAGGTACCAGTGAAGTTTCCTCATATGCAGTCTTGCATATGGAATTAGTAGGATGCAGGATGCCATGAAGCCCAAAGCCTGCAGAATTTTTCTTGCAAATGACTGGGCCTTTGTTGCCAACATTTTGAAATAGGTAGTCAGTTGCCTTTGTTTGTCTGGCGTGAGATAAGCCATCTGGGCAGTTGTATTTAAAGCATGCACCCAGGAATATTATCTCTTGAGAGGATACTAGTTTTGATTTCTTTTCATTGACTGTGTACCCTAGGCATGTTAGAAGTCTTTTCACAAACGCCAGATGCTGTAGAAGAATGTCCTTGTTCTCTGCTTGAATTAGACAGTCGTCCAAGTAAGGATATATTTGTATTCCTCTTTGTCTGCAGAATGCAATTACTGGTGCCAGGCACTTTGTAAAGACCCCGGGCGTAGTAGATAAGCCAAAGGGCAGTGCAGATAATTGGTAATGCATTGAGCCCGCCTTGAACCTGAGGTATCTTCTGCATGACTGTCTGATTGGGACAAGCAGGTATGCCTCTTTTAGGTCTGAAGTCACAAGCCAAGAGTTCTTGCCCAGCATGGGCAGAAGCTGCTGCAAAGTCAACATTTTGAATTATGGTATATCCAGGAATGTGTTCAGAATAGATAGGTCCAGTATTGGTCTCCAGGCCTTGTTCTTCCTGGGTACCAGGAACAGTCTTGAGTAGAATCCTTGTCCCTGCTCTTGCTCTGGTACTTGTTGAATGGCCCCCATGTCCATGAGGGATGAGACTTGTTTTTGTGCCTCTGCCCATTGAGTTTTTGGCAGATCTGTCCAGCCGTTTGCGTTTGGCAGGGTATGAAAATGGAACTTGTAGCCTTGTGACACTATATTTAGAACCCACTTGTCTTGGGTTATAATGTGCCAATTTTGAGAAAAAACTGCTAATTTTCCCCTTAAGGGTGCTGCCAGGAGATAAGTGCTTGGTGCAGGCAGGGGGAAGTCATTGGGACTGTTTCCTGTATGGTTGTGATTTGTCTTCTCCAACTTTGGAGGTAGAAGCACCCCATTGCTTTGACCTGTATGAACCTTGAGCCTGGGATCTGCCCCTTTGAGGTCTGTCTGACACCAGAAAGGACCAATTCTTTGAGGGCCAGTGCCTACTAAACCTAGGTGGCTGTACATGTAAAAAATCTTTGACAGTTTGCAGAGATTTAGCTTTGTCTTCCATTTTCTTTAATACCTCTTCTGCCTTAACACCAAACCAAGTATCATGTTGTAAAGGTGCATCTAATAATTTAACTTTGACATGATCAGGCAGATTTTGTTCCTTTAACCAAGCATGCCTCCTAATTACAGAACCCATAACTGTGGCCCTGCAGGAGGCCTCCAAAGAATCAAAACCACATTGCAAAGTATGCTTTCCAACTTGTTCAGCTGCATGCAATAAATCCTGCATTTCCTTGTTTTCTGCACATTCAGAGTTTAACAACATTTTCTGTTTAAGCAATGCCATGACATGTTGCTGATATTTGAGCATAAGAAACTGACAGTTTAAGGCCCTTATAGCCAAGGTAGCAGATGTGTAAACCTTTTTTCCCCATCTATCCAGTGCCCTAGAATCTCTGTCAGAGGGGGTAGGGTTTTTTGCTGCAGAAGCTCTAACTTCTTTGGGACCCTGAGAAATAGATTCTGGGTCTGCAGAAGGGTTTTTAAAAAGGAATTTATGAGAGTCAGGAACCCTGTAATATCTGTCAGGCTTAACAGGAGCTGGAGGTTTTTTTGCTGCAGAAGCCGTAACTCCTTTGGGACCCTGAGAAATAGTTTCTGGGTCTGCAGAAGGGTTTTTAAAAAGTAATTTATGAGAGTCAGGAACCCTGTAATATGTCAGGCTTAACAGGAGCTGGAGGTAAGGAGTCAGGGGTAAGACTAGACTCCAAAAACACATCATCTACAATGTCTAACACAGGAGGAATGGCTAGAGGCCTGTGTTCAGGTAGTAAAAAGAAATCCCTGAGCCTCTTTTTAGATTCTGAAAAATCTTGGCTCTCCCAGTGGAAATGCTCCCTCATGGTATGCAAGGTTTCCCCAAAAGAATAGTCCTCTGGAGGAGAAGCTGAAGGTATAGATTCTTCAGCATCAAAATCCTCATGGGGGGAAGAGAATATTCCTGATCAGAAGAGGAATCCGAAGAAATAGAAACCTGATCTGAAGATTCATAGTCAGTCTCTTGCCTAGGCCTCATGAGGGGGATGGGAACCCCTGATCAAGGTAATCAAGTCTCCGGCCATTTTGAGCATCTGTTTTTTGGGCATAGAGGCCTGTCCATGTGGCTCTTGAGTTTGTTTCCTTGCTTTAGAAGGTGCTTTAGTCTTTTGCCTTTGAAGCTGAAGTCGGTTTAATGTAAAGATGTTTAGGTCTGAAAACACCCTCAGAAGCCGGTACCTGCTCAGCGGCTCCAGACTCATCTGAGGGAATAGTATCCGAAGCTCCAATACCTTGAGTTTCAAGCAGCATGGCCAGCTCCACATGGGAGTCGGTAGCGGCCTGCTAAAACGGGCGTCAGGGGCTGTGAAAGCGCCTCACTGAGAATCGGTGAACTGGCAAATGGCTTAGGGGAAACGTCGTAGTCAGTTTTGGACCTCGTTTATCTCTCTTTTTCTTTGCATTTTTTGTGAACTCCGGTAGTCAGATGGCTATCCGACGGCATTTCTGGATAATTAAACCGGCGTCCAAAATAGTTTAAAGCAAAATCATACCGACGCTTAATAGTGCATTGGTTAAATCTAGCACAAAACTGACAACCAGAAATGTTGTGATCAGGGCCTAGGCAAGGAATACAATAAGAATGAAAGTCCTTATGAGGTATTTGCTTTCCACAAGAAATACAATTATTTACTTTTTCTTACATCGGTCTGGAGGAAGAAAAAAGTTTCCCCAATGGGGTACTTAGCTTTATTGAAGACTTTGGGTCTGAAATTCGAACACGAAAATCTCAGGAGTCGGCCAACTGGCACTTGCGAACTGCTTCTGCTTCGGGCACCACATGGCAAGAAAGACAGAAGAAAATGGTGTCGGCCACTTCTTTTATACCCCTGACGACCTGACTTCTGGGAAGGGGCGACAGCAGCCGATGCAGGACCCAAGACTTTGGAATTCAGGCCGACTGAGGGCAACCTGCCAGCAGGATTACCCAAATGTAATGACTGCAGCAGTGAAACACGAAGAACATCTGTAAGCAAGTAGTAAGCCCTCCAGGGCAGGAAGGTGAGAAAATTAGAAAAGCATTGATTTTATGTTATGCATTAGCATAGCCAGGTGTTTGTGAGATGTGATTTAAGAGATTTTTGAAGTGTGAGGTAGTGGGGATGGAGGTCAGTGAAGGGGGGAGACAAACATGCCATTTATAAAATATATGTTCTTCTCAATAGCAGTAAATCCTACTGAGACTATAAAGGTATGTGTTAAGGAGATGAAGAACATAGCCAAAGTCTGAATTTGGTGGGTTGCATGGTTTAATAAGAGATGGAATAATTTGTTTGTCTTTTTGGCTTTTCCCGGTTAGGGGTCGCCACAGCAGAACTCCGGTCCGCTAATGATTGGCAGTAGATTTTTATGGTGCCGAGTTGCCAGCCCGATGCCCAACCTTCAGTGAAGGCACGCCCATTCACGCATGTCTTTCGGAGGCCACTTGACCACGGGGAGGACATGCAGACTCCACACAGCAGGCACTCCAGCCGAGAATCGAACAGGAGAACCTCTTGCTGTGAGGCAGCAACGCTACCGCTGTACCACTGCAGCATTATGTTAAGATAAAATAAGAGTCTGACAAGAATACAAAATTAAACAAATGCTGGATGTGTTGTGGATGGATACAAAAAACTTCCATGTGAAGATCCAGACTGGAAGTGTGCATATCCACATAGTTTTAATTCAAACTTGCAGTATATGTCCGGCATCATTAAGCTAAGCAGGTACTATCCAAACTTTAATTAGTCCCACAAAAGAGCATTTTAAACATGCACAAGGACATTCCAAAGAAGATGAAAACTGACTGCTGGTACTGTAAAAGTGAAAAGACTTGAAAGAAAATTCAAAAATGGCAGTGAGGCAGAGGGAGGAGTGCAAATCAGACTTCTGGAAAGAAATAAGTATTCAGGGTTAGAATGCAAAAGTTAAACTAGACACAGGTACAGCAAGGAGTATCTCATTAGAAAATACTTTTAAACAGCTATGGCTCGGTGGCTCTGAAAAAAACTGTACAAAATGTTAATCTATTCAAGCCACCATGGAGCAGTATTACTTCAGAACCTGCTGCTGATTCATTTTCAGAAAGAAGCTCATTGTGAATTATCCACACATTCTGAGCAACACAGCTTGTGAGAAGCTAGGCATGATAAAGTCACAGCTCAAAAGCAAAGACCACATGCGCTCAAAAACCATCACTATCTCAAGAAGAATTTCAAGACAATGTGCAGAACCATAGTAAAGCTATCCTAAACAACTATGATGAATTAACTTACAGGCTTAGAAAGCTAGCTGTCACGAGTATTATAAAAAACAAGTCCTGATCTAGTACCTGATAGAGAAGCCTCCAAAAAAGCACCTGTAGCCCTAAGGAGTACAATAACATCAGAAAATGAATGAAACTGATATCTTAGGTGTAATTCAGAAGTAATAAGATGCAACAAAACAGGTTAACAGTATGGTTGTGAAGACAGGTTTTGCACAGGTACTGATCTGGACTAAATAAAAGAAAACATCATCCTTTGAAGAAGCTGTCTCAAAAGTGTTAAATGAGTAGTTTTTTCCTCATTATTCAATTAAACCAGGGTAAAGCAACTATAAAAAAGATGAAAAGAAACATCAAATCTAGCAAAATTATTCGCACTTCTGTGTTGTATTTGACAGCACAAGAAGTGTTTCAAAGAGCTGCCATCCAAGTAGCTGAGGGCTTAGAGGAGAAGGTATTGTGAACATATACCTGAAAATACTGAGGACCTGTTAGTGTATTGCAGAAAAATAGTTAAGTCATATGGCACCCTGTGAAGTTCCCTAAACTGGCACAATAAATAGATAAACAAAAGGAAGAAAAAAAAAACGGCCTTCTCAAAGGTTGAAAAGAAAAAAGTTATTTTGTCTTCTACCTGCAGCAAGATGCATGCTATACATGTTACAAACAGCTCACTTCAATTACCACAATGCACAGAGTGCATCAGCATAAAAATAATATACTGGTGTTTGTTTATGAAGCTGCAATATGCATTAGGCTTTGAAAATCAATGCTGCTACTGCACTCCCATCATACGACTACTCTTGACAGTTTGTGCCAGGGCAGTTGCCTCCTTCACTCCACCCTAGTTACAACTCTGGGGTGGGGTCAGACATGAAAACACAACAAGGAACTGATGCAGATGCTAAGTACATTAGTGAACAGTGACAAGCTTGGAAAAATAGGTCATGTTGTAATGTCAGATGGTCTGAAACCTAATTCATAAAAAACTGAGCACTTGCATTAATGCCAAAATCTGAAGAAAAACAGGAATTACAAAGACTTCTAGGAATAATGTAGTTTGTTTGTGTCTTTCGTCTTTTCCCGGTTAGGGGTCGCCACAGCGGAACTCCGGTCCGCTAATGATTGGCAGTACATTTTTACGTGCTGGCTTGCCGGGCCTAACGCACAACCTTCAACGAAGGAACGCCCATCCACGCATGTCGCCACACAGAAGACGCTCTAACTGAGAATCGAACGGGCAACGTCTAACTGTAAGGCAACAACGCTACCGCAGAATAATGTAGTATCCTACAACAAATACATAAGAAAGCTGTCTGACCAAAAGGCAGCAATGAAATATATCAAGAAACAGGAAAAGAACACAAAAATGTTCAAAAACCGAGCTACAGATGATCCAACATTAAAATCGCTATGAGGTGAATAAGCAGGGTCTGTTGCAATTAGTTGACAGTCAGAATGGTACAGCAGCTGTGATCCTACTGCAGAAAAGATCAGTTGGTCTAAGCTCCAGATCTTTTTATGAAGGTATAAGAGAGATGCTGAAACACAGAAAAAAACATCAAACAACATCTTATGGATGTGACAGATTCCATATACTATGAAGGGGTTTGCATGAAACAGACCAAATCCTTACAAAGCACATTCAAACATTCTCGTATAAGGCACATTTGAGATTGATGAGGTTGTATCTCTTGGCTAGTCTTGTAAGGGCCCAAGGACCATTAGTCTAGTAACCTCCTATGATCCTATGTAGCTTAACCTGCAGAAAAATGAACTGCAACTGGAATACAGACCACTTAATGAACTACATACTACAAACACAAATGAGAACAGAATATTCATCACAGAAGAATAAAAAGCTGCTTGAAGAATAAAGATTCTTTAGGAAATACTTCAGTACTACTGATGAGAAAAAAAGTAACAGAAATCTAGAAGTATACTGACAATATTTAGACATGCAACTAATGAAAGACACTAAAATAAAAGTTTGGCCTGAGCAAATATTATTAGCAAAGTACCGTTTTCCGTTCATGGACAAAAGCTGTGTCAAGGCTTGATGCTCATAGCTGACAAAATAATAGCTACCAAATCCACCAACTAAAAACAAATACTTAAAGAATACATAATCACATCTGTGAATAGCTAAGTGCAAACAAAGAGTAAGAGATATACCAGGCTGCTTATAGATATAGTGTGCAGTGCCAGAAATAGGCTGTTCATTATGCAGGTAGTTTGCCAACATGGCAGTAACAAAATGCTTAAGCAAGAAATGCACTACTGTTACACAATACATAGACGTTTTCTGCAGTACGCTACCGCAGCCAGGATCTGCATGTACCCTACCTTATCAAATACTCAGCACTGTTTCCTGTACGGGTCAGGTACTCTATTAGGACAAGAGAGGTAAAAACAATCTGTAGCTAAAATAGTATGCCTGTATATTACACTGCAGGACTGAGCTGGTGGCTATATGTCAGAGATGTGTAGTATTTGATATACCTTGTAAAAAGAGTGGAAAACGGTCTTTACCAATTTTCCTCTGCTATACAAGAAAAGCAACATACCACACTATCCTAAATGCAGCTAACAGCAATCTGCCCACTGTACGAGGCATACCTCTCAACTTGCATTCACTGAAAATGGGTACAAAGGCTCTTGATAAACAGATAAACTTTGCCAAAAATTTGGGAAACTAATTAGCATAAAATCTAAACAGAGATGAGCATATAATTCTTCCCACTTCCAGTAGGACTGTGGGACACCACTGAAACAAAAGTTAAAAACTGACAAAAACGAAACAAAACTATGAACGTACTATCAAAGACAACGTACAATCATTGGAATTTGATGAATGCAAAAAGCTACTTCACAAAGTCATTTATTTTAGCTTTAGAAAAAGGGTGATGTAACATATGGATCCTTTGTGCCATTGATATTATGGTCATGTATTCTGGTTTTCTGTATATTAAATAGCGTCAAAATTATGTGCGATGGTGGTGGACTGTTCAGAAAATTGTATGAAAGGATAAATCTAGCCTAAAAATAGGAATGCACATCCAAAAACATGTACATCACACAAAGGGTAAACCAAGACTGAAATAGGTATGTACCACAAAGGTACAAACTCTCTCATCAAATTAAATAAGCAATTAAGGGGGACAATTAGGTCAAGCAAAGCCATCTTTGAGATGAAGATAGGTTCCCACGTGAAAGAAAACCATAAGGCCTTCTTCAGCTATGTCAGAAATCTCAAGGGCACCATATACCCATTAACTGAACTGGTGATTAATGGTGCTACATTCACGGACCCTGGCGATGTAGTGAACCTGTTAGCAGACAAATTCAGTTCCTTCTTTACCCCTTCTTAGCCTCAAACTCAACCACTCCAACTGCAGTGAGGGAGCATGTACTAGCTGCACTCTCCAAAGCCAACAACACAGCCCAAAATGTTTCCTGAACTGTCTAAAATATGAATTATCAGGACCCCTGAAGCCATTATTTAACTACAGTCTTAAAACAGGCTTTCTGCCAAGTGAATGGAGGACTGTGACGTTTATCCCCCTTCATAAGGGATTTTCAACACATTCTAGAAACTACAGACCCATTAATCTGAATAGTATTATTTGCGAACCCATGGAAAGAATTATGGAAATTATCAACATGTTCATAGGAGAACTCCAGACATTGGATCCACCCCAGTTTGACCTTGTCAAAGGAATCTCATGCTTACTGAATCTAGTGCACTTCTCTGAAAAGGTCACGGCAATAGTTGAGGGGAAAACAGTGTATACTGCCTACCTAGAGCTAGATAAATCATTTGATACAATATCCCACTTGGGCATTGTCAGCAAACTTATGGAACTAGGTATAAACCCCTTTATAACGTGTTGGATTACTAGCTGGATCACTGATAGGAGCCAGGAGGTTAGAATCGATGGGGCTACCTCCACAAACAGGCAGGTCACCAGTGGAGTTCCCCCAAGGCTCTGTACTAGACCTACTCCTCTGTGCCATCTACACCTCAGATGTCAAAGCCAATGTTAAAGGCCTCTACCTAACCAAGTTCACAGCTGATTGCAAACTGGAACAGTCATCAAATACCTCAAGATGGGAACACCGTTCAGAAAGCCTTAAGATAAATGCTTGATCCCAAAGTCATGGCTTAAAACTCAATACCATGAAATGCATTATAGTATCTTTTGGGAAGTCAGCCAGGCCAGATAACTATGTCATCAATAAAACACCCCTAAAATATGATTCACTGCTAAGGGATCTGGAAACTCATGAAGATAGTAACCTAGATTTTGACCAACATGTGTCCAAGGTTGAATGATTTTCTTACTATGTTGTACAGCTTATAAGCAAGGGCATTGCATCCAAGTCCAGAGAGATCAAACCACTGTACTTGGCCCTCATCAGACCCATCATAGAGTGTAATACCCCCTTCGGTATGTACTTGACCAGACACATACAGCAACTGGAATATCTACAAAGGTTCATTACAAAAAGAATACAGGGAGTAAACAGGGAGTAAATAATGCCCTACACTGATCACTGCAAAGCCCTGTATTTTTAACTTGGTATCAGACAGACATCTGAGAGGTGATCTTTGCCTGGCATAAAAGGCATCCCCGGACCCGGTTTTGATGAACCTTTTGCATATTCACAAAACAAATAGCATCAGAAATACTAGACTAAAAGACCTATTTGCAAAATGAACAGGACATGTTGGACAGACAGATAAGTTCCTCAGAGTATTCCCATTCTCTGAAATAGGCTCCTCATCCATGTAAAGCAGATTTCCTCCATATTCCTATTTAAGCAGAAGTAATCAGAAATTCACCCCTGGTCTGGCGCCTATGTTTCTGATGGACACAGACAGTCATGAAATCATTCCCTATATAAATCAATTTTTTTATGTCACACTTGGGGTGCATAGCTAGGCTTATAAAGACCCTAGTGGTCATAAGCTTAGTCTACACCTATGAACCTATGAGAAGTCTGACTGAAGGTATTCCATCATGACTACTCACATTTAGTACTCTGCTTCAGGCAGACACACATTCTTGGCAATAGGTGTTTTCTTCCTTGCTGTCATGCTGAACAGTGATTCAAGGTTTTATTATGGCAAAACAATGGCACACAATCTACCACTGTGGGAGCTCCCACAGGCCGGAGCTCAGTGGCACTGTTATGTGGAGGTAGGACTCATCTGTTTGTGGCAAAGTTCATCCAGTGCAAAGAAGCACAATCAGGATGCAAACTTGCATCTTGTTGTCATTAGTATTATTATTATTATTATTACGATTATCATTATTATTTTACTGAACTTGCAGAATATCTTTCCAAAAATGAGGATGCTGATATCCAGTGTCCTATGTGGATCCCAGAAAATGTGCTTCAAGCTACCTATCAAGTACTGCATCATCATCAAGGTACCTATAGCCCCTCCCCCCAAAGACAGTTATCACTTGAAAAACTGATTAACAGAGAGGGAGAAAGAAAAAAACATTCCAGTGGAAGCTCAGCCACTGTAGCCAAGTTGATTAATAGAGACTGGGCTTGTCCCAAAGAGCTCAGCAGAGAGAGAGAGAGAGAGAGAGAGAGAGAGAGAGAGACAGAGAGAGACAGAGAGAGAGAGAGAAACAGAGAGAGACTGTTTTCACAGTAGAGCATTTTCAAAGGGCTGATTATTTCCAAGACGTAGCTGTTCTTTATCACTTCTAGAAAAGTACAGTTTTGTACCTACCATAAATGCAGATGTTCGAGTGTTCACCTTGCTGCAGTCATCACACTTGGGTTATCCTGCCGTCAGGCGGTCCCCGCAGTCGGCCCGAGTTCCAAAGTCTTGGTCCGGCGTCGGTTGCTGTCGCTTCTTCCCTAACGTCAGTACGCCAGGGGTATATAAGAGGCATCCAATGCCATTTTCTTCAGTTTTTCTTGCCCCAGATGTCAGGTGCCCCCAATAGGTAGGCAATATATATAGTGCTATATAAAAACGTACATATAAAAATAAAACAATACCTTCAGGCACAAGCAAATACACCACAGAGGTTGTATAGGATAGAAAGGTATAGATAAGTCCAGCTAGTTCAGAGGGATGAAAGGAGGGTAACCTGGACTGCAGCAGGGAGAACACTCGAACATCTACATTTATGGTAGGTACAAAACTGTACTATGTTCATCGTGTTACCCTGCTGCAGTCATCACACTTGGGTTGAAACCCAAAGCTAAGGATGGGTGGTGGAGTTAAACAGGGTTAGAAGAAGCTAGTAGGCCCTGCAAAACTACAGTGGCAAAACCAGCTCTAGACTTAGAATATAGAGGTAAGTGATAGTGTTCGGTGAAGGTGTGCACTGAACTCCAAGTTGCAGCTTCCAGGATATCCTTGGTTGGCACCCCCGAGAAAGGCTGCCTATGTAGCTGTAGCCCTGGTGGAGTAGGACATAATGTTAGCAGGTACCGGTTTCCCATGATGCGTGTAGCAGAAACGTATGCAATGTCCTATCCATTTTGAAATGGTCCGTTTTGAGATAGCTTTTCCTTCTGATCCTGCAGCATAGGATACAAAGAGCTGGTCAGATTTTCTGAAAGCCTTAGTTTTATCCAAGTAGTAACATAATTGCCTATGAATGTCCAAAGAATGCAGGAGTCTTTCTCTTTGTTCTGGGGATTTGGAAAAAAAGTGGGTAAATGAATGGTTTGGTTTAGGGCCACACTGGATACCACCTTTGGCATAAAGGAAGTTCGTAGAGAGACTCTGTCTTGATGAAAAATGAGGAAAGGCTCCACTGCCATTAGTGCCTGTAGCTCAGACTCTTCTAGCTGAAGTTATTGCTAGTAGCAGGGCAGTTTTCCATGAAAGAAATTTTAAATCAGCTGAAAAAGCTGGTTCAAAGGGCGGCAGTGTAAGCTTTTCCAAAACAAAGTTGAGATCCCAAGTAGGTGTTGTTGCTCTCCTTGGCGGTCTTATGTTCTTAGCCCCTCTGAGGTACTGTCTTAGGAGTGGATGTGAAAATAAAGGAGGATCTGTGTTGTAATGAGCTGAAATTGCTGAGGCGTGGATCTTAATTGATGAAGTTAAATATTGTAGAATCTGAGGAATGTTTGGATCAATGGGATTTTGGCCTTTAGCCTGTTTCCAGGCGCAAAATCTTTTCCATTTGTCTAAATAGGTTTTCCTGGTGCTGGGCCTCCTGGCCTCCAGAATGACATCCATAACAGCTTTGGATAGAGATGTTGGCTGGTTGTTTAGGTAATTTGCCATGCAGCCAGGTTTAAAGTCTTGAGCTGGCTGTGTAGAATCTGATTGTCTCGCTGGGTGAGCAGGTGAGGAATTTGTGGTAAAATCCATGGTGGGCCGTGGGCCATGTTCCTTAGCATTGAACACCAGTGCTGGCATGGCCAGTCTGGTGCAATGAGTATAATTTGTGGCCTCTCTAATCTGACTTTCAGCAGTACCTTTGCTAGAAGAGGCAGTGGAGGAAAGGCATACACTGTTAACGTTTTCCAACTGAATGAAAGGGCATCCACTTTCCAAGTTTGTGGGTGGAATGTCCTTGTGCAAAATTTTTGAAGTTGGTAGTTTTGGGGGTTGGCAAACAGATCTATGTCTGGTCGTCCCCACTTTTGAGTTATCATCGCAAATACTTGTGGATCTAGTTTCCACTCGTGGGGATCCATGATGTTTCTGCTTAGGTCGTCTGCCAATGTGTTTTTCTTTCCTGGCAGGAATTGTGCTTGTAGTTGAACTTGGTAAGACAGTGCTGTGTTCCACAAGATCATTGCTTGCCTGCATAGACGGTAGGAATGTGTGCCCCCTTGCTTGTTTATGTACCACATTACTGTGGTATTGTCCGTCATTATTATTAGTTGTCCTGGGTGTAAGAGGTCCTTGAAAGCTGTTAGGGCATTCTGTACTGCTAGCATTTCTTTTTGATTAATATGCAGATGCCTTTGATCTGTAGTCTATTTGCCCTGAATGCACTGTCCTGCCATGTGTGCTCCCCAGGCATAGTCCGATGCATCTGTTGTCATAGTTTGCCTGGCTGTGGGTAAGGTGAAAGGCTGACCCTTGTTGAGGTGACATGCCTGTGCCCACCATAGAAACTCCTGTTGAAGGCAGGGAATGAGTGGTATCATTGTTTCCAAGCTGTGGCTGTGAAGAGTCCATACACTTTTCAGGTACTATTGTAATTTCCTCATATGCAGTTTTGCAAATGGTATTAGTAGTATGCAAGATGCCATGAATCCCAAGGCCTGCAGAATTTTTCTTGCAGGGAGTTGGGTCTTTGTTGCCATTATTTTGAAGTATGGAGTAAGCTGTTGTTGCTTGTCTGGCGTGAGATAAGCCATCTGGGCCGTTGTATTCAAGCTGGCACCCAGGAATGTTATGTTTTGTGAGGGCACTAGTTTTGATGTCTTTTCGTTTACTGTGTACACTAGGCAACTTAGAAGGTGTTTGACAAATGCCAGATGCTTTAAAAGAATGTCCTTGCTTTCTGCTTGAATAAGGCAGTCGTCCAGGTATGGGTATATTTGAATTCCTCTTTGTCTGCAGTATGCAGTTACTGGTGCCAGGCATTTTGTGAAGACCCTGGGCGCAGTAGATAAGCCAAAGGGCAGTGCAGAGAATTGTTAATGGGTAGAACCTGCAATGAAGCGGAGGTATCTTCTGCAATTTTGTCTGATAGGGACATGCAGGTATGCCTCCTTGAGGTCCAACGTTACTAGCCAAGCCTTCTTGCCCAGCATGGGAAGCAGCTGTTGTAGTGTTAGCATCTTGAATTTTGGTACTTGCAGATAGGTGTTCAGAACTGAAAGATCCAGAATGGGTCTCCATGCTTTGTCCTTTCTTGGGACTAGAAAGAGTCTTGAGTAAAATCCTTGTCCTTGCTCCTGTGTAGGTACCCGTTGAATGGCTCTCATGTCCATGAGAGCTGTAATTTGTTTTTGTGCCTCTGCCCATTGGTTTGGTGGCAGGTTTGGCATTCCTTTTATCCTTGGCAAGGTATGAAAGTGGAATCTGTATCCTTGTGAGACAATGTTTAGGACCCATTTGTCTTTTGTGATGATGTGCCAGTTGTCTGCAAAAAGTGCTAATTTTCCTCCCAAGGAGCTGCCAAGAGAGATTTGCTTGGTAGTTTGAGGGTTGAGTCATTGTGTTTGTCTTCTGCTAGTTTGAGGCCTGTCTTCTCCTCCTTTCTGGGTAGCAGTACCCCATTGGCGAGGTTTGTAAAGGCCTTGTAACTAACCTCTGCCCCTTGGGCATCTGTATTTGCCCCTCTGTGATCTGTCAGAAGCTGGAAAGGACCAGTTTTTGTTGGCCAATTTCTGCTGAAACGAGGGGGTTGTACCTGTAAAAAATCCTTGACAGTCTGCATAGACTTTGCCTTATCCTCCATTTTCTTTAAAACCTCTTCTGCTTTGACACCAAATAATACATCCTGCTGTAAAGGTGCATCCAATAATTTTGCTTTAACATAATTAGGTAGGGTTTGTTCTTTTAACCAAGCATGTCTACGTATGACAGACCCAGTAACAGCTGCTCTACAGGAAGCTTCCAATGAATCAAATTCACATTGTAAAGTATGTTTGCCCACCTGTTCAGCTGCATGCAACAGATCCTGCATTTCCTTGAATTCAGACTTTTCAGAATGTGTGCTCATTTTTTGTTTCAATTGAGACATTAGGAATTGCTGATATTTCAGCATGTGAAACTGACAATTTAATGCTCTCATAGCCAGAGAAGCTGAGGTGTATATCTTCTTTCCCCATCTATCTAGGGCTCTGGAATCCCTTTCAGAGGGCACAGGATTTTTAGCCATAGAAGCTTTAGCCCCTTTGGGACCCTGGTAAATTGTTTCTGGGTCAGCCACAGGGCTTTTATAAAGGAATTTGTGTGAGTCAGGTACTCTGTAGTATCTGTCTGGTTTGGCTGGAGCAGGAGGTAGAGAGTCTGGATTTAGACTAGACTCCAAGTAAACATCATCCACAATGTCTAAAACTGGAGGGATAGCAAGTGGTCTGTGCTGGGGTAGTAAAAGGAACTCTCGGAGCCTTTTCTTAGAATCAGAGTAGTCCTGGCCTTCCCAGAGGAAATGTTCCCTCATGGTATGTAAAGTTTCCCCAAAGGAGTAGTCTTCAGGGTGAGATGCTGAGGGAATAGAGTCTTCAGCATCAGTGTCTTCATAAGGGGGAAAAGCGTAATCCTGTTCCTCAGAAGAATCTGAGGAAACTGAAACCTGGTCAGAGGAAGCATAATCCTCCTCTTGTCTTGGTCTTTTATCTGGAGGGGGATGAGAACCCCTGATTAGGGTAATCAAATCTTCAGCCATCTTAAGCATCTGTTTCTTAGGCATGGGGCCTTGAACTGGAGACTGATGTACAGTCTTTTTTGGTTTTAATGGAGTTTTAAGCTTAGCATAAGATTTAATAGTGAGTGTAGTCGGTCAGAAGACACCTTCTGCAACCGAAGGTGTTTCTACTGCACCGGGATCTCCTTCTGCTCCGGTGTCGGACAGGCCTAATGAAGATGGCTGCGACGGCCTAGTACACTCCCCTTGAGAAACCGCAGCTGTCTGGGGTTTCAATTCTGCGGTCATCAGGGGCCGCGTAGGCGCCTCACTGAAAACCGGACAACCGGCGACAGGCCCAGCAGAGGCCTCGGAGTCTGGCTTGGTCCTAGGCTGCCTGTCCTTATCCTTGCGTTTTTTATGCATGCCAGTCGTCGGCTGCTCTGACGGCATGATATAATTAAATTTCCTACAAAAGTAATGCTGTGCGAAGTCAAAACGGCATTTGATAGTTCGTTTATTAAACCTAGCACAAAACTGACAACCTGTGACGTCGTGGTCTGGGCCTAGGCAAGGAATACAATAAGAATGGAAGTCCTTATGAGGTATTTGCTTCCCACAAGAAATGCAATTGTTAACTTTTTCTGACATCGGACTGAGGCAAGAAAAGGTTCCCCAACAGGGTACTTAGCTTTATTGAAGACTTCGGACTGAAATTCGATTCGAAAATCTCAGGTGTCGGCCGACCGGCACTTGCGAACTGCTTCTGCTTCAGGCACCGCGCGGCAAGAAAGACTGAAGACAATGGCGTCGGATGCCTCTTATATACCCCTGGCGCACTGACGTCAGGGAAGAAGCGACAGCAACCGACGCCGGACCAAGACTTTGGAACTCGGGCCGACTGTGGGACCGCCTGACGGCAGGATAACCCAAGTGTGATGACTGCAGCAGGGTAACACGATGAACATCCACGGATTTTTGATAATGACTTTCAAAGTCAGAACAAACCTAGGAAAGCCTACACAGAAGTCAGATTTTGCAATACTGGGCTTGTGCCATCTTGTAGACAACCTGGTTCAGTCTGGAGAGAATAAGACCATGTGAAATTTGAGTGCTCTTCAGTCTACAAAAAAGTTTCTTCCCCACAAGACGGCCTAGAAGAGGTGAAAAGAGCTGAAGAAGGCTCAGAGCTGGCTTGCATCCTCTTCAATAAGGCATCCAAAAGGCTGGGCGAAGGCTGACTGAACAGTTCCCTCCCCCTGAAAGGGGTGCCCATGATGGATTGCCAGAGTTGCACCTTAAAGGACAGCATCAGCAGCAGCCTACATGAAAACTCACTCAATGTCACAAATAGTCTTAAAGATCTCCTCCTTAAGCAGGGAGAAAGGAAAACTTTTCCACTGCTTGTTTCATTACAAACAAAGGTTTGAACAGGTAAGACATACTGTTGAGGGCTAAAGGGCCATCTGAACAGGTAAGCTATACCATTGACTGTTCTGGGTCTTAAAGTAACACAGAATAATATTTTATAGCCCATCCCATGAAAGTCATTAGACCTTTTTTGTTTAGTGGAAAGTATTTGAGCTCTCTGGGTCTTGTGCTGGACTAAGAAGATCACAGAGAAGTCAGACCAAGGATGCCTTTTATGATCTTGTTCCATTTTTCCAGAAGCTGTAAGAAAGAATCCATTGCTTAGGAGTTTGACTGCTTTCAGGCTGTATATATAGATCTTTGATGGCTCTCTCTATAGGGATGCTCCAAGGCTCCTTCCCTTTCTTCATATGGAATGGGAAAACATACACCAATCGAGAGTTTACTTTAAAATCCAAGGTAAGGGAGAATGTACTGTCCTTATCCACTTCAGAAGCAATGTTCTCAGAGTTATCACATTTCTCTTACAAACTTGAAAGGAAAGAAGCCCTCTAAAATCACTAGTTTCAGAAGGGACAAGTTCATGTATGTCCAACATACGTGTAAATTTGCTATGGGCAAGCAAGGGATGTTGGGCAACAGGAAGTAGAGTCTCAAGGATTGACAAAGGGACCCGAGCTGATTACTGTACTAGCTTCTGGCCAAGTCTCCTCTAAGGGTATGGTCACGGATACACACGTGCAGGTTCAAACAGATTTCAATAATTTGCCTGGAGTTGAAGGTTGGAACTGCAAGTCAGGATGCAGCACAGCCTCTGTTCATAGTACTGAAACCTGCTAGATCTGGAGGGAAAACTAAGGAAGGGAATCCTTAATCCACATTATAACAACTGAGCAATGGCCAAGTAACTATCTAACCAGGGGAATGACACGGCCTCAACTCTGGGAAGCTCATCCAAAGTGGGACTTGATGGCTCATCAATTATAGACCCCTGACCAAGGGGATTTCACATATGTTTACCCTCCTTCTCTAATCATATCAGGGTGATTTCAAAAGACTTGAGAGTTGCACAGGGTACCTTTCTTCTGCTCCTTGTGCAAGGAATTTCACTTAGCAATGGGGTAAGACCAGGAAAAGTCTGTGTATGACCAGGATGAATCACTGGCACTTACATCAGTGTTTCTCACTGTGCTCCTTTCGTTCAAGTACAGTAAAACGTCAAACTGAGTTCTAAATTATTTACCATCCAAATGAACATTTAATAGTTTAGGAACCGTTCCATTATTTGTCAGGATCAAGATCTGAACTATGCAAATATCAGAAAGTAACTCAGGGTTCAGGAGCTAGGCTTGCTTATCCAGTTTGCCATATGCTGCTAAGGTATGCAAAGGCTTGCAGAATGTGGCCCCAAGCATGGGAACATCCAGAGAAATGCTGAGAAGAAATGCAAAGCAGGAAAACTGAATTACATAAAGTTACCAGTTGTTAGAGTTCTTATTTCCTTTTTCCCCCAGAGGGGGGACTGATGCAGACACCCACATTATTTCCCTCTCTAGTTCATTTCGGGAAGGGTCTTTTTTTTCTTTTTTTTTTAGTCTTTTACTACACCATTAAAGATGTCTGAAAATAAAGACATACTTTTTTTTAAATTTCCTTTTGGCTTATTACACCTTTCCTTCAATAGCAGGTTCAACTTCTGCTTGCTTACCTGATGTAGGTTAAGATTCCTTCAAGAATCATTAATTTATCCACTGGGCATCCTGAAGAAAATATATATACCTAATGAATATACCAAAGCAAGTAAAAAAAAAAAAAAAAAAATCAATAAATAAATAAAAATAATAAATGAAAATGTAGGCCACAAGCACCAAGTTTTGCTTCAAATGACTGGCTTGAACTTTTTACAAATTTCACTGTGGAAATCTGGGGCGCTTGCTTTTCATAAGGCAACCTTATTTCAAAGCATGAAATATATAAGACAAGCAAGAGTACCTACGAAAGATGGAAAATCATGAGATTGTATTTTTTTTTGAGATTGTATTTTTTGGATAAATGGAATAAAGTATGCAACAAAAAAAAGTAATCCCAGTATATTTTAATCAACTGTTGAAAATATATTTGCCAAAAGCAAGAGAGTCAACAAAAACACTTATCTTCATTGCAGCTGGCCAACCATTATAAGCAATAAAAAACTGATAACACTTTGAACCACTCAGATTTGAAGAACAAAGACGCAAGACCGACACAGGTGAAGCTGCTGCAAGACCAAAGTTAGTCAGAGCCCCAAGTGCAAGTCATGCTGGAAAATTTCACGAATGGGGAGTACCAGGAAGGCATCATATCAACATAACTAGATTAAATAATTACATATTACAGATGGATAAATGCCTAGTCAGGTTTAGTACAGGGGCACAACCAGTGTGTTGTAAGGTAGAGTTTCAGTCTATTTTTGAAGAGTGATAGAGAGGGAAGAGAGGAAAGGTTACTGGGAAGAAGATTCCAGGTTTTTCAAACAGCATTAGAGAAGAGGGATTCACCAGCCTTGTTGTTAGGTTTAGAGGTATGTAGAAGATTTTTGTGCGAGGAACGTAGTGATTTCAGATTTGTATATGGAGTGATGAGGGTAGATAGAATAGGAGTAATGAATGGTTTATACAGAGTTTTATGGGCAATGGTTAGTTGATGGAATTTAATCACGTTTTGTAGTTCAAGCCATCCTAGCGGCTTTATATTTATGCAGTGGTGGGTTTTGTAAGGGTTTCCTGTTGCAAATCCAGCGAAGTTATTGTAGGAAGTTTCCAGTTTGCTGAGGTTATTTTTAGAAAGGTTAGTAAAAATAGGTGAGGCATAGAGGAGAGTAGAGATTAGATGAGTGTGAGCTATGGTTGTTCTAGCTGTGGGGGAAAGGTAAGGCTTAATCCTATAGAGGGAGCCAAGTTTTTTGTTGACAGTTTTTATTGTATTGTTGATATGGGTGTCAAAGTTCAGATTGTTATCAATGGTTATACCCAATAGTTTGGTGGTTGGCTCGGGTGATATAATGGTACCATTAGTGGATGTAACTGAGAAATCAAGTGGAGAGGACTTTTTAGATACCATTGTAGTTTCCTCATACGCAGTCTTGCATATGGAATTAGGAGAATGCAGGAGGCCATGAACCCCAAGGTTTGCAGTATTTTACTTACAGATAGCGGAGTCTTTGTGGCCAGTAGTCTGAAGTAGGCTGTCAAATGAACTTGTTTCTCTGCCGTGAGGAAAGCCATCTGGGAAGTTGTGTTCAAGATTGCTCCTAGGAATACAATTTGTTGGCAGGGTACAAGATGTGATTTATTTTCGTTTATGGTGTACCCCAGAGAAGTTAGCAATTTCTGTACAAACGCCAGATGACTGAATAGTATGTCCTGACTTTCTGCCTGAATTAGACAATCATCCAGGTATGGGTATATCTGAATATTTCTTTGCCTGCAAAATGCAATGACAGGAGCTAGGCACTTTGTGAATACCCTGGGCACAGGAGATAAGCCAAAGGGCAGTGCAGAGAACTGATAGTGCATGTAGCCTGCTCTGAAGCGTAGGCATTTTCTGCAAGATTCCCCAATTGGGATGTGCAGGTAGGCTTCCTTTAAATCCAGTGTTGCCAACCAAGCATTCTTGCCTAGCATAGGAAGCAACTGGTGAAGAGTTATAGGATCTTGAATTTTGGGATTACCAAAAATGTGTTTTAGGATAGAGAGGTCCAGAATAGGATGCCAGGCGTTGTCTTTTCTGGGCACCAGGAAACGTCTTGAGTAGAAACCTTGTCCTCTTTCCTCTTCTGCGACAGTCTGAATAGCCCTGATACTTAAAAGAGAGAGAACTTGCTTTTGAGCCTCTGCCCACTGATTTGGGGGTAGATCTGGCCAACCGTTTAGGGTTGGTAAGGTGTGAAAGTGGAATCTGTATCCTTGGGAAACTATATTTAAAACCCATTTGTCCTGGGTAATGAGTTCTCAATTTTTCCCCCTAAAGGAACAGTCAGTTGTGCAGGGCTTGGAAGTTTTAAAGTTAAGTCATTTAGACAGTTTACCACGGGGGGAGTCTTACTACTCCCTGCTTCGGAAGTGGGAGCCCCCCACTGCTTAGTCCTGTGAGTACCTTGTGACTGAAGCCTGGGCGACCTGTTGGTTCTGGGTTTGGACTGAGAAGGCCTGGAAGAGGCAGGAAAGGACCAATTCTTAGAGGGCCAATGCCTATTAAATCTGGGAAGCTGTACTTGCAGGAAATATTTAACAGTTTGCATAGATTTAGCTGCTTCCTCCATCTTTTTAAGTACTACTACTGCTTTGTTGCCAAACAGGCGGCCCTGGTATAAGGGAGCATCCAGCAATTTAGCTTTAACATGATCTGGCAAAGATTGCTCCTTAAGCCAAGCATGCCTTCTAAGTACAGACCCAGTGACAGCAGCCCTGCAAGATGTCTCTAGTGAATCAAAACCACATTGCAATGTATGCTTTCCAACTTGTTCAGCAGAATGCATTAAATCCTGTAAATCTATTTCAGCACAGACAGGAATCAACATCATTTTCTGTTTAAGCAATCCAATAATATGCTGCAGATACTTTAACATATGAAACTGGCAGTTAAGGCCCTAATGGCCATGGTTGCAGAAGTGTATACCTTCTTGCCCCATCTATCCAGCGCCCTGGAATCTCTATCAGAGGGGGAAGGATTTTTGACAGTAGTAGCCTTAATGCCCTTGGGTCCCTGTGAAATGGTCTCAGGATCCGGAGTAGGATTTTTAAAGAGGAACTTGTGAGAGTCAGGAAAGTACAGTTTTGTACCTACCATAAATGTAGATGTTCGAGTGCTCACACTGCTGCAGTCATTACACTTGGGTTATCCTGCCGTCAGGCGGTCCTGCAGTTGGCCAGAGTTCCAAAGTCTTGGTCCGGCGTCTGTTGCTGTCGCTTCTTCCCTGACGTCAGTGTGCCAGAGGTATACAAGATGCATCCAACGCCATTTTCTTCAGTTTTTTCTTGCCCCAGATGTCAGGTGCCCCCAATAGGTAGGCAATACATATTGCTAATAAGAAATATACAAATAAAATAAAAACAATACCTTCAGTTACAAGCAAATACACCACAAAGGTTGTATAGGATAGAAAGGTATAGATAAGTTCAGCTAGTTTAGAGGGGATGGAGGGAGGGTAACCTGGACTGCAGCAGTGTGAACACTTGAACATCTACATTTATGGTAGGTACAAAACTGTACTATGTTCATCGTGTTACACTGCTGCAGTCATTACACTTGGGTAGAATCCCAAAGCTAAGGTTGGGTGGCTGGTCTATAAAGAGTTAGGATTGGCTATGAGGCCCTGCAGAACAGCAGTGGCAAATCTTGCTCTGGATTTAGAGTAAAGAGGCAGGTGATAATGCTTGGTGAAGGTGTGCACTGAACTGCAAGTTGCAGCCTCCAAAATTTCCTTGGTAGGTACTCCTCTGAGAAAGGCTGTTGAAGTGGCTGTTGCCCTGATGGAATGTGGCCTAATGGTATTTGGGACTGATTTCCATGCTGTGTGTAGCAGTAATGAATACAGTGTCCTATCCATTTGGAGATAGTCTGCTTTGAGATAGTCTTGCCCTGTGATCCTGCAGCATATGTTACAAACAGTTGCTCAGTTTTCCTGAAAGCTTTTGTTTTGTCCTAGACACATAGCTGCCTGTGTATGTCCAAAGAATGCAGATGTTTCTCCCTTTTATTCTGGGGGTTTGGATAAAAAGTTGGCAAATGGATGGTTTGGTTAAGAGCCACACTAGGTATCACCTTTGGCATAAAGGTAGGGTTTGTTCTTAAAGAAACCCTGTCCTGATGAAAAATTATAAAAGGTTCCACTGCCATTAATGCCTGTAGCTCTGAGACTCTTCGTGCTGAAGTTATTGCCAGGAGCAGAGCCGTTTTCCATGATAAAAATTTTAGATTGGCTGTGTTGGCTGGCTCAAAAGGTGGTAGGGTCAGTTTTTCCAAAACGAAACTGAGGTCCCAAGTCGGTGTTGGTGCTCTCCGGGGAGGTCTTATGTTTTTAGCCCCTCTGAGGTACTGCTTTAGCAAGGGATGAGAGAATAAAGGAGGATCCGTGTTGTAATGTGCTGAAATGGCAGAGGCGTGGATCTTAACTGATGAGAAGTATTGCAAAATCTGAGGAATGTTTGGAACAAGAGGGTCAAGGTTTTGCGCCTGGTTCCAGGCGCAGAATCTCTTCCATTTTTCTGAGTAAGCATTCCTGGTGCTAGGCCTCCTGGCCTCCAAAATGACATCCATAACAGTTTTAGAGAGAGGTGTTGCCTGTTTGGCTAATGTATCTGCCATTCAGCTAGGTTTAGGGTTTTGAGCTGACCGTGCAGGATCTGATTGTTTTGAGTCAGAAGATGTGGAATTTGAGGCAAAATCCATGGTGGTCCTTGAGCCAAGTTCCTTAAGATAGGGTACCAGTGCTGGTGTGGCCAGTCTGGAGCAATCAGGATCATCTGTGTTTTTTCTTGTCTGGCTTTTGGGAGTACCTTTGAAAGGAGAGGCAGTGGCGGGAAGGCATACACTTTTAGATTTTTCCAGCTGAACAAGAGAGCGTACACTTTCCATGCTTGTTTCTGATAAGTCCTTGTGCAGAATTTTTGTAGTTGCGTTACCATGCTGAAGATTTGTGGATTCAATTTCCATTCGGGAGGGTCCATGATATTTCTGCTTAGATCATCTGCCAGAGTATTTTTCTCTCCTGGCAGGAATTGTGCTTACAGGTGAACTTGATACGTTAGAGCTGTGTTCCACAAGGTCATGGCTTGCCTGCATAGGGGATAAGAATAAGCGCCCCCTTGCTTGTTTATGTACCACATTGCTGTGGTGTTGTCTGTCTTTAGTAATAATTGTCCTGGATGCAGAAGGTCCTTGAAAGCGGTTAGGGCATTTTGAACAGCCAACATCTCTTTTTGATTGATGTGAAGATGCATCTGGTCTGTGGTCCACTCGCCCTGAATGCATTTTCCTGCCATGTGTGCTCCCCAGGCATAATCCGAAGCATCTGTTGTTAGAGTTTGCCTGGCTGTGGGTTGGGTAAAAGGCTGACCCTTGTTTAGGTGACATGCCTGTGCCCATCATCGAAACTCCTGTTGTAGGCAGGGAATCATTGGTATTACTGCTTCTAAACTGTGAGAGTGTTGAGTCCAAACACTTTTTAGGTACCATTGTAATTTCCTCATATGCAGTCTGGCATATGGTATTAGTAGAATGCAGGATGCCATGAATCCCAGGGTCTACAGAATTTTTCTTGCAGGGAGATGGGACTTTTTTGCCTGTAACTAAAAATATTGAGTTAGTTGAACTTGTTTGTCTGGCGTGAGGTAAGCCATCTGGGCCGTTGTATTTAAGCTGGCACCCAGGAATGTAATCTGTTGCGAGGGCACTAGTTTTGACTTCTTTTTGTTTACTGTGTACCCTAGATAAATTAGCAACCTTTTTACAAACACCAGATGATGTAGAAGAATGTCCTTTGTCTCTGCTTGAATGAGGCAGTCGTCCAGGTATGGATATATTTGAATTCCTTTTTGTCTGCAAAATGCAATTACTGGTGCCAGGCACTTTGTGAAGACCCTGGGCGCAGTAGATAAGCCAAAGGGCAGTGCAGAGAATTGGTAGTGCATTGTACCAGCTTTGAATCTGAGGTATCTTCTGCAATTTTGTCTGATAGGGACATGCAGGTATGCCTCTGAGGTCCAGAGCAACAAGCCAAGCCTTCTTGCCCAGCATGGGTAGAAGCTGCTGTAAGGTTAACATTTTGAATTTTGGAATATCCAGGTAAGTATTCAGAATTGAAAGGTCTAGAATGGGCCTCCAGGCCTTGTCCTTTCTGGGGACCAGGAAGAGTCCTGAGTAAAATCCTTGTCCTTGTTCCTGCTGTGGTACTTTTTGAATAGCTCTCATGTCCATGAGGGCTGAAATTTGTTTTTGTGCCTCTGCCCATTGATTTTGTGGCAGATCTGGCATTCCTTTTAGCCTTGGTAAAGTATGAAAGTGGAACCTGCAACCTTGAGACACAATATTCAGAACCCATTTGTCTTGGGTGATTGTTTGCCAGTTTTGAGAAAAAAGTGCTAGTTTTCCCCCTAAGGGGGCTTCCAAAATGGACGTGCTTGGCGTAGGAAGGGGAAAGTCATTGTGACTGTTTGCTGTAAAATTGAGACTTGTCCTCACCTCCTTTTGGGGTTGAGGTGCCCCACTGTCGTTGTCTGTTTGAGCCTTGGGGTTGAGATCTGCCTCTTGGGTGTCTGTATCTGCCTCTCTGTGGCCTGTCTGACACTGGAAAGAACCAATTCTTTGTTGGCCAATTTCTGCTAAACCGGGGTGGCTGTACCTGTAAGAAATCCTTGACTGTTTGCATAGATTTAGCTTTATCCTCCATTTTCTTTAACACCTCTTCTACCTTAACACCAAACAAGGTGTCATGCTGTAAAGCAGCATCCAATAATTTTGCCTTAACATGATCTGGTAAACTCTGTTCTTTCAACTAAGCATGTCTTCGAATCACAGAATCTGTAACTGCAGCTCTACAAGAGGCCTCTAAAGAATCAAAACCACATTGCAGAGTATGTTTTCCCACCTGTTCAACTGCATGCAATAAATCCTGCATTTCTTTACAATCAGGAGCTTCTGAGCTAGCAAGCATTTTCTGTTTTAACTGAGCCATTAAATATTGTTGGTACTTAAGCATGTGAAACTGGCAATTTAAAGCTCTTACTGCTAAAGTTGCAGAAGTGTATACTTTCTTCCCCCATCTATCCAAAGCTCTGGAATCTCTGTCAGAGGGTACTGGATTTTTTGCAATGGAAGCCTTAACCCCTTTTGGACCCTGGGAAATAGTTTCTGGATCAGCAGAAGGGTTTTTGTAAAGAAACTTGTGAGAGTCAGGGACTCTATAGTACCTGTCTGGCTTGGCTGGAGCAGGGGGCAAAGAATCAGAAGATAAGCTGGATTCAGAGAACACATCATCCACAATGTCTAGCACAGGCAGAATAGCCAGCGGCCTGTGCTGAGGCAATAAAAGGAAATCCCTAAGCCTTTTCTTGGATTCTGAGTAATCCTGACTTTCCCAATGGAAATGCTCCCTCATGGTATGTAAAGTTTCCCCAAAAGAATAATCCTCAGGAGGAGATGCTGAAGGGATAGATTCTTCAGCATCAGAGTCCTCACAGTGGGGTAGAGAGTATCCCTGGTCTGAAGAGGAATCAGAGGAAATGGAAACCTGATCAGAGCAATCATAGTCTGTATCCTGCCTAGGCCTTTTCTCAGGAGGGGGATGGGAACCCCTGATTGGAGTAATGAGGTCTTCGGCCATTTTAAGCATCTGTTTCTTAGGCATGGAGGACTGCCCAGGAGAATGCTGTACTTGTTTCTTTGTCTTTAATGGTACCTTTGTCTTGGCTGTTGTTTTAATAGTAAGTTGTGAAGGTCTGAAAACACCCTCAGAAGCCGATGCCTGCTCAGCATCTCCGGTCCCATCTGAGGGATTAGTTTCCGTAGGCCCAATACCTTGAGTTTCCAGAGGCCTAGTTGTCTTCACGTGGGAGTCAGAAGCGGCCTGTTGCTCTGAGGTAGCGGGTGTCAGGGGCTGCGAAAGCGCCTCACTGAGAACCAGCGAATGGCCTAGAAGAGGTTCCGTCGTCGGTTTTGGACCTTGGATGCCTGTCTTTATCCTCGTCCTTGCGTTTTTTCGGTATTGAGGTCGTCTGTTGTTCCGACGGCATGGTATAATTAAACCTTCGGCCAAAGTAGTGCAAAGCAAAATCAAAACGTCTTTTTATAGTGCATTTGTTAAATCTAGCACAAAACCGACAACTAGTGACGTTGTGATCAGGGCCTAGGCATGGAATACAGTAAGAGTGGAAGTCCTTATGAGGTATTTGCTTCCCACAAGAAATACAATTATTAACTTTTTCTGACATCGGTCTGAGGCAAGAAAAAAAAGTTTCCCCAACGGGGTACTTAGCTTTATTGAAGACTTCGGATCTGAAATTCAACTTCTAAAATCTCAGGAGTTGGCCGACCAGCACTTGCGAACTGCTTCTGCTTCGGGCACCGCGCAGCAAGAAAGACTGAAGAAAATGGCGTCGGATGCATCTTATATACTCCTGGCGCACTGACTTCAGGGAAGAAGCGACAGCAACCGACGCCGGACCAAGACTTTGGAACTCTGGCCGACTGCGGGACTGCCTGACAGCAGGATAACCCACGTGTAATGACTGCAGCAGTGCAACATGATGAACATCCCTGTAATATCTATCTGGTTTTCTGGGAGCAGGAGGTAAAGAGTCAGGGACCAAGCTAGATTCTGAAAAGGCATCATCAACAATGTCCAGTACAGGGGGGATAGCTAAAGGCCTGTGTGGGGCAGGAGTAAGAAATCCCTAAGCCTCTTTTTAGAGTCAGAATAATCCTGGCTTTCCCAGCGAAAATGCTCCCTAAGAGTATGCAAGGTTTCACTAAAAGAGAAATCCTCTGGAGGGGAAGCAGAGGGAATGGAGTCCTCTGCATCAGAATCCTCAAAGGTAGATAAGGGTAAATCCTGGTCATCAGAAGAAACAGAAATTTCAGAATCCTGATCAAGAATCATAAGCAAATTCAGACCTAGGTCTCAGAGAGGGAAGGTTGGCTTCCCCTGATTAAAGTAATAAAGTCTTCAGCCATTCTTATCATTTGTTTTTTAAGCATAGAGGCCTGACCATGCAGTCTGGGCTCGGTTTTCTAGGCATTGATCGAGCTTTAGGCCTTGAAGAAGATGGCATTGGGTTTAATATGCAAATCAGTAGGCCTGAATACACCCTCAGAAATCAGTGCCTGCACAGCGGTTCCGGACCCATCCAAGGTAGAGACATCCGCAGGTTCTACAGTTGAAGCATCTCGTGGCATACCGGACTCCGAATGGGTCTCAGTAGAGGCCTGTGAATCTGAAGTAGCAGGTATCAGGGGCTGCGAAAGCGCCTCACTGAGTACCGGCGAACTGGCGACTAGCTTAGGAGAAGCATAATTGGCAGCTTTGGACCTAAGCGGTCTGTCTCTGTCTTTATCTTTGTGTTTTTTCGAAATGTCGGTAGTTGGGTGGCTTACCGAAACCATACCTGGGTAGTTGAACTGAGTACCAAAATATTTAGAGGCGTAAATATACCGACGACAAATAGTTTGTTGTTTGAATAAGGCACAAAACCGACAGTGAGGTACGTCGTGGTCAGGGCCTAGGCAAGGAATACAGTACGAATGAAAATCTTTATGAGGTATTTGCTTTCCACAAGAAATACAATTACTGACTTTTACTGACATTGGTTTAGAGCAAGAAAAAGTTTCCCCAATGGGGTACTTAGCTTAGTTGAAGACTTCGGTTCTGAAACTCGAAAACGAAAATTTCAGGAGTCGGCCAACCGGCACTTGCGAACTGCTTCTGCTTTGGGCACCACTCGGCAAGAAAGACTGATGTAATGGCGTCGACTGCATGCTTTATACCCCTGGAAGATGAGACAGCAACCGACGTAGGACCCAAGACTTTGATAATCAGGCCGACTGAGGGCTACTGCAAGCAGATAACCCAAATGTGATTACTGGAATAGTGAAACACAAAGAAAATCTATGGTTATGGTAAGTTCTTGCACAACTATTCTGTCCTTCTATTCTCACGTTGCAGTATTCATACTATTAGGGACAGTACTACTGCTCTCTATGAAGTAACATGGGGTAGGTTGGGAAGCAGACTCTATGAGACCCTGCAGGACAGACCTAGCAAACCCTGCTCTAGCCCTGGAGATCAGATCCAATGTGTAAGGCTTGGTAAAAGTATGTACAGAAGACAAAGTAGCAGCCCCTAGAATAGAGGGGTAATCAATGCCTTTGAAGAACGCTGCTGAGGAAGAAGCTGTACTGGTGGAATGGGCCTTGACAGGTAAACTCAATTGCTTTCCATGGAGGAAACAGCAAAAGGAAATCACCTTAGAGATCCAGGAGAGGCAATTGTGTGTTTACACACTGCCTTGGCCAAGGGACCTAGGATGGAAGGAAGGAGACAAATAGTTGGTCAGACTGTCTGATGGGTTTTGTCTGGTCTAAGTAGAACCTACTACGAACATCCAGGGAATGCAAAGTCCTTTCTTGAGGGTTCTGAGGCTGAGGGTATAAGACAGGTAAGTTAATGGTTTGGTTTAAGGAAATTTCATTAACCAATTTAGGCATGAAAGAAGGGTTAGTTCTGAGAAAGACCGTATCTTTATGAAAAATAAGATAGGGAGGAGAATCCATAAGGTCTTGGACCCTCCTGGCAGATGTCAGGGCCACTAACAAAGACTGTTTTCTGTGTACAGAATTTTAGGGAGGACGAGTGGGCCGTCTCAAAAGGGGCTAAGGTAAGTTTTTCCGACACAAAGTTAAGGTCCCAAGGAGTAGGGATAGGTTTGCGAGGAGGTCTTATGTGAAGAACCCCTTTCAGAAACAGCTCTAATTCCAACCTAGAAGTTAAAGGTGGAGTCAAGGGAAGGCAAGCAGAAATAGCAGAGAGGTGCACTTTCACTTAGGAATAGGTCAGGCCTGAATGTAGCAACTCACACAGGTAAGAAAGGACAATTGGGAACAGAAACTTGAAATGGGTCCTGTTTTTTCTTGAGGCACCAATGGGAACATTTTTTTCCACTTAAGTATTTTTTCTTAACAGTTGGTTTCCTGGCCTCCTGTAGGACATTGAGTACATCCTCTGAGTATAGGTGCCTAAAGGGGATCAGAACTCTATCATCCACACTGTCAGTTTGAGATTGAGACAGTGGGGATGAATTAAGGATCCCCTGTCTTGTGTGAGTAGGTTGAAGCGGTGAGGTAACTTGTGGTGATTGCCCTTGGCTAGAAGGCAGAGTAGGTGAAACCAATGCGGTCTTGGCCAGAAGGGAGTCACCAAAAGGATTTTTGGCTTGTCCTTCTGTATTTTCAGGACGACTTTGTGAATCAGACGAAATGAAGGGAAGGCATACAGGAACATTCCCTCCCATAAAAGGAAGAGAGCATCTACCCTCCATGCTTGTGGATAGGTGAACCTTCTGCAGAAGAGGGGCATCTGTCTGTTCTGAGAGGAGGCAAACTGATCTGCTTGAGGAGTACCCCACCTGTGAATTAGGTCTTGAACTACCTCCCTGTGAAGCATCCATTCATGGGAGGGAGTCAAGGTTCAGCTCAGGGTGTCTGCCATCCCATTATCTTCTGATGGGATGTAAACTGCCTGCAGGTAAATATGATGCATTGCTGCCAGGGACCAGATTTGGAGAGCTAGACTGCAGAAAGGGTAAGACTTTGTGCCTCCCTGTTTGTTTATATACCACAGGACTGTCATGTTGTCTATGATCACCTTCAGGGTGCCTGGCAGCAGGATCTCTTGAAAGACCTGCATTGCCAAGGAAAGGGCCCTTAGCTCTTTTAGATTTATGTGGTCCTTCCTTTCTTGAATGTACCACTCCCCTTGAACTTAGTGCTGGCTGTTGGCATGGTGTAAAATGGCCCTCCAACCTACATCTGATGCATCCGTGTACAGATGTTGTTTGGGTGGAGGGGTCTGCAAGTGTACCCCTTGAATAAGGGTAATGGCGGCAATCCACCAGGAGAACTCCCTTTTCAAACAGGGTAGAAGAGAAAGTTGTGTTTCCAGGGGAAGAGTGTTGGCTCCAAGCATTTCTCAAGACACACTGAAACTTTCTCATGTGCATCCTGGCTAAAGGGATCATGAGAATCAGGGAAGCCATGTATCCTAGTATTCTGAGGAACTCCCTGGCTGAGATGGTTGGTAGAGGTAGTAGGGAGTGGAAGAATAGAGTAAGAGATTCCACTTTCTGGGGAGGGACAAAGACTGACATCAAGTCCGTCCTTCTCCTGCACCCTAGGAAGACAAGGTCTTGGAAAGAAGCCATTTGAGACTTCAGGACATTCACTGTGAAGCCTAGACTCTGCAGAAACTTGCAAACCATGTCCAAGTGCTGGGACAGGGTGGGCAGGTCCTGTTGTAGAATAAGGAGGTCGTCTAAGTAGGGATAAATTGGTATTCCCTGCAGTCTGCAATGAGCAACGGCTGGGGCTAGACACTTTGTGAATACTCTTGGCAATGTGGAGAACCCAAAGGGTAAGGTAGAGAACTGAAAATGTGAAGAACCCACTGAGAAACGTAAGTATTTTCTGTAAGCGGGATGAATGGGGATATGTAGGTAAGCATCCTTCATATCCAGAGAAGCCATGAAGACTTGCTGAGGAATAAGGGGCAGAAGGTGCTGTAATGTGAGCATTTTGAAGGTGGGCACCTTGAGGAAGAGGATGAGGTGGGAGAAGTTTAGTATGGGCCTCCAGGAACCATCTTGGAACCTAAAACATTCTTGAATAAAAAAACCATGGGTAACTGATCCTCTGGAACTTGCTCTATAGTTCCCTGAAGGCGAAGTTGGTTTAGGATACAGGGAAAAAATGGCAGCTGATTGGGAGGACGCTGAGGAACTCCCTGGAAAGGTGGAGTAACCAGCCCACCAAGTCATGAAGTATCCCCTCTCGATGATGGAAAGCACCCACTTGTCTGTGGTGATTTTCTGCCAGGAGGGTAAGGAAAGGGTTAGGCGTAGGGAAGGGGGGGTGGAAATTGTCAAGGAATGAGAGTCACAGTGAAGGAGCTCTACCTGGGTCTGGCTGCCTCTGAAAGGAAGATGGCATGGTGGTGGTAGAAGTCCTAGGAGCAGACTGTTTCCTAGGACGTCTCTGTCCCCTGGACAGAGGAGCAGAGGAAGGACCGGACTGCCTCTTGACAAAGCTAGGCTTTTGAGGGTAGTTTTTATGTAATCCGGGGACTGGTGAGACAAGTAAATGTTTTAAATTTTGTAGGTCTTTACCTTTTTCCTGCAGAGACTTAAGTAACTCTGCAGAAGCAGCTCCAATGAGGGCTTTGCTGTCCAGAGGGGCATCTAACAACTTTGCTTGGTATCCAAAGGTAAAGGCTGAAGTCCCAACCATGAAAATCTTCTTAACACAGAGCCAGAAGCAGCACACTTAGAGGACGTTTCTACAGTGTCACAGCTGCACTTAATGGAGTGTCTGGTCATTTGAGAAACCGTGGACAGGAGGGTACTTGTTGAGGCTTGGCAGGAGTGTCTGGGACCTCTTACAAAAGAGTAGAGGCCTTGGTCAGAGAATCTAATACAGACTTGGCCATGTGGGTCTGGTAATTAATATCTCTAATGGCCAGGGTAGATGAAGTATATTCTTTCTTCCCTTGTCTGTTAATGCATTTACTATCTTGATCTCTAGGGAAGAGGAAGGAAGTTGCCTACAGGACTTATCAGGTGACACAGCAATGACTGCAATGTCTGCTGGAGGGTTCTTGAAAAGGTACTGCTCTTCAGCAGAAAGTTTATAAAATCTGTCTGGTCTCTTAGAAGCAGGACGCTGTGAGTTTGGGCTTTGAGAGGCAGCAGAAAAGGCATCCTGGAATCCTAGATGTAAAGGTGGGACTGCAGATGATGAGGGCTGCTCCATCTGCAAAAGTTCAAAGTATCTCTTTTTTGTCTCAGAAACATCTGAGAGCTCCCACTTGAAAAAGTTGTTTAAGGAGGGAAATGGTATCCCCAAAAGATAAATCTTCTCCAGGGGAGACAGGAGTAAGAGACTCCTCTTCTTCAGGGGTAACAAAATCCTTTGGGGATTCAATCTGAGAGCAGTAAGTTAAGGATCTGAGGAGGAAGACTGGGGCCTGACTGGGGTATCTGGTACAGGAGTACCTGAAAGGCCTTGAAAAGAGTCTGGGATAAGGTCTCCCAGGGTGGAGTAGGTTCCTTAGAACTCTGTTTCTCCTTTTGTTTTCCTTTTAAAGGAGTAGAAGGAGCAGAGGTAAGCCTGGGTGCTGACGTCATAATGGATGACAAAGCAGTAATAGTAGTAGCAGATGCAGTAGGGCCTTCAGACACCACGAGTCATGGCTCCCCCACACCATCAGGTTCAGATGGTTGAAAAAACGGGTATCTGCTGAATTGGCTTCCATTTTGGTTTCCGGTTGTAATGCAGTACCCGATATCCGGAGCGATCCGGGGCTGACACTCGCCTCGAGGATTTCACTGGATGACTGAGGCGCAGCTTGGGTGTCAGGCTGAACTTTTTTGGCCTTCTTCCTAGATGGCTCATCAGATGGGCCTGTTCCATCTTCCATACCAGACACCAAAACAGAGACTCTGATTCTCTGTAAAGTTTTAAAGCCACCAGGCTGTTTCTAAGGGTTTTAGGAACAAAAGATTGGCAAATATGACAGGCTTTGTAATTGTGAACCTCCCCTAGACAAAATAAGCACTGCTTGTGTGTGTCTTTATATGGAATCTGTCTTCCACAAGCACATTTTCCCTTAGCAGATGACATGTACGTCTGAAAATAGACAATGTAACAAAGAAAAATCCCACAAGGGTACTTATCTCAGTGCGGACAGCCGGAAAATAATCATGAAAACGGGTGGCCAAAGTCAAGCAAATGCTGGATCTCAGAGACTGGCAATCGGACATCTGAAGGACACTGCAGCAGAAAAGTTCTGAGTTGGGTACATGCAGACATCACAGATCTAGCCTATGTCAGTTTATGGCCCTCGCAAGCAATGTCGCATGTACCCCTGCTTCTAAAACTTAGGTATGCTGGCCAGATGTCCAATGATGCAGGCAGCAACTCCCTAACGTTATGAATACTGCAACATGAGAATAGAAGGACATCTTCCTGTTCCTGAATCCTTCTGTAGAATGATACATGGGTCACCATATTCTGATTCAGTTCTCATTCAATTCAAAATGTGGATTCCCTGAATATGGATTACTCAAAAGAAAGAAACCTTTATGGAATTTCAGCAAAACAGAAAAATGTTTCTCACCTTGGTTGTTGAGGCACTACATCAACACCAGCTTAATATTTAAAAACCTAAAGACAAGCCAACTATTTTAATCATGTTTTTTTGGAACAAATACTGGTTTGATCAGCAGCCATGCAACAAGACAGCTTCTAACCCATAAATCCAATCTGCCTACCTTTACTGGTTCCACATAATCATGAAAACGGGTGGCCAAAGTCGAGCAAATGTCGGATCTCAGAGACTGGCAATCAGACGTCTGAAGGACACTGCAGCAGAAAAGTTTTGAGTTGGGTACGTGCAGACGTCACAGATATAGCCTACGTCAGTTTATGGCCCTCGCAAGCAACGTCGCATGTACCCCTGCTTCAACGACTTTGGTACACTGACCGGATGTCCGGTGATGCAGGCAACAAGTCCCTAACGTTATGAATACTGCAACATGAGAATAGAAGGATACAGTACAGTTGTGTACACTTACCATAAATGTAGATGTTCGAGTGTATTCATTGTTGCAGTCATTACATTTGGGTAATCTGCTGGCAGGTTACCCTCAGTCAGCCTGAATAACAAAGCCTTGGGTCCTGTGTCAGTTGCTGTCTCTTCTTCCACGACTTCAGGTCATCAGGGGTATAAAATATGCAGCAGACGCCATTTTATTCAGTTTTTCTTGCCCCAGATGTCAGGTGCCCCCCAAATGGGGAGCAAAAAAAGAAATATATATATATATATATACACATATATATATATATATATATATATATATATATACACATACATACATAAATAAACAGTAAATATATATAAATGCACTTTTAGAAACATAAACTTTACCTTCATCTAAAAGCAAATACACCACAAAGGCTTTTGTGAATGGTGAAGGAAAGAAAAGGTATAGAAAGGGGAATGGCGGGTGGGTAACCCGGACTGCAACAGTGAATACACTCGAACATCTACATTTATGGTAAGTGTACACAACTGTACAATGTTCTTTGTGTTTCACTGTTGCAGTCATTACATTTGGGTAGAATCCCAAAGCTATGGATGAGAGGATGGAACTAAACAGCATTAGGAGTGGCTATAAGGCCCTGCAGAACTGCAGTGGCAAAGCCTGCCCTGGATTTGGAGAAGAGAGGCAAATGATAATGCTTTGTGAAGGTATGAACAGAGCTCCAAGTAGCAGCTTCTAGAATGTCTTTGGTAGGAACCCCTCTGAGAAAAGCTGCTGAAGTAGAGGCAGCTCTGGTGGAATGTGATCTGATCCCCTTGGGCACAGGTTTACCATGGTGCAAGTAGCAGAAAATAATGCAGTGGCTTATCCACTTAGAAATAGTCTGCTTCGATATGGCCTTCCCCTCTGACCCTGCAACAAATGCTACCAGTAGTTGCTCAGACTTCCTTAGAGATTTGGTCCTGTAAGTAGAATCTTAGTTGTCTGTGTACATCCAATGAATGCAGAATCCGCTCCCCCATGTTCTGCGAATTTGGGTAAAATGTTCGTAGGTGAATGGTCTGGTTAACAGCCACACTGGATACCACCTTAGGCATAAAAGAAAGATTGGTCCTGTGGGTCACCTTGCCCGGGTAAAATATAATAAAAGGCTCCACTGCCATGAGAGCCTGTAGTTCTGAAACTCTTCTTGCTGAAGTGACTGCCAAGAGAAAGGCTGTTTTCCAAGATACAAATTTTATATCCGCAGTAGCTGCTGGTTCAAAAGGAGGCAGGGTGAGGTTTTCCAGCACAAAAGTGAGGTCCCATGCAGGAGTTGGTGATCTTCCAGGAAGCCTTACATTTTTGGCCCCTCTAAGATACTGTTTAAGCAGAGGATGAGAAAAAAGGGGAGACTCTGTGTTGTAATGAGCCGAGATGGCAGAGGCATGGATTTTTATTGAAGAAAAAGATAGGCCCTTGTCAAGCACCTCAGTCAAATATTGTAAAATCTGGGGAATATTGGGCTTTGCTGCATCTGTTCTTTGCGCTTGGCTCCAAGCACAGAATATCTTCCATTTATCAGCATAAGATTTTTCAAGTACTAGGCCTTCTGGTTTCCAAAATGACATCCATCACAGATTTATTGAGAGGTGTTGTTTGAATAATTAGTTGATCAGCCATGCTGCAAGATTTAGAGTTTAGAACTAAGTGTGCAGAATTTGATAGTTCTGCTGATAGTAGATGAGCTATTTGAGGCAAGTACCATGGAGGAAGCTGAGACATATTCCTTAGTAGTGGGTACCAGTGCTAGCGAGGCCAGTCCGGAGCAAGTAGGATCATTTTTGTTTTTCCTGTCGACTTTTAGTAAGACCTTGGAGAGTAGAGGCAGAGGGGGAAAGGCATAGACTGATAGGTTTTTCCAGCTTAAGGATAGGGCATCCACTTTCCATGCTTTTTTGTGATGAGTACTTATGCAGAATTTGTCCAACTGATAATTTTGGGGAAACGCAAATAGATCTATGTCTGGGCTCCCCCATTTCTGTGTTAACATGCTGAAGATTTGTGGATCCAGTTTCCATTTGTGCGGGTCCATAAGATTTCTGCTTAGGTAGTCTGCCAGAGTATTTTGCTTTCCTGGCAGGAATTGAGCTTGAAGATGTATTTGGGAAGTCAAGGCTGTGTTCCACAAGGCCATGTCTAGTCTGCAAAGGGGGTAGGAATTTGTACCCCCCTGCTTGTTTATGTACCACATAACCGTGGCATTGTCCGTCTTTATCAGTAGTTGTCCTGGATGAAGTAAGTCCTTGAAGGCTGTCAGAGCATTCTGAACAGCTAGCATCTCTTTCTGGTTGATATGCAGATGCATTTGGTTTGGGGTCCATTTGCCCTGAATGCATCTCCCTGCCAGGTGGGCCCCCCAAGCATAGTCCGATGCGTCTGTAATTAGGGTGGCAGGGGGTAGAGTGAATGACAGTCCCTTGTTTTGGTGACATGTCTCTACCTACCAAAGAAACTCCTGTTGTAGGCAGGGAATGAGAGGAATCATCGTTTCCAGACTGTGACAGTGTTGACTCCATAAACTTTTTAGGTACCACTGAAGTTTCCTCATATGCAGTCTCGCAAATGGAATTAGTAGAATGCAGGATGCCATGAACCCCAAAGCCTGCAGAATTTGTCTTGCAGATAACTGGGTTTTTGTTGCCATTTGTTTGAAGTATGTTGTCACTTGCCTTTGTTTGTCTGGCGTGAGGTAAGCCATCTGGGCAGTTGCATTCAAGCTTGCACCCAGGAATGTAATTATTTGAGAGGGTACCAGTTGTGATTTCTTTTCGTTTATGGTGTACCCTAGGCATCTTAGAAGTCTTTTTACAAATGCCAGATGTTGAAGAAGAGTGTCCTTGTCCTCTGCTTGAATGAGACAGTCGTCCAGATAAGGATAAGTTTGAATGCTTCTTTATCTGCAGAATGCAATTACTGGTGCCAGGCACTTTGTAAAGACCCTGGGCGCAGCAGATAAGCCAAAGGGCAGTGCAGAGAATTGGTAATGCAAAAAACCTGCTTTGAAGCGGAGGTATCTTCTGCATGATTCCCATATTGTGATATGCAGGTATACCTCCTCTAGGTCTAGAGTTACTAACCAAGCATTCCTACCCAGCATAGGCAGTAGCTGTTGCAAAGTCAGCATTTGGAATTTTGGTATGTCCAGAAACGTGTTCAAAATCGATAAGTCTAGTATTGGACGCCATGAATTGTCTTTTCTGGGTACCAGGAAAAGTCTTGAATAAAATCCTTGTCCTTTTTTCTTTTCTGGTACCAGTTGAATAGCCCCCATATCCATGAGGGACGTTACTTGTTTCTGGGCCTCTGCACACTGGTTTTGTGGCAGATCCGGCCATCCATTTGGAATTGGCAAAGTATGGAAATGAAATCTGTACCCCTGGGATACTATGTCTAATACCCACTTGTCCTGGGTAATTAACTGCCAATTTTGAGCATGAAGTGCTAGTTTTCCCCCCAGGGGGCTGCCAAAAGATAAGTCTTGGTGATGGTAGAGGAAACTCATTGAGACTGCTTACTGTAGGGTTGTGCTTTGTTTCCTCCAGATTTGGAGGTGGAGGCACCCCGTTGCTTTGACCTGTAAGAACCCTGTGATAGGTATCTAGAGCCTTTTGAGCACCTGGATTTGCCTTGGGTGGCTCTGTTGGACACAGGAAAGGACCAATTTTTAGTAGGCCAGTGTCTACTGAACCTGGGTGGCTGCACTTGCAAGAAATCGTTTACAGTTTGCATAGATTTAGCTTTGTCTTCCACTTTCTTTAAAACCTCTTCTGCCTTATTACCAAACAGAGTATCATGCTGCAAAGGGGCATCCAACAATTTAGCTTTAACATGATCAGGCAGATTTTGCTCCTTGAGCCAGGCATGCCTTCTAATCACAAATCCAGTAACGGCGGCCCTACAAGAGGCCTCTCCAAGGAATCAAACCCACATTGCAAAGTATGCTTTTCAACCTGTTCTGCTGAATGCAATAATTCCTGTAACTCTATTTTCCACACAATCAGAAATCAACATAATTTTCTGTTTCAGTAAGCCCATAACATGCTGTTGATATTTAAGCATATGAAACTGGCAGTTTAAGGCCCGGACTGCCAAGGTTGCAGACGTATAAACCTTCTTTCCCCATCTATCCAGCGCCCTGGAATCTCTATCAGAGGGGGTAGAATTTTTGGCTGTAAAGGCCTTTAAACCCTTGGGACCCTGAGAAATAGTCTCAGGATCAGCAGCAGGATTTTTGAATAGAAATTTGTGGGAGTCAGGAACCCTGTAATATCTGTCTGGTTTACTAGGAGCTGGAGGCAGGGAATCAGGAGCCATGCTTGATTCCAAAAGCACATCAACAATGTCTAATACAGGAGGTATTGCCAAAGGCCTATGCTGAGGAAGAAGGAAATCCCTAAGCCTCTTTTTTGATTCAGATTTTTGATTCAGAGAAGTCCTGAAAATGTTCCCTTAAAGTATGCAAAGTCTCTCCAAAAGAGTAATCCTCAGGAGGAGATGCAGATGGGATGGATTCCTCTGCATCAGAATCCTCATAGGGTGGAATAGAAAATGCCTGATCAGAAGAAATGGAAACATGATCTGAAGATTCATAATCAGTTCCTTGCCTAGGCCTCTTAGCAGGGGGGGTTGGGAACCCCTGATCAAGGTAATTAAATCCTCAGCCATTTTGATCATCTGTTTTTTAGGCATAGGGGACTGAGTACGTGGCTCATGCGTCAGTTTTTTAGACATAGAAGATGTTTTCGACCTTGTTTTTGTTGCTGGCGTCAGTTTAATATAAAAATGTTGAGGCCTGAAAACACCCTCAGAAGCTGGTGCCTGCTCAGCGGCTCCAGACCCATCCAAGGGAGAGACATCTGCGGGTTCAATACTAATGGGTCTCGGTAGAGGCCTGCGACTCAAAAGTAGCGGGTATCAGGGGCTGCAAAAGCACCTCACTGAGTACTGGCGAACCTGCGACTGGCTTAGGAGAAGCTTCGTCATCGGTTTTGGACCTTGACGGTCTGTTTCCGTCTTTTTCTTTGCGTTTTTTGTGAACTCCGGTAGTCGAATTGCTAACCGACAACATTTCAGGATAAATAAATCTTGTACCAAAATATTTAGAAGCAAAAATATACCGACGCTTAATACTGCGTTGGTTAAATCTAGCACAAAACCAACAGCAGGGCACGTTGTGATCTGGGTCTAGGCAAGGAATATAGTACAAATGAAAATCCTTATGAGGTATTTGCTTCCCACAAGTAATGCAATTATTAACTTTTACTGACATCGGTAAGGAGCAAGAAAAAGTTTCCCCAACGGGGTACTTGGCTTTAGTTTGAAGATTTTGGTTCTGAAACTCGAATACGAAAATTTCAGTAGTCGACCGACTGGCACTTGCAAACTGCTTCTGCTTCGGGCACCGCGCAGCAAGAAAGACTGAATAAAATGGCGTTGGCTGCATGTTTTACACCCCTGACGACCTGAAGTCATGGAAGAAGAGACAGCAACCAACGCAGGACCCAAGACTTTGTTATTCAGGCCGACTGAGGGCAACCTGCCAGCAGATTACCCAAATGTAATGACCGCAACAGTGAAACACGAAGAACATCTGCCTGCTCTTGAATCCTTCTGTAGAATGATACATGGGTCACCATATTCTGATTCAGTTCTCATTCAGTTCAAAATGTGGATTCCCTGAATATGGATTACTGAAAAAAAAAACCTTTACGGAATTTCAGCAAAGCAGAAAAATGCTTCTCACCTTGGTTGTTGTGGCACTACAACACCAGCTTATCTAGCCAGAATTAAATATTTAAAAACCTAAAGACAAGCCAACTATTTTAATCATGTTTTTTTTGGAACAAATACTGGTTTGATCAGCAACCATGCAACTAGACAGCTTCTAACCCATAAATCTAATCTGCCCACCTTTACTGGTTCCACCAGAAATACACACACACACACACACACACACACACACACACACACACACACACACACACACACACACATATATATATATATATATATATATATATATATATATATATATATATATATATATATATATATACGTATACATATATGTGTGTGTGTGTAGGCATACGAAACTTCATCTGCTGGCCAAAAGTGCCTGCTAGCTAGCCTGCCACACTGCAAAGTTTGAGTCCCCATACAAATGGGGCATATATTAGATCTTCCTTCAAAGGATTACCTGCAACAGGACTTGGACTTTAGAGGAACACTTAAAATATGTTCATAAATTATGTGGGGTGTTGGTTTAATATAGGCAGGTTAGTCTTGAGGAGTTCATTCACCTGGATAAGCAGTGATGCATGTTCACCAGCATGCCCATTGCATGCCAAACCCTGGGGCAGTATATAGGCCATGCACAGTGCGGTTAGGGACCCATAAGAACAAAATTCAAAGCACCTTGATGGATGCCAAAAATGAAGGCCTCCTCATAGCAAACCTTTTCTCTCTGGTGATGGATGGGATGAACTGACTGAGTGGTTGAAAAAGGGGGGGGCTGATGACTGAGGCAGCAGGTCGCAAAAAGGACCCAAAACTTGGATAAATGCAACTTGATCACCCAAAGAAAGGCACTCAAACAATGCCCAGCTGTCTTGTAAAACACTACAAACATTCCACCTGCCATAAATATTCCCCTCCAGTCAAGTTAATCTTCTGCATTAAACAAATATTCAAAATTCATAATCTGTTCTAAAAGAATAATGCTAAGATCTGCTTTTTAACTTCCTCTCAGTAAGCACTATAGTCACAGTAAGTGTAAAGCAGACTTTAGGGAGAAAGTGAATACGGCAACAGTGAAGAGAAGGATATCTACTGTTGTGATAAGATTTTAAACAACTGTACGAGGTCCTTCCATATCACTGCTAAAGCGAGTACAAAAGCTCAATAAGAAAAGTACAGTTGTGTACACTTACCATAAATGTAGATGCTCGAGGGTATTCACTGTTGCAGTCATCACATTTGGGTTATCTGCTTGCAGGTAGCACTGGTCGGCCTGATTACCAAAGTCTTGGGTCCTGCGTCAGTTGCTGTCTCATCTTCCATGACGTCAGGTAGTCAGGGGTATAAAGCGTGCAGCCGACGCCATTACATCAGTTTTTCTTGCCCCAGATGTCAGGTGCCCCCATAATAATAGCATAATAAACAAGAATAGAGGTACAGTCAACAGAACTCAGGGGGCTGGGGGGAGGGTAACCAGGACTGCAACAGTGAATACACTCGAACATCTACATTCATGGTAAGTGTACACAACTGTACTATGTTCTTCGTGTTTCACTGTTGCAGTCATCACATTTGGGTAGATTCCCAAAGCTAAGAATGGGAGGAGGCAATTAGATAGCATTAGGACCAGCTAAAAGGCCCTGCAAGACTGCAGTGGCAAAGCCAGCACTGGATTTAGAAAAGAATTGGCAAGTGGTAATGCTTGGTGAAGGTATGAATGGAGCTCCAGGCAGCAGCTTCCAAGATGTCCCTGGTAGGGACACCTCTGAGAAAGGCTGTAGAGGTAGATGCAGCCCTGGTGGAATTAGGTCTTATCCCCTGTGGGGTAGGTTTTCCATGGTGCTGATAGCAGAAATGAATGCAATGGCCTATCCACTTAGAAATGATTTGCTTTGAAATGGCTTGCTTTGAAATGGCCTTCCATTCTGCCCCTGCAACAAATGCAACCAGCAGCTGTTCATATTTCCTGAGAGGTTTAGTCCTGTCCAAGCAAAATCGAAGTTATCTGTGCACGTCCAAGGAGTGCAGTATTCATTCCCCTTTGCTCTGTGGATTAGAAAAGAAGATTGGCAAATGAATGGACTGATTAAGGGACACACTGGATACCACCTTGGGCATGAAGGAAGGATTGGTCCTGAGTGACACCCTGTCCACATGAAAGATGATGAAAGGCTCCACTGCCATGGGGGCCTGTAATTCAGACACCCTTCTTGCTGAAGTAATGGCTAGAAGGAAGGCTGTTTTCCATGAAAGGAATTTCAACTCTACATTTGCAGCTGGCTCAAAGGGAGGTAAAGTGAGCTTTTCCAATACAAAGTTAAGGTCCCAGGCTGAAGTAGGGGCTCTCCTGGGTGGTCTTAAGTTTTTGGCCCCTCTGAGGAGATGCTTCAGAGGATGAGAGAAGAGGGGTGACTCTGTATTGTAATGTGCTGAAATGGCCGAGGCATGAATTTTGATGGAAGGCCCTTGTGAAGCATCTCAGTTAAGTATTGAAGAATATGTGGTAAATTGGGCACCCCTGTGCCCATCCCCTGAGTTTGGCTCCAGGAACAGAATCTTTTCCATTTTTCAGTATAGGAGTTTCTAGTACTAGGCCTCCTTGCCTCGAGAATGATATCCATCACTTGCTTACTGAGGGATGGTAACGAAGAGATAAGGTAATTAGCCAGGCTGCAAAGTTCAGGGTTTGAAGCTGTGGGTGCAGAACCCGGATCTCCTGCTGGGACAGCAGGGCAGGGGTCTGAGGCAGGTGCCATGGTTCCAGCAGTGACACGCTGTGCAAGAGGAGGTACCAGTGCTGGCATGGCCAGTCTGGTGCAATCAGTATTGTCCTTGGCTTGTCCTTTTTAATCTTTAGCAGCACTTTGGAGAGGAGAGGCAGAGGGGGAAAGGCATAAACTGATAGGTTTTTCCAGGTGAAGGACAGGGCATCCACTTCCCAAGCTTGTTTGTGGGGAGTCCTTGTGCAGAATTTGTCCAATTGGTAGTTCTGAGGGGAGGCAAACAGGTCTATCTCTTGGCTCCCCCCAATTGTTTCTCAACATGTTGAATATCTTTGGTTCCAGTTTCCACTCTTGTGAGTCCATGAGATTTCTGCTTAGGTCGTTTGCCAGTGTATTTAGTTTGCCTGGCCAGTATTGAGCTTGTAGGTGCACTTGGTAGCTCATGGCTGTGTTCCACAGAGCCATAGCTAGTCTGCAGAGAGGGTATGAGTGGGTTCCCCCCTGCTTGTTTATCTACCACATAACAGTGGTGTTGTCCGTCTTTACCAATAATTGTCCTGGAAGAATGTGGTCCCTGAAGGCTGTCAGAGCATTCTGTACAGCTAACATTTCTTTTTGATTGATATGCAGGTGCATTTGATTTGGGTTCCATTTGCCTTGAATGCACTGCCCTGCCAAGTGAGCCCACCATGCATAGTCTGATGCGTCTGTTGTTAGGATTTGGGCAGCAGGGGGTAGAGTGAATGGCAGTCCCTTGTTTTGGTGGCAGGCCTCTGCCCACCAAAGGAACTCTATCTTTAGACAAGGTATGATAGGAATCATTGATTCTAGGTCCTGAGAATGTTGACACAATAGGCTTTTTAGATACCATTGTAGTTTCGTCATATGCAGTCTTGCATATGGAATCAGTAGAATGCAAGAGGCCATGAACTCCAGGGCTTGCAGCATTTTCCTTGCAGATAGCTGGGTCTTTGTGGCCAGAAGTTTGAAGTAGGCTGTAAAATGAACTTGTTTCCCTGGCGTGAGGTAGGCCATCTGGGAAGTTGTATTCAAGCTTGCTCCCAGGAATACAATTTGTTGACAGGGTACTACATGTGATTTCTTTTTGTTTATGGTGTACCCCAGAGAAGTTAGTAATTTCTTTACAAATGCTATATGATGTAATAGTATGTCCTGGCTTTCTGCCTGAATTAGACAACCATCCAGGTATGGATATATTTGAATACTTCTTTGTATGCAAAATGCAATGACTGGATCTAGGCACTTTGTGAATACCCTGGGCACAGTAGATAAGCCAAAGGGCAGTGCAGAGAACAGATAGTGCATGTAGCCTGCTCTGAAGCGCAGGTATCTTCTGCAAGATTCCCTTATTGGGATGTGCAGGTAGGCTTCCTTTAAATACAGTGCTGCCAACCAGGCATTTTTGCCTAGCATGGGAAGCAGCTGATAAAGAGTTAGCATTTTGAATTTTGGGATTTCCAAGAAAGTGTTTAGGATAGACAGGTCCAGAATAAGACACCAGGAATGGTCTTTTCTGGGTACCATAAAAAGTCTTGAGTAGAATCCTTGCCCCCATTGCTCTTCTGGGACAGGTTGAATAGCCCTGATGCATAGAAGAGAGATAACTTGCCTTTGAGCCTCTGCTGACTGATTTGGGGGTAGGTCTGGCCAACCATTTGGGGTTGGTAAGGAGTGGAAGTGGAATCTGTAACCTTGGGAAACTATATTTAAAACCCATTTGTCTTGGGTAATGAGCTCCCAATTATTTGCACACAGGGCGATCTTTCCCCCTAAAGGAACAGTCAGTTGAGCAGGGCTTGGAAGGTTTAAAGTTGAGTCATTGTGACAGTTTACCATAGGGGGTGTCTTACTACTCCCAGCTTTGGAAGTGGAAGCCCCCCACTGCTTAGGCCTGTGAGTACCTTGGGACTGAAGCCTGGGTGTTCTGCTGGTTCTTGGTTTGGACTGAAGGCCTGGAAGAGGCAGGAAAGGACCAATTCTTAGAAGGCCAATGCCTACTAAATCTGGGAGGCTGTACCTGCAGGAAATCTTTAACAGTTTGCATAGATTTAGCTTTTTCCTCCATCTTTTTAAGTACTTCTTCTGCTTTGTTGCCAAACAGGCGGTCTTGGTTTAAGGGAGCATCCAGTAATTTAGCTTTATCATCATCTGGCAAAGATTGCTCCTTAAGCCAAGTATGCCTTCTTAGTACAAACCCAGTGATAGCAGCCCTGCAAGATGCCTCTAATGAATCAAAACCACATTGTTAAGCATGTTTTCCAACTTGTTCAGCAGAATGCATTAAATCCTGTAATTCTTTATTTTAAGCATGGTCAGGAATCAACATCATTTTCTGTTTAAGCAATCCAATAATATGTTGCTGATACTTTAACATATGAAACTGGCAGTTTAAGGCCCTAATGGCCAAAGTTGCAGAAGTGTATACCTTCTTACCCCATCTATCCAGGGCCCTGGAATCTCTATCAGAGGGGGTAGGGTTTTTGGCAGTAGTAGCCTTGATGCCCTTGGGTCCCTGTGAAATGGTCTCAGGATCCACAGTAGGATTTTAAAGAGGAACTTTTGAGAGTCTGGTACCCTGTAATACCGGTCAGGTTTTCTGAGAGCAAGAGGTAAAGTGTCAGGGGCCAGGCTAGATTCCAAGAAGGCATCACTGTCCAGTACAGGAGGGATGGCTAAAGGCCTGTACTGAGGTAGGAGTAAGAATTCCCTAAGCCTCTTTTTGGAGTCAGAGTAATCCTGGCTTTCCCAGTGGAAATGCTCCCTAAGAGTATGCAAGTTTTCACCAAAAGAGAAATCCTGTAGATGGGAAGCAGAGGGAATGGAGTCCTCTGCATCAGAATCATCTAGGTAGATAAGGGCAACTCCCGGTCATCAGTCAGAGAAATCAGAAGAATCAGAAGGAAAATCAGTCCTAGGTCTCAGAGTGAGAAGGGTGGCTTCCCCTGATTAGAGTAATAACGTCTTCAACCATTCGTATCGTTTATTTTTTAGGCATAGGGGCCTGACCATGCAGTCTGGGTGTCGGTTTTCTAGGTGTGGATAGAGTTTTAGGCCTTGAAGAAGAAGATGGCATCAGTTTAATATGTAAGTCAGTAGGCCTGAATACACCCTCAGAAGCCAGTGCCTGCACATCGGCTCTGGACCCATCCAAGTTAGAGATATCCGCAGGTACCATAGTCGAAGAAGCATCTCACGGCATACCGGACTCCGAATGGGTCTCAGTAGAGGCCTGTGAATCTGAAGTAACGGGTATCAGGGGCTGCAAAACTGCCTGAGTACCGGCGAACTGGCAACTAGCTTAACGGAAGCGTCGTCGGCAGCTTTGGACCTATGCGGTCTGTCTCTGTCTTTATCTTTGCATTTTTTCAGAATGTCGGTAGTCGGGTGGCTTACCGAAGCCAACTCTAGATAATTGAACAGAGTACCAAAATAGTTAGATGCGAAAATGAACCAATGACGAATAGTTTGAGGATTGAATAAGGCACAAAACCGACAGCAAAGGATGTTGTTGTCTGGGCCTAAGCAAGAAATGCGGTACAAATGAAAATCTTTATGAGGTATTTGCTTTCCACAAGTAATACAATTGTTAACTTTTACTGACATCGGTTTAGAGCAAGAAAAAGGATCCCCAACGGGATAGCTTTGTTGAAGACTTCGGATCTGAAACTCGAAAACAAAAATTTCAGGAGTCGGCCGACCGGCACTTGCGAACTGCTTCTTCTTCGGGCACCGCATGGCAAGAAAGACTGATGTAATGGCATTGGCTGCATGCTTTATACCCCTGATTACCTGATGTCATGGAAGATGAGACCGCAACCAACACAGGACCCAAGACTTTGATAATCAGGCCGACTGAGGGCTACCTGCAAGCAGATAACCCAAATGTAATGACTGCAACACTGAAACATGAGGAACATCGCAAATATTTCCTGAAATGGGGTTGAATAGGGATGTGAAGATAGGCATCTTTGAGATTCAGAAAGACCAGGAAAGCTGGAGGTAGAAAAAAAATAAATAAATAAGTGTCACCTTCAGGTACCTTCTTTCCTGGAAAACAAAAACATTCTGGAATAAAACGCCTCCCCCCTTTGAGGAGTAGAAACTGCTTGGATGGTACCTTGAGACAAAAGGGCCTGTTCATGAGGAGGTTGAGGAATGCCCAGAAAAAGAGGAAGGGATTTCCACACCATGAAGTATCCGTGACGATTGAGGGAAAGAACCCAAGAATCCTGAGTGATCCTTAACCAACCAGGAAGGGACAGGGAAAGACGAAGAGACAGAGGAACCTTACTTAGGATGGAGGGAAGACGACAGTCAGTCAGAACCTGGCTTGTCTGGAAAAGGAGGCTTCTGAGTAGTAGGAGTCTGAGTAAACTCAGCAGGAGGGGAAGCCTGTCTAGAACCCTTTTCACCTTCAGGAGGAGGGCGAGACAGTCTATTCACAAAAGCAGGCTTAGAGGGATAATTTCTCTAAAATTTAGCAATAAGGAATCAAAAATATGCTTCAATTCCTGTAAGGCCTTGCCCTTTTCTCGCAGAAACTTAAAAAGCTCAACTGCTACAGAACCAAAAAAATGTTTATTTTAAAGGGGAGCATCCATCTATTTAGCCTTGAAATCATCAGGCAAAGGCTGGAGGCCAAGCCAAGAGTAATGCCTCAACAAAGAACCTACGGCAGCAGCTCTAGAACTGCATCATAACTACATTTAATAGAATGGTGAGCCTATTGACAAGAGGACCCCAACAAAGAGGGCGCCAAAACCTTCCCCTCAGAATCAGGAAGGTCAGAGATAACCAGATACACCTGAGAAAGAATAGCTAGGACATACCTGGTCATATGGGCTTGATAATTAATAGCCCGAAAGGCCAGTATAGCAGCAGTATACACATTTTTGCCCAGCTGTTCCATGGCCCTACTATCCTTGTCAGAAGGAAGTAATTTAGTAGCAGGCAAGAGCTTGGAAGGTTTGTCAGAAGATACAGATACAACAGAGGGGTCAGCAGAAGGACATTTGTAGAGTAACAGCCATCAGGCACTTTATAAAACCTGTCAATCTTTTTAGGGGCTGAAGGTAGGGATCAGGACCTTGAGAAGCTGCTGAAAAAGTGCTGAACAGGGCAGCAAGGACCAGAGGGACAGCAGAGGACTTGGGGGACTCCATAAGGAGGAGTTCATAATTCCTCTTCTGGACATCAGAAACCAGAGTACAGTCCCAGTTAAACAATTCCATAATACCAGATATAGTATTCCCAAAAGAAAGATCCTTAAAGGGAGAATCTGGACTAACTGAATCCTCCTCCTCAGAAACACAGTCCAAAGGAGAAGGAATCAGAGAGAAGTAAGCCAAGGATTCTTCCCCACTGTCCAAGTCCTTATTGAAAGAGTCCTGTTCCCTAGGCCTCTAAAGTGGAGTAGAAGACCAATGGGGGGTAGGAACAGAAACTCCCTGGGGAGGCTTCAAGGCCATGAGTGCATTAAACATCCCCCATGTAAAATCCTGCCATTCCTGCTGGGGATCTCTGACAGCAGAGGAAATTTGTTTAGTTTTCTGCTTTTTCTTTTGAGGGGACTTCAGCCCTAAAGACCTTAAGTGGTTCAGACCCTCACTAACACTCAAAACACTGCAAATCTCCTCAAACAAGAATCCGCAGAACATCCCTCAGTCCCTCGGATATAATCAAGCTGAGGTTCCTCCTCAACATCCACAACGGTCATCTGCAGAGCCTTCAAAGACCTGCAAGAAGCTGGATTCATGCCAGCCTCCAATGCGGTCACAGCAGAAGAATCCGACATAACTGGATGATCCTCCAGGCTTTCACCAGCCTCAAGAGAGACATCCAGGGGAGCCAGTACAGCAGCCGAAATTGACCCATCATTTTTGGTCTTCTTCTTGGCAGATGACTGACCTTCAGGACAGGACTATTCCTCCATCACACCTTGTGCCAACAACTTAATACATTGGTTCGCCAGGTAGGTAGACAAGGAGGAGAGATGACTATGAAGGGTCTTAGGAACAAATGCTTGACAAATCAAGCATGTAGTACGGTCATGAGAAGCACCCAAACAAAAAAGACACTGCTTGTGACAGTCCCTATGGGGAATCTGTCCTCCACACACTGACATTTTTCCTTTCTGGATGACAGGTAATCTCACTAACCAAAAGAAAATAAGAGAAGAAAACTTAAAATGGCTTGGTAAACAGCACAAAGAAGAATTCAGAATGATGATCAAAGATGGCATTTGGACTGGTGGCAAATAAGTTCTGAGGTACTTATGTCAGTACATCACCTTTATGCCCTATGCCATGAGTAAGGAGCATACACATGATCTAAGACATTCATAAAATCCTAAGGCTTTGGAATACTTGCCAAATGCTGGGCTTCCCTAGGCAGGGAATCCCTTTACCAAAGAATACTGCAACAGTGATTTGGAAGGGACATCTGCTTACTCACCCTTCCCACAGGTGGCTTGAGGACTACAATTGCTGCATGGCTCTCATTATATGCTTTCTTGTTTCCCCAGCTTTACAGAGGACAGCTCTGCATTTACAGCAATATCCAACCTACAATTATAAAAAGTGGGTGACGCATCCAGCAACCACTAGGTCAAATCAATGATGCAGACTAGCAGCTTCCCTCCCTCTGACAATTAGCGAGCAGGTGTCAGCTGCTTAAGCTCATCTTCTTCTGTCTGATCCCTCAGACACCTAGCTGATAAAACACAGGCCATCAAAGGCATAGTATGGGCTGCACCTCTTTATGCCATTGGACCAGGTCCTACACTGTGCTGTTTTTAGGCTTTTATGCTAATCCACTAACAGTGAGGAGCAAATGCAACATCTAGATCCAAAGCTTCCTATTTTCTTCAGCCGTTTGTTTTAGTGAGAAGATTCCGGATATCTGCATTTGAAGCATTTTCTGAATGCAGTTTATATTTTTGTATTTCCAAACACAAACTCTTTACAGCAAATATATGTCCTCCTATTGCAAATACATGTCTCCAGTTCTGCAAATACTTCTCTACGAAGACCCTCTGTAATGTCTACATGGTGGCTACACAAAGACGCACTACCAATGTGACTAATCTCCCCAAAATCCTTAATCAAAATGAAACCTATAGAAGAAACTGTAATACCTGAAACACAGCTTCTTGCAGACAGATCATTAGCATTTAAAGGCATATATCCCATTTATGATACTCCCATACCTCCATCTCCTGAAATACAACTCTAAGCTTACAAACCCCTATATAAAAAGGAAACATTTAGTTTCAATATAAAACATTTTTCTTCTTTCCTCCCAAGTTTTATATTTGCTTTTCCGTATATGCATTTCATGATTTTGAGTCTCTGCAGTTTGTAGTTCTTCCAATATTGCTTTCAGACATATTTTACTCCATTTATCCTTCAGACTTATAAGTAAGTGCTGCTCAAGTCATTTTGAAGTCAGTTTACAATTCTGAGCAAATGTGTCCAAAAAAGGGCACAAATATTTTTCAGGACATAATTTTAATGAAACAAAAAATATAAGGAAGAGCTCAACTAACTCAATGCTTCAAGAAAAGTAAAAGAACATGTAAGTTCAGGTTTCATTTAAATGTAATTTGTTAAACAAAAATACAATATTCTCTTTGCACAAGTCTGGAAATGCAGCCATATTAAACAAGCCATCACAATGTGTATACTGTTTCAGAGAATGTACTTTCAATTAGTGAAAATACCCTTCAGTCACAAATACTGATAAGAACAGAATGTGCAGTACATTTGAGTACAAACACATTTTGTTTGTACGGTACAAGGCTTGGGAACCAAAGTTAAAGAGGGACGTAGACATTTACAGGGTTTTGGTATTATTAGGAGAAACTTCAGACAGTCAGTCAAGTTAGTTTGTTTGGACTGACATGAAGAAAGTCACTGCAGTACAGACACTCCAGAATATTGATGACATTATTCAGGAGGATCAGAATATGAGTGGAGAAGCTACGGACATAATTACAAGAATATTAGTACAGAAACTACAGACATAATTATCAGCACTGCTATTGGAGACCGTACATTTCTGAGTACAGAACTTATAGACAGTATAATGTGTGCGGAAGCTACAGACATTAAGATTTGATTCAGATATTGTTGACATTTACCTCCACTGTACATAATAAAGCATTCTTAACTGAACTACAGGGTATGCAGACTTTATTCTGAAAAGCACAAAAAGATATGGCCCATAAAGGAGAGACTGGCACCTGTCAAGCACAAGTTTGGGTAATTAACAAACAAAGACGTTCATTGCACTGTCAATCCAGTTTCTTCCAGTTAATTCAAGTATTTTACAGTCCTGTCAATTCTTACAGTACACAAGGATAACATTGTACATCTACGAAGCTATGAACCATTTAGTTTCCACGATCTTCACAGCACTTAACTTAAATGTATACATTTTTTTCGTACAAGAAGAAGTTTGAAAATGCTTTAATAAACATGAACTACGTCAAAAATTCTATGGAAAGAGTAAAGCATTCCTTACCTGGAGACATTACAATCAAAGTCTAGGCCATCATACAGAGAATCCACAAAGCAATTTGCACTTCCTAGTGTTGATAAAGAACATTTACTAACTTCTGCGCTGTTCATCAACTTCATCATGGCACGAGGATTTCCTCTCACATCATGTTTATACGATCTAGAATATGCAAGTTTAATTTATAACATGTTACTGGTTGGTATTCTTTTTGGAAAACATAACAAATGACACAGATCAACAAAAGGCAGCTCTGAATGGCTCTCAGTTAATGTGCTCTTACATCGTAACTATAACCATGACTAGGTGGCACTGTATACACTGAAAATATGCAGTTTGGAGGATAACGTTGAGAAAGGCTACAAAATATTACATTTTGAAAATGTGAAGCAGCATGCAACTTACTGGTATTAAAAGGGTAATGGGAAGGGTGAGAGAGTCTGACCAGATGAGTGAAGGTGTCTTCAAAAATCTTTTATGTTAAGCACCCAAAACAAACCTCTTACTTTCTGTGGAATTAACATAGCTATCTGGCATTTGTAGAGCAAATAATTCAAACAGTAAGTATAAGACCATCAGTATCTCACCACATTACTAACACAGCAGCTGACTGGGTTGGGATCATTAAGTTTCCTACAATCAGGAAATACTCTTTTGAGGTCAGCAACTGATTCTTCCACTTAATCAATAATAATGTATTTTTTACTGACATTCCTACACTCCAGGGGTAAATGCACACCCAATGCTTATGAATGCAGAAATGCCATGTGCAGACTTTAACAGCATGCCTGTCTCCAGATCCACACAGAGTTCTTCCCCAACCACCAAGTAGCACACCTGCAAATAAAGAGATAAAGAAGGTTTGACATCTGGAAACCAAAATCATATACAAGTATACACTTGCTTGTCTAACAGGGGAACTCCCACAACTGAAGCTGGAAGGAGGCACTGTCAAATCAGAGAGCAACAGTAGAAGGGTCCTCACAAAGAGAGGTGTCTGCATAAATTAACTGACACAATAAGACAGCTATCTATTATACTTAAAAATGGGGTCTATTTGTTTTATCAATAACTGATTAAAAATACAAAAGAAAATCTATTAGGTGGGTAAGGAGCTGAATGACACCTTAAAGGCATAAGAAGAGAATGATGAGTCTTGGGGAGTACAGATGAAGCAAAAGAACACCGACTTCTACAGCAGGAGCTGAATGAGTAATTTTTGAAGGTGTGAAACAAGGACCAATTGGACAAAGCAGCAATACCAGCTTTGGATTAATTTCTTTAGCAAGCACCGAAAGCAGCCCGTTGTGAAGAAACCTTTCAGCACAGGTTCTAATGCATGATATATAGGATTACTATAATGTTGGCAAACAGCAGGCGGTTGAGTGTCAGAAGTGCAGTTTTCCAGTAGGCAGTTTTGCAAACCCAAATACATAGACTACACATCTAAGGGGTAGTGTAGAGTATTTGAGTTCGAACTTTTGAGTGGAGATTGTGGTTCAGTGAGGAACAGGGAATTAACCCATTTCCTCACTGTAGTTTGTAGGGGGTGTGGGGTGCAGGGGGGCTTGCCTCTTGGAAAACAGTAAAATTCATGTGCCGTTGACTGTACAGTATCACGGTACTTTACGGTACATAGCATGGGTGAATGATGTTACCTCCTGCTATGTCAAATACATTGAACTACGGATGTCGATGTATTCTTTTGAGTTTTCTGGTTGTTCGATGTTGCGGTTTTTGCATTTCAAGTCAACAGTGAAGCCGGTCTAGATTTCAATAGTAAATGATATTGTATGTGTGTGTGTGTGTGTGTGTGTGTGTGTGTGTGTGTGTGTGTATATATATATATATATATATATATATATATATATATATATATATATAAATAATACACACACACATGCCATATGTAATACATATGGCAATGATTTTAAAACTTTCAAAGGGTTTTTTAACATGGTTTCCAACCCTTTCATCCATATAAGAAAAGTGACAGCACCTACTTAGTCCTCCTAAACTCATGCATCTTCAAATCTTGAGCTGAAAGTACACATCCAGCATATGAAGGATCAGCCATGAAGTTCAAATCCTACAAACAGGAGGAACTTTTCAATGGTACATGAAAATGCAACATTCATTTACTTGTATGCCTGACCAGCTGGTGCTTGACTACAAGCTTGACTCTCAGAAGATCAGGATAGACAGAAAGAGTTGTCAAAACCACCAAGACGATGGGATATCCGAGAGCCATATCGATCAGGTACTTGGGATATGTCATGATTACCCTTAGGTTGATAAAGCAGATTTGGTTCAAGTACAGTTTATCCAAATGGGGAACCCATTCCATTTAGCAAAGTTTGCTTGGTGACGTTGCAATCTCCTCCAACTCACATAGTGGAAGTCCTGGCTGCAATGGAGGGTCTCCAATAGCAGCAAAACCCTGAAATGGTGCTAGGTGCCTCCTCAAATGTATGTGATCGAGTTGCTTAGAAAATAAATTTGCGCAGGCAACCTGCTTAATAGTGAATGTTCTGTCTGTTGCAGTACTCCTTACATCTGTAACTTCACCATTAGATGCCCTGTTCATCCAATCTGCAAGAGGTCAAGAGACTTCTCCATGGTGCAGAGTACAATTTACATACAGCACGTTTAACATGATAGTAGAAAAACGGGTCTATATTAGAACACCAAACGTTCAAAATTCCGAGTGATCTAATATCGACCTGTTTTCAGCGAATGCTGAAAATATCGAACAAACAGAAAACAGAATTTTTTCCTAGGAAAATAATTCAGTTGTCCGTTTCTGTTGCTTCGGTATTTTCAGCAGTGTGGTGGAAAGTTACGGGTCGGGTTCAGGTAAGTGTGCGATTGTGTGGACATGAGGGTTAGGGCGGGGTAGGTGACTGTGCGATAGTGACGGACCTTAGGCTTAGGGTTTGGGTTAAGGTGATAGTTAGTGGTATATGTATAGTTTAGTGTAGGGTTAGGTGTAAGAGTTTAGGTGTTTGTGTGTGGATTGCTGTTTGTTTGGTGTGCTTGTGTCGTATGTATGTGTTTTGGAACAGCAAATTTTTTCCCTAGGAAAATAGGCTTTTTAGGTACCATTGTAGTTTCCTTATATGCAGTTTGGAATGAGTAGAATGCAAGAAGCCATGAACCCTAGATCTTGCAGGATTTTCCTTGCGGATAACTGGGTCCTGGTGGCTAGTTGAGAGAAGTAGGCTGTCAGGTAGGTTTGTTATTCTGGTGTAAGGAATGCCATCTGGGAAGCTGTGTCCAGGCTTGCTCCCAGGAAAACAATTTTTGAGTGGGTACTGGTTTTGATTTCTTTTCATTGATAGTATACCCCAGGGAGGTCAGTAGGTCCTTTACAAATGTCAGGTGCTTTAGCAGCTTTTCCTGACTGTCTACCTGAATCAGGCAGTCGTCTTAAGTATGGATAAATTTGAATATTTCTTTGCCTGCAAAAAGCAATGGCGCGAGCCAGACATTTTGTGAAAACTCTGGGAGCAGTGGCTAAGCCAAAGGGAAGTGCAGAGAACTGGAAGTGCAGTGATCCTGCTTTGAAATGTAGATATTTCTTGCATGATTCCCTGACTGGGATGTGTAGGTAGGCCTCCTTTAGGTCTAGGGTGGCTAATCAAGCATCCTTGGAAAGCATAGGAAGAAGCTGCTGGAGGGTGAGCATTTTGAATTTTGATATCACCAGAAAGGTGTTTAGAATGGATAGGTCGAGGATGGGGCGCCATGTGCCCTCTTTTCTGGGTACCAGGAAGAGTCTGGAGTAGAAACCTAGGGCTGTCTGTTCTGCAGGAACATGCTCTATTGCCCTCATAGAGAGGAGAGAAAGGACTTGCTTTTTGGCTTCTGCCCTCTGGTTTGGGGGAAGATCTAGGAACCCTTTTCGGGTTGGCAGAGTGTGAAAATAAAATTTGTATTCCTGGGACACTATGTTGAGGACCCAGCGGTCGTTGGTAATGGTGGCCCAGTTGTTTGGGTGGAAGGAGAGTTTTCCTCCTAGGGGCAAAGTGCACGTGGGCAGAGGGAGGAGGTAGAAGTGTAAAGTCATTGTGAGCTTTTACCATAAGGAGGTGGCTTAGCACTCCCTGGTTTTGAAGAGAAGGAACTGCACTGCTTAGATCTCTGCATTCCCTGGGGCTGTTGTCTGGGGGACCTGCTTCCCCTGGGTTTGGGCTGAGCAGACCTGGGGGGCAGGAAAGAACCAGTGCTTGGAGGGGCAATGCCTACTGAACCTCAATGGCTGGACCTGTAAGAAGTCCTTAACTGTCTGTATAGGTTTAGCTTTTTCTTCTCTTCTGCCTTGGTGCCAAATAAGTTGTCTTTGTGCAAGGGTGCGTCCAATAATTTGGATTTGACATGGTCTGGAAAGGTCTGTTCCTTAAGCCAAGCATGTCTTCTAAGTACAGAACCAGTAACTGCTGCCCTGCAAGATGCTTCTAGGGCATCAAAACCACATTGTAAGGTGTGCTTAGTCACTTGACTTGCAAAATGCATTAACTCTTGTAACTCTTTTCTGCACAAGCAGGGCAAGAAGATATTTTTTGTTTGAGGAGTTCCATGGTATGTTGCTGATATTTCAGCATATGGAACTGACAATTTAATGCTCTAATAGCGAGAGTAACAGAGGTGTATACTTTTTTACTCCATCTGTCTAATGCTCGGAAATCCCTATCTGAGGGGGTAGGATTCTTAGCTGAAGTTGCTTTGATTCCTTTAGGTCCTTGAGAGAGGACCTTGGGGTCAGCAGTAGGATTTTTGAAAAGAAATTTGAGAGAGTCAGGGATTCTATAGTATCTGTCAGGTTTCCTGGGAGCAAGAGGCAGGGTGTCAGGGGTCAGACTGGATTCCATAAAGACATCATCCACAACATCCAGGACAGGAAGAATGGCCAGAGGTCTGTGCTGTGGAAGATCTAAGAATTCCCAGAGTCTCTTTTTTGACTGAGGATAGTCCTGACATTCCCATTGGAAATGCTCCCTTAAAGTATGTAGGGTTTCCCCAAAGGAAAATTCCTCGGATGGGGAGGCTGAAGGGATGGATTCCTCTGCATCAGAATCCTCATAAGCAGAGAGGGGTTGCCTATCTTCATATTCAGATGCATCAGAGTCATCACATTCCTGTTCAGATAAAACTACTGGGGATAAGTCTCTTTTTCTTTTAGAAGTGGTAGCCTGGCTTCCCCTGATTAGCATTATAAGGTCTTCCACCATTTTAATAATTTGAGACTGAGGCAAGGAAGCAGGGGCCTGAGCTTGGGTCATTGTTTTTTTGGGTCTAGTTCGTACCCTGGGCCTTAGAAACTCTGTAGTTTTCGAAAGAACTGTAGATGTGAAAGAAGTCATCGGTCTGTGTCGAGTATCGGTAGTGTGAAGTTCTTCCTTGGAAGCCAGTGCCTGCTCAGCGGCTCTGGACCCATCCAAGGTAGAGACATCCGCAGGATCCTTAGTCGAAGAAGAGTCTTGCGGCATATCGGACTCCGAAAGGGTCTCGGTAGCGGCCTGCGAATCCACAGAAGCGGGCATCAGGGGCTGCGAAAGTGCCTCACTGAGGATCGGAGAACTGACGACTAGCTTAACGGAAGCATTGTCGGCAGTTTTGGACCTGTGCGGTCTGTCTCCGTCTTTATCCTTACGTTTTTTCAGAAGACCGGTTGTCTGATGGCTTACCGAACCCATATCGGAAGTCGGGTACTGAGAGCGAAAATATCTAGCTACAATAACAGCCTGACGATGTATAGTTCTGGCATTGAACAAACCACAAAAGCGACAATGGGGAATGTCGTGGTCTGGGCCTAAACAAGTGACGCAGTAGGAATGAAAATCTCTGTGTGGTATTTGCTTTCCACAGGCAAGACAATTGTTAACATTTTCTGACATCGGTTAGAGCAAGAAAAAAAGGATCCCAAATGGGGTACTTAGCTTTAGAAGACTTCAGCTTCAATTCGGAAACAAAAAACTCAGGTAGCGGCCGACCGGCACTCGTGCGAACTGCTTCTGCTTCGGGCTCCTTGGCAAGAAATACTGATATAATGGTGTTGGCTGCCTGTTTTTATACCACTAATGACCTGACGTCAGTCCTGAAGTGACAGCAACCGACGCAGAAATACTAAGCCTATGGTATTCGGGCCGACTGAGAGCTACCCTGGTAGGGATAACCCTAATGTGATGACTGCAACAGTGAAACATGAAGAATATCTTTTATGCTCCCCCAATTTAGCTTCCTGCCAGGAGCAAGGCCACAGCGAATATGTACTCATGTGACATGCAGATCTCGGAGGAGGTCACGGGGCTCAAACATTTGAGGAGAAGGTAGAGAATTACTCCTCTACCCAGTTTAACAGCAAGTCACCCATCATATAACCCTTGCCTAAAGGGGAGTAAGGAGGAAGAAGACAGTAATCCAGCAGTTATAAGAACAAAAGTTATGTACTCACCTTAATGCTAGATCCATGTTGTCCTCCTTTGTCTGTTTCAACTTGTGGGTTACTCGATCCAGCTTGGATCAGAGACCAACCAAATCTCGAAGGCTTCAAACTGGCCGAGCTCCTCTTCCTCTACTCATAATGCCTCACTCAGCTACAGAACCTCAGATCAAGTCTGCCCCTCTCTGCCTAAACAGACAAAACTCCAACCTAAAAGAAATGATAAATACCCACAAATAAGGTAAAGAAACTGCCCCAGCTTGGTCATCATCAACAGCAGCCCCCCTTTTCCCATTTTTCTACATGGAGTCGGGGTAACTGTCGCCAACTCTCTTGATTCAGTGCCACACTCCTGCCTTCAACACTCATGCCTGACTGCCGCAGATCTTCTTTCGCACAATCCATCCACCTCTTTGCTGGGCATCCTCGCTTTTTCTTACCTTCTTCCTGTCTGTCCCAAATCCTCCTCCTAGATTGTCTGTGCCCAAACCACTTTCTGCAATTGCAGCTACTTTGGCTTCTGCTCTTATGTCCTCATTTATTCGTCTGTCCCAGAGTGTGGATCCTACCACCTTTCTCAGGCACTTCATTTCTATCACCTCTAGCTTCTTCAACTGTTCTGCCTTTACTGGCCAGGTTTCTGTACCATCCAGTAGTACTGGTCGCATCATTGTCTTGTACACCTTACTTTTCCACTTCTTTAGCATTCTTCTGTCATAGACTACACCTGATATTCTATGCCAGTTGGCTGCAGCCCCTCTGATTCTAGCTTTGACCTCTTCATTCAGACTACTCTTCTCCTCAACTACCCCTCCAAGATACTTGAAGCTGTTTACCTGTTCCACTATCTTCCCTTCTATCTCTATTCTCAGCTTCTTCCGATTTCCCCAATTTACTGCCATTACCACAGTCTTATCTGTGCTTCGTTTCATCCCATTTGCCTTCAGATTTGCATTCCATTCTCCTATCCTTTGCTGAAGTTCTAGCTCAGAGTCTGCCTGTACTGCCACATCGTCTGCATACAGCAGATTTGTTGATCCGTCCCCTCCAACCTGTTTGCTAATGTAGTCCATCACCAGTATGAACAGCAGTGGGCTCAGAGCTGAACCCTGATGTACACCCACTCCCACTGTGAACCCCTCTGTGAGGCCGAGCTCTGTTTGTACTTGAGTCATTGGGTCCTTGTACATAGCCTGCACTAATTCTACCAATGTTTCTGGGACTTCGAACCACCACAGTACTGCCCAGATCAGCTTTCTTGGGACCCTGTCATATGCTTTCTCCAAGTCTAGGAATGCCCAGTTGGACTCTCTCCTCATTTCTAGCTTATTCTCAAGTATCTATCTCAAAACAAACATCGGGTCAATTGTGCTGCATCCTGATCTGAATTCAAACTGCTGATCTCCCATCTTACATTCTACTACTCTGCGTATCCGTTTATCAATCACCCTCTCCAGAGCTTTCATGCAATGTGACAGGAGTTTGATGCCTCTGTACTGCTTACAATTGTGGATGTCCCCTTTGTTCTTGTACACTGGCACAAGTATGCTTATTCTCCAGTCATCTGGGATATGCCTTTCTCTCCACACTGCTATTAGTACCCTCAGGAGCCATTCCTCCGCTATCTCACCCAGCATCTTTATCATACCTGATGTGACCTCTTCTGAGCCTGCTACTTGCCCTTACTTCATCTTCCTTAGTGCTGTTCTTACTTCTTCTACGGTAGGCTCCTCTTCTCTCATCGTAGGCTGTTTCTGGGGCAGTACAGCTTTTGTGGGGTTTTCCTCATTCAGAAGCTGCTGGAAATACCCCTTCCATCTGCCTTTGATGTCCTCTGGACTGGTGAGCAGGTTGTTGCTAGCATCCCTTATGAAGGGTGTCTGACCATCTTCTTTATCTTTCTGTCTTTGCCTTGCAACTGGATATAGTTTCTTTGTGCCCCTTACTTTTCAGAAGTTGGTTCAGTGCCGCCGATGCAGTATTCTTTGCTATTACAACTTCTTTCTTAGCATTTTTGTTAGCCAACCAGTAGTCCTTCCTAGCCTAGTCAGTCTTTTCTATCTCCCACTTTTTCCTCCACTCTTTCTTTCTTTTGATGACTTCCTGGGCGTCTGCCTTCCACCACCAGCTTTCCTCATGTACCTTACTTCCATACCTGGCTCGGCCACATATCTTTTCTGTAGTCCTAACACATGCTGTTTTTAGGCACTGCCATTCTTCTTCAACTCCACCTATTTCCTCCTCTTCTTGGGGTGCTAGAACCCTAACGTGCTTTCTCTCCAGCCAACTTCCAGGTCTTCAGCCTGGTCTCTTTTGACCTTAGAGCCTTCTCTGACAACTGCTTGGAGCGGATTGTGGCAACTAGTGGTTTACGCTGTGGGCTGTTCACTGGGGATGACTTAGCAATCATGGATTCTACCCCAGTGCCTTTTCCTTACAAGAGGAAGTCTACCGGAGTTACATATTGACTACTCTTATATGTGATCTTGTGACTGTCTCTATTTCTGAACTATGTGTTGGCTATTATCAAGCCATTTACCAGACAGAAGTCTAGAATGGCTTCTCCTTCTTTATTCCTGTTGCTCCGCCCATGTGGACCCAGGCAGCCCTCATATCCTTTTCTGTCTGTCCCGATATGTGCATTCCAGTCCCCCATTATCAACACCAATTCATGTTGTCCTGCTTTATTTAATAGGTCCTGCAACTGTTGTCTGAATGCACTCTTTTCCTCACTATCACAACCCTGCTGTGGGGAATAGGCTGAGATTATGAATACTGCCCTATCATTACACTGGAGTCTGACTGCCATGAGTCTGTTATTAATTCTGACGATATCCCTTACTGCCTTCTGAAGCCTCTCTCTCACCACAATTCCTACACCCAACTTAGTCATCATATTAAAAGGAGCTTGCCACCCAGACAGGCAATGGGCAGGAGGGATGGAAGGTTGAGCTATACAGAGAAAGACCACCAGTGTTATGGTGAGTACAAAACTTTTGTATCCGATGTTGAAATTCAAATCTCACAGTAGAATGGTCCCAAAGAGGAGAATATAAATTTTTTAGAGCAGTCAAAGGCACAATGACCCTGCTGATGTGAAAGTTGTAAATAGCTGCCAATTGCACTTTAACTGTAGAATAACTGGAACTAGTGTTAACTCATTACATCCGAGTGGATGCTAGGAGGATTAGTCACTCTGTAGTGGGCAGCCTTCTGATTAAACTTTATGATCAAAGGTATCAGAGCATAAAGCATACATGAGACTCCGCGGCCAAGCATACAGAACAGCATCCATATGTGACTGCCCCTGTGGCGGGACTAAGATGTAATAGCAGTTTTACTTTGTGTTGAAGAGGGATGCAAAAAAGTTGCAACAAGGAGTGCCCCAGTGCAAAAAGGTCCAAGCACAAATCCTGGATGCAGAGACCACATGTGAGGAAGAAGGATGTTTCTTGCTTAAATGTATACCAAAATGTTGGCCCTCTCCAGGACATGCGGCACAATCAGAAATCACTTTGACAAAATCGCCGAGATTAAAGTGCCCACTGCCAGACCCTCATGGCCTTCCAGTAAAAGATGATAAGATTGTGTTCCCCTGTGTTTGTTCAGATACCAAAATGATAGCCATATGGTCGGTCTGGAATGAAATCACCCCCCCTTGGGAGAACATCCTGAAGAGCCTGCTACATCAGGAGGACTGCCCTCATCTCCAAGACACTCAATGTGAAAACTGGCCTCAGAAGAAGGCCAGGTCCCTTGTACTGCACTCCCTTCAAATGCCCCTTCAAAATGCTCCTCCCCAATCCCAGAAGGGAGACATCTATCTTGCTTGTGCCCTGATGGGGGGACAAACTCCTTCCTGCTGGATACAGAGGAAGACTCCAGCCACCATGTGACCTGCTCTTGACATTTGCTCAAACTATGAGAAAGTCCATGAGATGTATTACCTAAGATCACTACACTGCCAGAGTCCATTGCAGAGCCCCCATGAGATACCCGACTAGACGGACAAGATCAATAGCAGCTGCCATGTGCCCCAACAGCTTCAGAAGAGAGGATGGAGGAGCCCCTATTTGTAAGAAAGCAAAGAAACTGCCTGAGGCCAAAGACTCAAAATTCTACATGCCAGAAGCTTTGCGATCTGAGTAACAGTGTCCAAGTGGCAACCTATGAATTGTAGTGCCTGAAATGGTTGAAGACTTGACTTCTGGTAATCAAATGTGATCCCCAAGGAACTAATCAGCTGCAGTAAGATGTCCATAGCCCTGTTTAAAGATGCTCTCATGGGAGCAGTAGCCAATCATGCAGGTAAGGAATTACCTGAAACTCCCTACAGCCGGAACAAGGATGCTATGATTGCCATGCATTTGGTGAGCACCCATGGATCAGTGGTGAGACCAAATGGCAGTGCTCTGAACTAGTCATAATCAGCGCCTAATCAGAAGCACAGAAAGTTTCTGGAATGCCTGTCTTTATATGATAATTGGTGTCCTCGAGGCTGATCAAGCACATCCACTCATCCTTCTGGGCAAAGTAAAATATACTGTACTTTGACCAACCAGAATTTGGTCCGTTTTACAAAGGGATTGAGCTTGCTCAAATCCAAGACTGGCCTGAGGTCCTTGCTCTTTCTTGGGACCAAAAAAAAATATTGAGTAGACCCCAGATCCTCATTGGATCTTTTGAATGACCTGACTTGTCAGCAGCTTCTGAAATTCATCAGCTGCTGCTCGTCTCTGATGGAATGGAATGTCTGGAAGACGACAGAGAGTCAAAATTTGGAAGCACTGAAATTGGAACTGAATAACATCTGATTTGTCTCTTAACACCCATGCGTCCAAAGTGATGGCCTCCCAAGCCTTCAGGTGTAAAGTCAAATGATGCCTGACAACCCCCAGAGCAGGACAGTTAGGTAACCCTTCAGAATTGCTGAAAGGGCCTCCCGGAGAAAGCCCCATGGAATCCCTGATTCTGCGGACCGCCCTTGCCTCATGGGTGGTATCCACTATGGTTATCTCCTCTGTCTCGGGGGGGGGGGGTGTCAGGAGGAGCATGTTGAAAAGACTACTGTGACTTCCTGAAGAAAAGAGTTTTTCCCCTTTTGGTTCTGGGAGAAGGACCGCCGAGGGATGCAAAATGTATGCCAATGGCACGTCTTTATGTCTTGCTCGCTCCTGGTCAAAGTGTCTTTAACATTTGGCCTGAACAGTGTGGAGCAACTACAGAGGGTGTAAAAAAAAAGATATGACTTAAAGCAGACTGCAAAGTTACACAATCTCATCCATGCATGGTGATGTGTGGCAATGCCAGTGCCAGTGATATGGGACATTCTATCTGCTGCACTGGATAGCATCCTCATGAAGATGTTAGCTATTGATTTCAAGACAGACAACTGAGCCTCCAGAGTCTAGCGGAACTGCACAGGCACCTCAGACATTCTGGTGATGAGCAGAAGAGGCAGGGCGGGTTCAGACTGGGAGCCATCTGGGGTGGACAATCCAGAAGCAGATTGAGGTGCCGATGGAGAGGGCATACTCAACCTTTCCCTTCCCCTGACAGGAAAATAGCATTTCAATGACATTGAAAGCTAAAGCCAAAACTGTCTGTTCAAAGCAGAAGGACCTCAGGTCCAAAGATCCCAAGGAAGCTGCAGACTCCAGTGGAGCCATGGCCTGCCCAAAAGCTGAGACCAGAGCCAAACTATCAAAGGTTGATTCCCCAAGGGGAAGGAACTACCCCAAAGCAGAAATATCAAACTTGACCAGGAGACACCCACCTCAATGCATCGGCCCAGAAGTTTACTGGGCTCTGACATGGAGACTAGAGACCAAGGAATAGGTTGGAGTCACAATCTGCCAAGCCATCACCACCAACTCGCCAGAAGGGAACATCACCAGCCCCAAAGACCTCAGTCCATGAGGCATGAGTGAGAAAGTCAAGTTGAAGGAGTTGAAGCACCAGGGAGGGATCATGGTGCTGAGGGAAAGAAGCCTAAGTTGCCCCTGAAGTAACGACCTCATCAGCTGCTCAAATCTGAAGCTTTTAGACTGCCAACAGACCTTGATGACTGAGTCAATGAAAACACTGAAGGAGCAAAAGCACACAAATGATTCAAAAAGGATACACTCCAGTGGAGCAACAACTATAGCTGCAATCCAGGAATGATGGCAAACTAGACCTGGGGTTCTCCAAGTGACAAAGGGATTACGGGTAGAGGAGGAGAAGCTCGGTCAGTTGTGTTGCAGACTTGGCCAGTCTCAGACCCGCATCGGGTCTGATAACCCTCAGGTTAAGTCCAGATGGAAAAAACATCAGATCAAACATGTAATGGGGGGAACTGCTACCTCAGTTATGGGTAAAAGAATCAGGAGCACTTCTGTAGAGGGGATTTGGGTGGTACATAGATCAGAACTTTTTGAACATTGCTTTTTGCAGCTTTTTTTGCAGGGAATAAAGACTGGGAAGACTGTATTCTTAACATTTAGTGTGTGTACTACTTTAGCGAGCATGATTTTTCTGCTAAGTACAAACTACTCACCTCTTTATAAACTAGAATACACTTATCTACTGTTATGGTAAGTTACCTACATATTTCTACTATGTTCTTGGTTAGACCACTGTTGCATTATTCCTTACATCTGGTTTAATTTCCAGAGCTTAAGCTAACTGGGTGATGGAATCAGAGTGGTGACCACTGCTGAGAATGCCTTGCAGGGCTGCCTTGGCAGCCCCAGCCTTGTCTCTAGCCCGGGAATATAACTTCTAGTGCTTGGTAGATGTATGGAAAGATGACCAAGAAGCTTCCAAAATAGAGTGGGAGTCTACACCCTGCATGAATGCCCTAGTAGTTGCAACAGCATCAGTACTGTGGGCCCTAACTATACTTGCCTGCTATTTCACTTTGCTAGTGCAGCAGAAAAGGGTACACAGTTAGAAAGAAACACTTCTAAATTGTTGCTTAGACACTGGTAGTCACCATTTTTTCTCTGTCAGAGAAATGAAGAATGCATCAGTCTATCAAGATAAAATGTCAGCTGCCTGCGCTCATCTCAGTAGTGCAGGATTCTTTTCCCTGCTCTCTGAATGAAGAAAGATGATGACTTGAATGCATGTATTTCTGGTACATTCTGACACAACCTTAGGTAGCAAGGAAGGAATAATCCTAAGGATTGCCCAGTCTATGAGGAACACCAGGAAGGATGGTATACGCATAACGGTTTGAAGTTCTAAGACCGTCCTGGCTAAGAAATGCCATCAGCAACACTGTCTTCCCAGTAGGAATGTTACTGGTGAGGAGGGTGCTGGCTCAAAGAGGATTTAAGTCGGTCTTTCCAAAAACAAATTTCGGTTTCAAGTGGGTTTCTCACACTTCCCTAGTGTCCTTGTATTAACTCGTTACATCCAAATGATGCCTCCATGCACATCTGCAGTTAACTCCTACTGACTCCTCTAGGCGTCAAATATCGCTTGTTCATATGTACATCACTAATTCCAAAACTATGCCATGTACAAGGTTTTAAAAGACTTCACTGCAACGTTTACACAATACCAAACTCAACTGCATTAATATTTGACCTCTGTCTAGTGCAGGTAAATTGACATTAACTGTTGCTCTTATGACATTAACTTATATAGATATAATTTTCACATTTTTTTCTAAATATCTCAACAACCAAGTAACACAGACAGAAACCCACTCCGGTATCTGAATAAAATATTGGTAACAGTATGTGTGCGACTTAAGTGGTTGCTGAGATATTGCAAGTTGTTTACAAAATATTTCAAATGTAATAGTTACTCTATTTACTGGCACTTATAAAATTTGGTTTAAAACCTAGAGTACTACCACTATAAAAATGGTCTGAAATGAAGAGTTTGAGCAAATCATTCCACAGATATGAACATTTGTTTGAAATGCGAGGACATAATTTGATTCTGTTAAAAGGCTTAGGCTCTGCCCATTGGAATTTACAGTGCAAACTTCCTGATCTCCACTGGAGTGACTGAGTTAAAGATCACCCTGAAAAACTGTTTGACTGGTGGACGGCTAGCTAGAAGGGGATCTGGGGGAAGGCAGGCAGTGACAGCAGACAAATGGACCTTAATAAAGGTGTAAGCCAGACCTGTTTTTAGGCATTCACTATGGTATTAAAGGACACGTCTGATTTACATGGTTCCTCTTCATTTTGGACACCTTATTTCTTAGTGGCACGTTTCTTGTTTTCCAATAATGTTAATCGAGTCCTCAAAGTACTGGTGCCTAAAGGCCATTAAAAATCTATCTTCCAAACTCAGAACTGTGGAATTCAGAGATTGAGGTATAGAAGTGAACCCTTGCACTGTGTCAGAAATCTACTCGGCCTATGGAACACACACACACACACACACACACACACACACACACACACACACACACACACACACACACACACACACACACACACACACACACACACACACACACACACACACACACACACACACACTCTGCGCAAGTTCTTTCAGCTACTTTTTTTAATTCTGAGAGGATATAGATCATCCTGACATACTCTGTGCTGTAGTGACAATTCACATTTTGTCAGAGCTAGCATACAGATCTGATAATATCCTGTTTCTCCCTGCTTGCTGATGTACCACACAACAGTGGTATTGTCTGTTGCTACTTTCAGGATCTCTTCCATTCAAAGTTGGCTTAGGGCCCTGAGCCCCTGAACTAGAGCATCTATTTGACACTGATGTGCAGTCCCTTTTGTAAGGCCGACCAAGTCCGTAGACCTTGAGGTACTCAGAGAATGCCATAACCAAGCCAGATGTATCTGGGGTGATAATCTGGTTGGGGTTTCTTGCACCACTGGGACTCCTAGTTCAAGATTATCTACTTTGTTCATCTAACTCCTTCACTGCAAGTGGGAGAACTGGAATCAAGTGGGCACATCACACTGATCTGAAGTACAGCTGGATTTTAATCATATGGAGGCTTGCATGACAGACCATTAGGATGGAGGCCATGAAGCTAACAGTCCCATGGAACCATTATCTGACTTGCCAGATGTAGGAAATTGTTTGTTTGTGTCTTTCAGCTTTTCCCGGTTAGGGGTCGCCACAGCGGAACTCCAGTCCGCTAATGATTGGTAGTTGATTTTTATGTGCCGAGTTACCAGCCCTGACGCACAACCTTCAACGAAGGTACGCCCATTCACGCACGTCTCCACACAGAAGACGCTCTAGCTGAGAATCAAACCGGACAGCGTCTTACTGTGAGGCGACAATGCTACCGCAGCATCACCAGATGTACAAAATACTCATATTAAACTCAACTTGTCCTGAAGAAGAAAAGATTTTCTGGGCCAAGGTGCCTAGAAAGCAGCCCAGAAAGACTAATGTGAGGGATAGTGCCAACTTTAATTTTTCCATGTTGAGAATAAACCCTAAATTATCTAGTAGATCCCAAGTGAGAGCTAGAGATCTCATCTATTTCTTTGTCGAGCTTGCTTGGATGAGAAAATCATCCAAGTACGGTAAGATATATATTCCCTTTAGACTGGTAAACAGTCTTGTGCAGCTGCAAGCCTGAAGGACAATTAAGTAAATTGAAAGTTCCACCCTCCATCAAAGAATCTGAAGAAGCCTCTGTGTTCTTTGTGGAAGGGGATGTGCAAACAGGCATATTTCTGTTTCAATGTAACCAAGTGGGCACCTTATGTAGAAGGGGAAGAAGGCCTTGCAGGATTAAATTCTAGAATCTGGGGTGGTACAGAGTCTTAATCCACAAGAGGCACGGTGGAAGAACAAGTCCAAATATAAAAAACTATTTAATGAAGCGCTTTTCGTTATTGCGTTGCAATAACTTCCTCAGATACACTAATGTTCACACATCCAAGTTAAATATCATATTCAAAACATCATGTGATGAATGAAATCCAATCAACCAACTTTCTATAAAATTATTAATGTTAAAAAAACAAAATTGTCACCATGTTTTAAAAGACTCTAAGAATCCAAACATAGTAATATTATACAAGTACCTATTAAATATTTATACAAGCTGTTTCTACATTACAGACATAGAAAATAGGTAAAAGTATATAGAAGTATGTATACATAAAAAGCCTCTTGTGGATTTAGTAGTTCTTAGTTTTTTACCAGTTTTGTTGGTGGTACAGAGTCTTGACAGATCTGAAATGGACCTCCATGTCCCTTCATTATGGGAACTAGAAACAATCTAGAGTAAAAGCTTTTGCCTTGAAAGTGAGAGGGGACCTAATTAATGATTTCCTGTGACAGAAAGTCCAACAGGATGGGAGCAATCAGCTCTTGCTTTTCCCTGGGGACCTGAGCAATACCAGACAGGCTAGGTATGCTGGTCAACTGTAGTCTATGCCCTTCTTTGATAATACTTAGAATCTATGAATCTGTTGTGATGCTCTCCCACAGGGCAAGACATAAGAAAAGCTTGCCTGCTATAGTTTGCAGTGTGGGACGGTGAGGGTTTGTGTGGGATAAGGAGGAAGGGTATAGAATTAAAATGCAGTCAAAATTCCTCACAGCCAAAGTTAGCACCTTCGGGATCTCGTGAGTTTCCTTTACTACCACTGTTACATTTTTTTGAAATTAGGTTTTCACTCTTTTTGTTTAAAAGGTTTAGAGGGGTAGTCTGTATCCTACCTAGGCATCAGGGAATGAAAAAGCTGCATGATCCCATGCATGACATTTAGCCCCCACCATCAAAACCAATTTCATTAATATAATTTGTCAATGGATTTCTTAAACAGCTAAACTCTATGCATTAATTAACTACATTTTAATATCTTCAGGAAAGGGTTGCAACCTCAGCCAGTGATGCCTCCTTATAAAAAGAGCTTGTGGCTGCTGCTGTATATGCTGTATCTACAGGGTCATATCCACACTTGACAGTAAACCTGGCCATGTATGCCACTAACTGAGAAAACTCCAGCAAATCAGCTCTAAGGTTCAAGTCCAAAACCTCTTTGATCCATTGGTCCATAGGATTCAGGAGAGCCAAAATTTGGTCATGGGGGGGTTTGTAATTAATGGTACTGATGGACAGGGATGAGGAAGTATAAACATTTTTGCCAAACATACCCTGGTTATGCTTTCCTTTTCAATGAGTAAGGAATTCAGAGAAGGGATCATCTTTTAAACCTTGTTTGGGTCCATGAAGACCACTACAGGATCAGCCACTGGTATTTCTGTAGATACACTTGTAGATGCCTTGGAACCTGATCGGCATTTAAGGAGCAGAAAGTTGGGAGACCATAGCCTGGAATATTGCTAAAAAACATTCTCAAGGACCCCCAGAACAAGGAGAAATCACAAATTTGAAAGCAAAACCTCGGACTATCTCATTTGTGTATCTACGGTTTCTAGGACTTCTTACCTGCAGTGTTCTGCCTTTCGGGTCAAAGCTTCCTCAAAAAATGTTTCCTCAGAAGAGAAAGTATCCTCTTAATCACTGTCAAAGCCTGAAGAAGATAAGATCTAGAAGGCATACCCCAGAATTTCCCGATTAGTGTCTTAAGATAATGCCTTCTGCAGAAGGTAGCTTTCTTTCTTTTACTAGGGAAGGAAGAGGGCCTGCTTATGCAAACTACATGGCTTTGTAGTGCTTTCAGCAAGCTCTGGGCCAGCTGAACCAGTTCTCCTGCTTACCCGAGATGTGCAGGAAGAGGAAAGACCCTTAAATTCTTTACAAAGAATTTGATTAGGTAATAGAGGTGGAAAAAATGGATCTTTTTCTGTATCTGTTTGATGGCAGATGTATGCTTATAAGAAATTAGGAACCAGTCCTGAAGGCTGGAGCTCCACATTGAAACCCTCAATCTCTCCTCTAATGAATACTTAATGGATTCTGGACTTATCTTTGGTAAAAAAAATAACTTGGAATCGCCCCCTTTTCTGATATAGGTTGGTGTCTGAAGAAAGTACCTGAGCGCCTGTGTGCATGGATGTGCTTAGTTCCCAGATAATAATGGCCTCTGAAGGAGTATCATCATAGGATCTAGGAAAAAAGGAAGTTTGTTAGTCAATGAACTGCAAATGTGCTGTTTTGGGCTAACCATGTGGCTGAGATGTCTAAAAAACATGCTCTATGTGCAATATCTACTATTACTTGCTTATGGTATGCATTCTGTAACATCAACTGTACATGTATATGTCTTGTTTATATTTTTCTTGCATATTTTGTGAAAATATTTAATAAAAAAAAAAATTTGATAAAAAATAAATAAACATGCTCTAGTTCCCTCCTTGCTTTATCCCTCTACTTTTTTTTTCTGTGGAAGAAGTCTGAAGGAAGCAGACAGCCCAGATGATGACATGGCTGTAAACAGCAAGGCCTCAAAGCATTTAAGGAAGAAGTACAAGCCCAGAGTGAGCAGGTTCTTCCGACAGTCTCGGGCAGAAACCTTTAGCAAATGTCACAATTCATGATGTTGTTTTGTTCAACCAGACAAAAAAATATATAGCTATCATGGTAGTAAGTGATATGCTTATCATAACCACACCTTTCCTTTTTCTTGCTTAATAAAACAAAAGGTAGCAATGAGAAAATTAAAGCAATCATAAACATACAATAATAATGGGGGAAAAAAATCCCCAGTGGGGTACCAATTTGTCTAAGCTCTGCTTAGTCAGAAAGGGCATTAATGACTAACATACAATGCTTAATTAACAATGAGACATCTGCATGTATGTATTGAGACAAGAAAGTTATGAAGATGGTGTGGACATATATCCACATTGAAAGTTCTCCAGGGTGGCCATACTCCAGAAAAAAAAAGAAAGGATGATCATCATAGCTAAAATAAAACAAAAAACTTTAATATGAAACTAAAAACAAAGGTAAGTACTTTCACAGTCCTCAGACTGCTTCTTCAGACATGAAGGACTGTGAAAGTGCTTACCTTTATTTTTATATGAAAAATAAATATACCTCGAGGCTGGTCAAATAGGACAGTGCACCTGACATGCTCCATGTTCAAATTACCAAAGGTAAAGATCCAAACTCCAATACCACTTCCTTGCAAGCTATTGGTCCCCCTCTATGATACAGGAAACCCATACCATGTATTTAAACATACTGGAAACATTCAGCATACAACCCAATACCATATTCATGGGCAACTAATTACCTCACTATTAACTGGGAATCCTATATGACACCAAACATACAGGCACAGAGATTCCTGGATTTTGTAAACACAAACTCCCTGGACCAGACTGTTAATATACCAACCAGGGGTGCAAACATAATGTATCTGGTCCTCACTAATACAGCAGAGTGCTGCACATCTCTTAGTGTAATGTCTTCTCTGGTAAGATAAAGCCACAAAATGGTCTCCTTTGAAGTAAAAATAAAACCTGGTCCCCCAGCTAACCCTGGAACATTCAGTAACTACTCTGTTAGCTTCCTGCTATTAAGTGATAACCTGGCAAAATTTCAAGCCCCCATAAACAATGAGAACACTGCTGCTTATGCAGAACTGTTCACAGAAACCCGACACAAGGATGTTAACAGCCACATAAAAGGCAGCTGTACCCACCAGGAAGAAGTACAGAACTAACTTAAAAAAACAAGGCACCCTGGTGGGATAAAAGAATCAATAAGCTGTAAAACAGAAGGAAGAAAATCATGACAAAAATTAGGAGGTGCTGCACCCAGCAGGATAAAAGCACTCTCAAACTAAACAAACAACTCGGAGGACAAATAAGGTCTACCAAAGCCAAATTTGAGTTATATCTGGCCTTCCAGGCCAAAGACAACCACAAGGCATTCTTTAGCTATGTCCGCAACCTCAAAAGGAAATACACAATTGTGTGCAGAGCTCATTGCAAATGGAGCCACCTATACTGAGCTGGAAGATACAGCAAACCTACGGGCCGACAAATTTAGCTCCAATTTTACCCCTCTCGCCTCCTCAACCTTCCCTTAGAAAATACCATCAAATACAACTCCCCCTGCTATCACTAGGGAAAAGATCATTAATGCTCTGTCTAAGGCCAAGATCACTACATCAATGGGCCCAGACAATATCCTAGGTTGCCTTCTAAATAGCAAGAAACATGACCTATTGGGCCCTCTGGAATTGCTATTTAACTGTAGCCTCCAAACAGGCTTTGTGCCTCATGAATGGAGAACAGCAACAGTCATCCCTCTGCACAAAGGTGGGCTAACTACTCTAATGTTAGCTTCCTGCTATTAAGTGGAAACTATGGACTCATAAGTCACACTAGTTTTTACATGCAAAGCCATGGAAAGAATTATCACGGAAATGATCAACAAAAAGATATAGTAAACTCCAGACACCGGACCCAACCCAGTTTGGTTTCATCAAGAGCAGGTCATGCCTACTCAACCTTGTGGACTTCTTTGAGAAGGTCACCAAAGCAACAGATGACGGCAAAATGGTTCACAGTGCCTACCTTGACCTGGCCAAGGCATATGACACAATACCACACTCACTCAGGCATTACTGACAAACTCAAGAAGTTAGGTACAAACCCATATGTCACCTGGTGGACAGCCTTCTGGCTCGCAGACAGGACCCAGGAAGTTAGAATTGGGGAGTCTACCGCTACAAAGAAGCCAATCACAAGTGGAGTTCCTCAGGGATCGGTCCTTGGACCCCTCCTTTTTTGGCATTTACTTCTCTGAAGTCAAGGCCAATGACAATGGTCTCTGGCTGACTAAATTTGTAGATGATTGCAAATTAGAAGCCGTCACTGAATCCCACAGACAAACTGGTGTTAGAGCCATGGACTAAAACTAAGCACCAAGAATATATAATATTATCCTTTGGGAAGTAATCCATACCTGGTAACTATCATATTGACAACACACCCCTTACAGTTGACCAGTAGTCAGGGACTTAGGGACACACACAGACAGTAATCTAGACTTTGACCATCACATGTCTACAGTAGTGAGGAAATGAGTAGGTTGTGGAACTTGTACACAAAGGTATGACATCTAGGTCAAAGGAAGTCATTGTTCTACTGTATTTGGCGTTCATGAGACCTATCATTGAGTACAATGCCCCCTTTGGTATGTACCTAACCAGGTATATCCAACTGCTGGAACGTCCACAGAGGTTCCACGCAAAGAATACAGGGTGCAAGTAAAATGTTCTATGCAGACCACCTCAAGGCCCTATCTCTGTATTCGGTCTCCTACAGGCTGCTGAGGGGAGATCTACACCTGACACACAGGGCATTGTTGGACCCACTCTGATGGACCTCCTTCATATCCACAAAAGAACACCAGAATTACCAGTTCCAAAGACTTAAACCATGCCTGTGATATAAATAGGACCTGCTGGAGAGACAGTTAGGTATCCCACAAGCTACTCTGTTTCTAGAACAGGATCACCATCTATGTGAAGCAGAGTTCCTCCCCAAACCAATTCAAGTGCAACTTGGACAACTGGATGGGGAATAGGAAATTCATCCCTGGTTTGACACCTGTGCCTCTAATGGACACAGGCAACCTGTAAATGGTTCATCTCCTAAGCCCCTGCTTACACTTATTAAGGGTACCAGAACTTGTCAGAGATTTGGGATGCATGGTTAGGCATAAAAAGGCCCTTGTGGTTGTCAGCCTAGTACACACCTATGAACCTAAGACTTCTGAGCTATTGAAGACTGGCTGGACAGACAGGATATATAGCTGAGAAATTGTAGATGCACGGAATACTGTTAACAGTGATCTAATGAAGAACATCTGGGAAGGTTTCCCTACCACCAGGGACATGACGGCCTGAAGCTGCATCCCACCTTAGCCTGGATGTGGTAAAAAGAATTAGCTTTGGTCTTTAATCCCTGTATTTTGTCAAGAGGCAAGGGATTAGCAGGAATGTTTAGAAGCTGTACAGAATTCTCATCACGGTATGAAGAAACACACATTTAATATGAAAACTCCTTGCACTGCTGCACCAGAACAGAGCACAGGGAGCGATGCAGACACCCAAATGATGAAAGACATCAAACTCTGGGAAGCCACAATTCTTAAAATTTGACCTAGATATGGGTCCTGAAGCTGCAGCTCCAGGAAAGACTCAGGGAAGCTGTCAAAATATTTCCTTCACCCTAAAATGTGAAATAATGAAGAAGCAATGCCTCTCTTTATGGTCTACTGCTAGGCATGTACCTCCCCCCCCCCTCTGCACAGTAGGGTATGACTTTAAATCCACATATTTGTTTAGGTATTACATGATGGAGTTGGTTGACAGAACTCTCTAGTGGTGAAAACATCCTCTGAGCAGTGAAGTAATGAAAACAAAATGAGCTTCTCGTCCTGCTTGTTAAGCATCCATCATCAGAATATGCAACGCTTCTGGATGCACAGATGGGAAGCCTACCTGGGGACCGTTCGTGACTACCTTAGATTCCAGAGCCTGACAACATTAGCCAGAAGCCAGCAGCACATCGATAAGCTCATGCTGTTTCTGCAAAACACAAGACACATTACAGATTACTGCAACACCAAAATACTCCATCATGCAAAGGGCACCATGAAGATTCATTCTGCACCTTTTTGACTTGATGCTAACGCTGCATCAAGTCCAAAAAGCAAAGGAGGGACTGAGCTTGTGTATCACATAAGAGTCCTTTAAATCGCATTTAACATTCTACCTCCCTCCATCTATACTTCCCCACTTACTAACCTGCCCATTGCCCTCCTGAATCTGATTATGGATTCTCTCTCTACTATTGATTACTATAGTGCTTGCCACGGATGTACAGTTCTTTCTGTGAAGTAAACTTAGAGATTCAAGGAATATATACTTTTTACAACCAAATGCATTTGTCCCCTGTCCTTCGTTTTTAGGATGACCGCTTCACATCTCCAAGACATAATCATGTGCCCCAATATCAAGTCATCCTCTCTTTTGTTTTCGGCCGAGAAGAGCTCTAGTGCCTCCAGCTCTGTCATATTCAGTCTATCCTATGGATACTTCTAGTGGTTTTTTACAGCCTCTTTGCCACAGCACAATACCCCTCTTTCCATATGTGGCCTACAAAACTGCACACAATACTAGGGGTAAGATCTAATAAGAGCTCTGCAGAGCAAAAAGCATTATCTATGCGTCTATATAATTGTCTCAGTAGATAGAAAGCATTCTGTTTGCGGACACTGTCCTGTCATTCTACTCCTGTTCACCACACCCTGGTATGTTCAACATCCCTGGATCCTTTTCTGCTTCTGCTGTCATCAGTTTTACTCCCCCTAACAAGACACTTCACAACAGAGTTGTTGCAGCCTAAGTGTAATACTTTGCACTTGCTTGCAATGAACTCCAGTCATGACCTTGCTGTTGTTTTCAGCCTTTCCATATCCTTACCTAGACTCTTTACAATCATCCACTGTTAAACCTACTGTTGTGCCATCAGTGAACAAAACAAGCCTGATTTCTATTCCTAGAGTGAGATAAACATACTAAAGAGTGCTAAACTGAGCACAAACTCCTGTGAGACTCCATTCATCATTAACTACTGACATAGGTTCATAGGTGTGTACTAGGCTAATAACCCTGGAGCCCTTACAAGCCTAGCCAAAAATGTTTCTTTTGACACCATGCCACCCGATGTTAGTTCACAGGGACTATCTACTAGGGCAACTGGAGTGATCCCTGGGTTGAACTTTGTTACCCATTCACTCGTCGAGATTTCTCTTAAAGAGGGCCAGCAAGGTGCTCGGCTTGACATGAACAGGAAGCTTATTCCAAAGTATGGGCAGTGTTTGGGAGATGAACCTGTCCCTCCAGCATGTTCTGTTGATTGTGGTAGTGAGGTTGTGGTCTCCGGAGCGTGTGGCACGGGGGGATTGGGATTTCTTCAGTAGCAGCATTTCAAGTAGGGCTGGGTCGGACATGGCTTTGTAAGTCAAGCAGAGATCACCTCTGACTAGACAATAATAGACTGAAAAAGTACAGTTGTGTACACTTACCATAAATGTAGATGTTCGAGTGTATTCACTGTTGCAGTCATTACATTTGGGTTATCTGCTTGCAGGTTGCCCTCAATCGGCCTGATTAACAAAGTCTTGGGTCCTGCGTCATTTGCTGTCCCTTCTTCCATGACGTCAGGTTGTGAGGGGTATAAAACATGCAGCCGACGCCATTACATCAGTTTTTCTTGCCCCAGATGTCAGGTGCCCCCAATGGGAAGCAATTAAACATAAAAGCACAAAGCTATACCTTCAGCAAAAAAGTAAATACACCAAAAATGCTTTTAAGCATAGTAAAGGAAAGTAGAGGTATAGCCAAAAGAAGTTAGGGGGCTGGAGGGAGGGTAGCCAGGACTGCAACAGTGAATACACTCTAACATCTACATTTATGGTAAGTGTACACAACTGTACTATGTTGTTCGTGTTTCACTGTTGCAGTCATTACATTTGGGTAGATTCCCAAAGCTATGGTTGGGAGGAGGAATTTAGATAGCATTAGGGCCAGCTATAAGGCCTGCAAGACTGCAGTGGCAAATCCAGTTCTGGATTTAGAGAAAATTGGCAAATTATAATGCTTGGTGAAAGTATGTACAGAACTCCAGGTAGCAGCTTCTAGGATGCCCCTGGTAGGGATGCCTCTGAGAAACGCTGCAGAGGTAGATGCAGCCCTGGTGGAGTGAGGTCTAATCCCCTGGGGGATAGGTTTTCCATGGTGCTTATAGCAGAAATGAACGCAATGGCTTATCCATTTAGAAATGGTTTGCTTAGAAATAGCCTTCCCCTCTGCCCCTGCAGCAAATGCCACCAGCAGTTGTTCAGATTTCCTTTGAGGTTTAGTCTTGTCCTGTCAAAGTAGAATCTAAGTTGCCTGTGCACATCTAAAGAATGCAGTATCCACTCTTTATTCTGTGGACTGGGAAAGAAGGTTGGCAAATGAATGGACTGATTAAGAGCCACACTGAATACCACCTTAGGGATGAAGGATGGATTGGTTCTGAGGGACAATCTGTCCGCATGAAAGATGATGAAAGGTTCCACTGCCATAAGGGCCTGTAATTCAGATACCCTTCTAGCTGAAATGATTGCTAAAAGGAAAGCTGTTTTCCAAGAAAGAAATTTTAAGTATGCAGTAGCAGCTGGCTCAAAAGGAGGTAGAGTGAGTTTCTCCAAGACAAAGTTAAAGGTCCCAGGCTGGGGTTGGAGCTCTCCTGGGTGGTCTCAAATTGTTGGCCCCTCTGAGGAACTGCTTGAGCAGTGGATGAGAGAAGAGGGGATGTTGTGTTATAATGAGCTGAAAAGGCTGAGGCATGGATTTTAATGGAGGAAAAAGACAGGCCCTTGTGAAGCATCTCAGTTAAGTATTGTAAAGTCTGAGGTAAATTGGGTGCTGCTGTGCTCATCCCTTGAGATTGGTTCCAGGCACAGAATCGTTTCCATTTTTCAGCATAAGATTTTCTAGTACTAGGCCTCCTTGCCTCTAAAATGGTATCCATCACAGATTTGCTGAGGGATGGTAAAGGACAGTGTTTAAGTAATTAGCTAGGCTGCAAGTTTCAATGATGGAAGCTGAGGGTGCAGAATCTGGTTTTCCTGCTGAGACAGCAGGGAAGGGAGTCTGAGGCAGGTGCCATGGAGATAACCGTGACACACTGTGCAGGAGGGGGTACCAGTGTTGGCGCGGCCAGTCCGGAACAATCAAAGTCATCCTTGGTTTGTCTTGTTTGATTTTTAGTAGTACTTTGCAGAGCAGAGGCAGAGGGGGGAAGGCATAGACTGATAGGTTTTTCCAGCTGAAGGACAGAACATCCACTTTCCAGGCTTGTTTGTGGGGAGTCTTTGTGCAAAATTTGTCCAATTGGTAGTTCTGGGGAGAGGCAAACAGGTCTATATCTGGGCTCCCCCATTTGCTTGTCAACATGTTGAAAATCCTTGGTTCCATTTTCCACTCGTGTGGGTCCATAAGGTTTCTGCTTAGTCCATCTGGCAGTGTACTTAATTTTCCTGGCAGGAATTGAGCTTGTAGGTGCACTTGGTAGCTCAAGGCTGTGTTCCACAATGCCATGGCTAGCATGCAGAGGGGGTAAGAATGTGTACCCCCCTGCTTGTTTATGTACCACATAACAGTGGTATTGTCTGTCTTTACCATTAGTTGTACTGGAAAAATGTGGTCCTTGAAAGCTGTCAGAGCATTCTGTACAGCTAACATTTCTTTTTGATTGATATGCAGGTGCATTTGACTTGAGTTCCATTTTTGCTTTCCACAATTAATGCAATTATTAAGTTTTACTGACATTGGTAAGGAGCAAGAAAAAGTTTCCACAACGGGGTACTTAGCTTTAGTTGAAGACTTCGGTTCTGAAACTCGAAAACGAAAATTTCAGGAGTCGGCCGACCAGCAACTGCGAACTGCTTCTGCTTCGGGCACCGCATGGCAAGAAAGACTGATGTAATAGCGTCAGCTGCATGTTTTATATCCCTGACGACCTTACGTCATGGAAGAAGGGACAGCAACCGACGCAGGACCCAAGACTTTGTTAATCAGGCCGACTGAGAGCAACCTGCAAGCAGATAACCCAAATGTAATGACTGCAACAGTGAAACACGAAGAACATCAGCTGAAGTTTCTTGAGTCTGTCCATATAGGACATGTGTTTAAGGCCTAGGATCCTTTTTGTGAGGTACTTTTGTGGCCTCTCCAGCTGTTGTAGGTGTCTGATGAGGTACATGCCAAACAAGGTGTTACATTCAATGATTAGTCTAATAAGGGATGAGAAGGATGATGACCTCTTTCTTTCTGGATGCGAACCCTTTGGTTATAAGATGTGCCACGTAGAAGGACTTTGACCACAGTGGCAACATGGTGGTCGAAGGTGAGGTGGCTGTCGACCTGGGTGCCCAGATTTCTTATGGCCCCTTCAGTGTTTAGTGGGCTCCCATCAATGTGGTAATTTGTAGGAGCTGTTTTTTTTCCAAAGGGAATGACAACACATTTTTTTGTGTTAAGCTTAAGGCCATGGTTCCGACAGCAGTCATTGGTCTCAGACAGACCCTTTTGTAGGATGTCTGCATCACTTGGGGAGTTGACAATGACTCCTAGCTTGCAGTCATCAATGAACTTGATCAGCCAGTGTCCCTCTGTGTTGGCCTAGAATTCTGAGAAGTAGATGCCAAACAGGAGAGGGCCCAGGACCGAGCCCTGTGGGACTCCACTCGTGACTGGTCGACAGTCTGATGTGGAGTGAGCAACTTTCACTCTGTGGGTCCAGTCTGTGAGCCAATTTGCAATCCACCTAGTGAAATAAGGATTGATGCCTAGTTTGGTGAGTTTATCAATGATACCAGAGTGGGGAATGGTATCAAAGGCCTTGCCCAGGTCGCGGTAGACTGTATGCACTGCCTTACCCTCATCCACAGCCTTGGTGACTGTCTCGAAGAAGTCAACCAGGTTCAGCAGGCAGGATCTCCCTTTGATGAAGCCAAACTGTGTGGGGTCAAGAGTTTGGAGGTTGCCTTAATCTTTGTTGAGCAGGTCCATGATGATGCGCTCCACAGCTTTGCGTACCAGACTTGTCAGGGTAATGGAGCGGTAGTTCCCAGAGTATGTAGTTGCTCCCCCTTTGTGGAGAGGGATGACTATAGTAGTGCACCATTCGTTAGGGACAAAGCCTGATTGAACAGGGCACACAGGTGTGGTGCCAGTTCATTTGTAGTTCATGTAGGATGCAGGACGCATCATCCCTCCCATCACAACCTAGTGTATTTTAGCATTCAGCTACACTGCTACCCAGTTTCTTAGTTTTGATCTTGCCCTCAGCCATTTTTCTAATCAGCTTTCTACTTGGGAATGAATCAAGGGTTTTGTTGAAATCCAGTCAAACCATATCTAAAAGGCCCCCCTGGTGAAGTTCACCTAAAACTAGTCATAAAACTGCATGAGTCATGATGATTTCTAGCAAAAAAAAAAAAAAAAAAAAAAAAAACTGTGGTTACAGTGTTCTACAAACATTGTCAGCCTTTTCCTCAGGATTCCCTTCACGGACAGAAGCAAAGAATTGATTACAATCTCTTGGAAGTTAATAGCACAATGCTACAAGTACCCAAGAAGTACTTGAATGCTAAGCAAACGGTTGCAAGGAATGTAGAAAAGTTCAAGACATATAGTGTCACAAGAAAATTTGAAGGCATGACTTACCAGACTGTATTTCCTTAGGCAACTGTTGATGAAAAAATTCTGCACAAAACCTGACTTTGTCGCAACTTACCTCTGAAACTCTGAGGCCAGATGCTGTGCAAGAGCTTCTGTAAAACATTCACCTCCTATACTGTCATTTGTGTCAGTGGCAACTACTCTGTACATTCCACTGTTTACTTCAATTATTGTTACAGACAGTGATGTTCCACCCAGCTTGTATACAAGGCTATTGCTATGAATAAGAAAACAACACAAAGAAAAAAAACAGGAAAGATTTTAGTTTAACATTAGAAAAGAAGCAATCATTTAGCAAACAAAATAAACAGTATTTGTGAACTACAGCATCAGGTTTCCAAGATCTCACGTGAATTATAGTTCCAAGAATACACACCTCTCCTTTTTCTGGTACTTGAGAATTACTTTGCAATGTTAATCTACTACAGTAATACACAAGCACAGCACAAAGTACTAAACGAGGAAAGCACAGTCTTAACTGTATCATGATGAAATGTGCTATCTGCATAATGAAATCCTCCATGCCTGTGAACATAAGTTTTGTCTGCAGGGTTCATAGCATGCAATAAGCATTTCAGGTGGTAAAAGCATCAACAAGATGAAGTTTGCATGAACTTACTGATGCCCAACACAATTACACCGACTTTTAACACTGACCCTAACCCTCGATCGAATACTTAGAAGAACTTAACTGAAATGATCCTAATACAAGCACTGATCAGGTATAACAGACCTGTAATAATGTTTTTTGTAGGGATGGCAAGCCCGATTCATCCATACTTGTGTAAAAAAAGAAAAAAAAAAGAAAAAATTCAGAAGACCTCAAAGGAGGAAAAGTACTAGTAATTCCTTTTTTCCAGAATATTTAAGATCTCAGAGTTGGTACATGTACGTAGAGGGGTTAAGGAAGCAAAGACCCACACAAGGGTGGCCAGTTTCTTACATGTTACAGAATTCCAAAACATTCCGTTTGCTAAGCTGTATCAGATACATACACACAATGAGCAGGGAAGAATCATTTCATTAAATAACAGTTGATGAAGTAAGCTTCAGTAAGCTGAGCTTCATAAAGTCTAAGTAGATACATAAAAGGTGCATAAAAATTCCAGAAACCGTCTGGCAAAGAAGCTCAAGACCACATGAAAAGATACATTATATATAGAAACTATGAGAATTATACAAGAAAGAATGCCCAATAGGTTTCTCATAAGGAAGTCAATAATAAAATCACTCGGCTCCATTAGCCAATACAAAAGGGCAACTGTTTTAAGAAAAGAAAACAAAAACTTTGCTTAGACATACAAGTAATCTTTCCAATATAAAATGAAATGTTACTTACTCACAAATTCTATTTCTTTGTCTACAACATGTACAATCTAAAAATAAAATGGTGAAGAATGTATCGCTGTTTTAGGAAAGTACAGTTGTGTACACCTACCATAAATGTAGATGTTCGAGTGTCTTCACTGTTGCAGTCATAACTGTAGGGTGCTCCTGCCGGCAGGCAGCCCGAGGTCGGCCAGAATCCCAAAGTCTGGGTCCGGCGTCGGCTGTATAAGCTAGTATCCTGACGTCAGTACGCCTTGGTACATAGCCCTCAGCCGAAGCCATCTTCTCCAGCCTTTCTTGCCCTAGATGTCAGAAGTCCCCAACAAATCAAAAATGAATCCAACAAGGAAACACAAATACACCACAAATATGAGAGAAAGAGGGGATAGGAGGGAGGAAAACCCCGACTGCAACAGTGAAGACACTCGAACATCTACATTTATGGTAGGTGTACACAACTGTACTATGTTCTTCGTGTTTCACTGTTGCAGTCATAACTGTAGGGTGGAATCCCAAAGCAGTGTAGAGGGGAGGAGGCTTTAGATAGAAGAAGGGGAGGCAAGAATACCCTGCAAGACAGCAGAGGCAAAGCCTGCCCTAGACTTAGAAAACAAAGGGAGATTGTAGTGCTTGGAAAAAGTATGCACAGAACTCCAAGTGGCAGCTTCCAAGATATCCTTGGTAGGGACTCCTCTGAGGAAAGCTGTAGAAGTAGCAGCTGCTCTAGTAGAATGACTTCTAATGGTCCCTGGAAACTGTTTCCCATGATGAGTGTAACAAAATCTGATTCCATAAGCAATCCATTTGGAAATAGTTTGTTTAGAAATAGGTTTTCCAAGAGAACTGGAGGCAAAGGAAACAAACAATTGGTTAGACTTTCTGAAATCTTTAGTCTTGTCCAAGTAAAATCGTAACTGTCTGTGCACATCTAATGAATGCAAAATCCTTTCCCCTTTATTTTGAGGATTTGGAAAGAAAGTAGGAAGGTGAATTGTCTGATTCAAAGCCACTTTCGAAATCACCTTAGGCATGAAAGTAGGATTGGTCCTCAAGGATACTCTGTCCTGATGGAAAATAAGGTATGGTTCCACAGCCATGAGAGCTTGCAACTCTGAGACCCTTCTGGCAGAGGTCAATGCTAACAAAAGAACAGTCTTCCAGGATAGAAACTTAATATCTGAAGATGCAGCAGGCTCAAAAGGAGGCAAAGTAAGTTTTTCTAAAACATAATTAAGATCCCAGGCAGGGACAGGAGGGGTCCTTGGAGGCCGCAAATTTTTAGCCCCTCTCAAGAACTGCTTCACCAAAGGATGTGAAAAAACAGGAGGATCAGAACTGAAATGCGAAGAGATAGCAGAAGCATGAATCTTAATGGAAGAAAAGGAAAGTCCTTTAGATAAAAGTTCCGAAAGGTAAAGCAAAATAGAGGAGAGATCAGGAACCTGAGGATCAGAGCCTCGGTCCTGCATCCAAATAGAAAACCTCTTCCATTTAGAGGCATAGGATTTCCTAGTGCTAGGCCGTCTAGCTTCCAAAAGAACATCCAAGACTTGTTTGGGAAGACTAGAGGAAATCAAATTCCTTTGAAGAGCCAAGCTGCCAAGCAAAGGGTCTTGAGATTGGAATGTAGTAACTGACCCTGATGCTGGGACAGAAGCGAAGGGTTCAGTGGAAGAATCCAAGGAGGCCCCGAGAACAGGAGCTTTAAGGTTGGATACCAAACCTGTCGAGGCCAATTTGGAGCAATCAAGATGAGGAACTTGGGCTTGTCCTGCTTTATCTTCAGTAGTACCCGAGGCAGTAGAGGAAGAGGAGGGAAGGCATATGCTGAAAGGCTTCTCCAGCTGAAGGACAGGGCATCCACTCTCCATGCTGTTTTGTGGAAGGACCTGGTGCAAAAGCGAGGCAGCTGATGATTGAGATGGGATGCAAACAGATCTATCTGGGGACATCCCCAAACTACAGTAATCCTGTTGAACAAGTTGGTGTCTAGCATCCATTCGTGAGGATCTGAAATGTTTCTGCTCAGGCTGTCTGCTAAGAGATTCTGTTTCCCTGGAGTGAAGTGAGCCTGGAGATGCAGATTCAAATTTAGAGCTGTGTCCCATAAACCCATAGCTAGTCTGCAAAGGGGGTATGAATGAGAACCCCCCTGCTTGTTGATGTACCACATGACCGTGGTGTTGTCTGTGAATTAGCAGAGGCCCTGGTTGTAAAAGGTTTTTGAAGGCTAAAAGGGCATTTTGAACTGCCAACATTTCCTTCAGATTGATGTGCCAGTGAAGATGGTCCTTTGTCCAGGTTCCCTGCTGGCAATTGTCTAGAAAGTGTGCTCCCCAAGCATAATCCGAGGCGTCCGTGGTTAGGATTTGAGTAGGTTGAGGGAGACAAAAAGGTTTTCCTTCGTTTAAAGTGCATGCCCTGGACCACCAGAGGAACTCCTTCTGGAGGCAGGGGATCAGAGGAATCAGAATATCCAGATCATGGTAATGCTGTGACCATACACTTTTCAGATACCATTGAAGCTTTCTCATGTGAAGCCTTGCTTTGGAATCAACAGAATGCAGGAAGCCATGTAGCCCAGAGCCTGCAGGAATTTCCTTGCAGTGAGCTGAGATAGAGTTGCCAAGGTGCTGAAAGTAGAAGCCAGCTGAGTTTGTTTTTCTGGAGTGAGGTAGGCCCTTTGTAAGGTTGTATTTAAGAGGGCTCCCAAGAATACCATTTGTTGAGAAGGGATCAAGTGTGACTTTTTTATGTTCACTGAGAATCCCAGTAGTAGGAGAAGACGTTGAACAAAGTCCAGATGTTGAAGCAGAAGATCTTTGCTGTCTGCCTGAATAAGGCAGTCATCCAAATAGGGGTAAATCTGGATCCCCTGAAGTCTGCAGTAAGCCACTACTGGTGCCAGGCACTTGGTGAAGACTCTGGGCAGTAGATAAACCAAAGGGCAGAACAGAGAATTGAAAGTGCCTCGAACCTGCCTTGAACCTGAGGAATTTCCTGCGTTCTTGTCTGATAGGGATATGCAAATAGGCTTCCTTTAAGTCCAATGTCACCATCCAGGCCCTGAGAGAGCATTGGAATTAGCTGTTGCAGAGTAAGCATCTTGAACTTTGGAATTTCCAAAAAGGTGTTTAACACAGAAAGGTCCAGAATAGGTCTCCATGAGTTTTGTTTTCTGGGAACCAGAAACAGCCTTGAATAAAACCCTTTTCCCATTTCCGAGAGTGGAACAGGCTCTATGGCTCTCATGGCCAGAAGAGCATCCACTTGAGTTAAGGCCTCTGACCATTGAAGTTTTGGCAGATCTGGCCAACCCTGAGTCCTTGGCAAAGTGTGAAAGTGGAACTTGTAACCTGTTAAAATCACGTCCAATACCCATCTGTCCTGGGTAATACGAGTCCAATTTCTGTAAAAAAGAGACAGTTTTTCTGCGAGAGGGGCGTCCAGGTAAAGGGGTCCTGAAGCCCAACCGAGAGAGTCATTGAGTTTGCTTTCTTTGAGATTGGGATCTGTCTTCTCCCCTTCTAGGTGAAGAAGCAGTCCATTGTCTAGATCTGTAAGAGGTCTGGCCTTGACCACGACCTCTGAAGCGTCTATACCTTCCCCTTTGAGGCCTGTCAGACGTGGGAAAGGACCAATTCTTTAGAGGGCCAATTCCTGGAAAATCTAGGAGGCTGAACTTGCAAGAAATCTTTTACAGTCTGCATGGACTTTGCCTTTTCTTCCATCTTTTTAATAACTTCCTCAGCCTTAGAACCAAAAAGAACATCTTGTTGAACAGGGGCATCTAATAACTTAGCCTTAACCTGTTCAGGTAAACTTTGTTCACGAAGCCAGGCATGTCTCCTAATCACAGTACCAGAGGCAGCAGCCCTGCAGGAAGCATCCAAAGCATCAAAACCACAATGTAAGCTATGCTTGTTAACCTGTTCAGTAGCATGCAAAACATCCTGAAGTTCCTTATCCTCTGCACAAGCAGGAAGGGAAGCAAGCTTTTGCTTTAAAACAGACAAAAGAAATTGCTGATATTTAAACATATGAAACTGGCAATTTAAAGCCCTTACAGACAGGGTAGCAGAAGTATATACCTTTTTTCCCCACCTGTCTAAAGCATGAGAATCCTTCTCAGAGGGAATAGGATTTTTAGAAGTAGCAACCTTAGCAGCCTTAGAGCCCTGAGAAATAGTTTCAGGATCTGCAGAAGGGTTTTTAAATAAAAATAAATGAGAGTCAGGAACCCTACAAAATCTATCAGGCTTAGAAGGAGCAGGAGGCATGGAATCAGGATTCAAATTAGCCTCAGAAAAAGCATCATCTACAATGTCCAAGACAGGAGGGATAGCTAAAGGCCTATGCGGAGGAAGAAGAAGAAATTCTCTAAGCCTCTTTTTGGAAGCAGAATATTCCTGTCCTTCCCAATGAAAATGTTCCCTCATCTCATGCAAGGTTTCCCCAAAAGAAAAATCCTCAGGCGGAGAGGCCGAGGGCAAAGAATCCTCAGCATCCGAATCCTCATAAGGGGGAAAGGAATAGTCCTGACCAGAGGAAGAAACAGAAGATACAGAAGCCTGGTCAGAGGAATCCAGAGTAACATCCTGTCGAGGCCTTTTCTCAGGAAGGGGGTGAGAACCCTAATCATTGTAAGCAAATCTTCAGCCATCCTCAATAATTGTTTTGTGTCTTGGGAGTGGATTCAGAAGCAGCTTGAGCTGGAACTTTAGACTTAGTAGGAGTCTTTGTCTTTGCCTTTGAAATAGTGATGTGAGTAGGCCTGAAAACCCCCTCAGAAGCCGGTACCTGCACAGCGGTTCCGGACCCATCTGAAGGAGCGTCCGAAGGTCCTGCAGCAGTTAAAATAGTGGGCCTTGATGGCTCCCCATGGGAGTCCGTATCGCCATCGGTTCAGAAGTGGCGGACGACAGGGCTGCAAAAGCGCCTCACTGACGACAGCCGAACCGGACGCTGGCTCCAGCTGCAACGAGTCCTGTTTGGACCTCGGAGGCCTGTCTTTGTCTTTGCGCTTCTTTTGAACTCCGGTAGTGTCCGACGACATTCTATAATTGAAGCGTCTGCCAAAATAATTTAAAGCCCAATCGTACCTGCGCTTGATAGTACGAGAGTTGAACCTGGCACAGAACCGACAACAAGAAATGTCGTGGTCAGGGCCTAAGCAAGGTAGACAGTAAGAGTGGAAATCTTTATGAGGTATTTGTTTCCCACACGCTATACAATTATTAACTTTTTCTGACATCGGAGGAACAAGAAAAAGATTCCCCAACGAGGTACTTAGCTTTGAGAAGAGAAGTAACAACTTCGGACCGACAACAACCAAATACGCTGTTCAAAAATCGCCAACCAACGTTTTGCGAGCTGCTTTCCACCGCACGGCAAGAAAGACTGGGGAAGATGGCGTCGGCTGAGGGCTATGTACCAAGGCGTACTGACATCAGGATACTAGCTTATACAGCCGACGCCAGACCCAGACTTTGGGATTCTGGCCGACCTTGGGCTGCCTGCCGGCAGGAGCACCCTACAGTTATGACTGCAACAGTGAAACACGAAGAACATCTCACCATTCCAACACACAAGTGAAGCAGCCCTGTCCTTGCAGTCTTTACTTAAATAAGTTATTGCTTTGCTTTAAAATATATTGATGGCTCTACATCTTACCAAAGCTGTAATATGCAAAACACTGCTGCAAAGAAATACACTAAAGCAGCCAATCAAATGAACCTAACAGGGGCTCCTGAACTGTTTCAGGCAATTGCTAAGATTTGTGTCTGTTATTCTAAGGAAGATGTGGTAGTTACCTCTGCATGCGATTTTGTAGGGGGCAGAAAAGTGGCTTGGAATTGACCAGTCGAGCAGTTCTTTAAAGATGATGTTCTGCATATCTGCCCATCTCTAAAGAAATCCTTGGGACACTAATCAAATAACTAGCAGGCTTACTCACCCCGTATTCAAATCAGCTGGTTTAGCAGCTCTATAAAGTTTGCCTAGTGGAATAAGCTTTACTCTGTGACTATCACCTTTGCCTGCAGGATCTTAAACTTCAGACTTACATAGATTCAAAACTAATCCTTTACAAATCACTTCTCTTAGGACCAAAGTACATTTTCATCCAGAAGTGGTGGTGTCAGAACCGTCTTTATATCCATCCATAAATCTAAGGTACACCTTTGTATGTGCACTACCAGCTCAGGTTACACATAAAGTAAGGGTGGAAATCTAAGAAGAAAGAACAGTTGTTGGTTATACTTGCTCCTGGGAAGAAGAGTTAACAAAATGCCAAGCAAACCTTTTGAAAACAGACTGCCAAAAGCACTATCTTGTGCCATCAGGTGGGGAAAATCCATTGGAAAATGCTGCTGTCAAAGGCCACTGTATATGGCTGCTTCCAGTGCTTGCTTCAGGTCTTCACTGTCACCATTTATGCCAAGTTTACGTGGTCATCAGTTCCCATTTTTCTTAAGCACTATTGCCTGAAATATGACCCCAGAAGTAATGTCTCCTTTGGCTACTTGTTATGCCAAGACTCAAGACAATATGAACCTCCTCTATTGCCCATTTCCTTTCACTCAAGGTGTGGGGGATACTGCTTGAGATTCAGCCCAGCAGTACCCCCCAAAAGAGATTCCACAATCTTTAGTGTAACACATATTTACTTACTGTACCAGCTGCTTATCAGGGAATCCCCTTTGCTGGATTATAAATACTCTACCAGCGGTGCCCACTGCTTAGATGGCTCCCATCATCCAGTGGCTGCTGCTGTAGTTCCCTGAAAGTTGGGTTACAATGTATTTATACAGTTTAATTCACCACATATTCATGTTCTTCCTGATTTGCAGGCAATACATTCTCTCAGTATTAGTCTTCCACAGGTAAAAAAAAAAAAAAAAGTGTCAGAATTTGGTACACTTCTGCATATCTTACTCTGCATATCTTACTCAGTTGTAGCTTAGAAGTCAATCAGCGGATGCTAAAGTGTCACACATCTCTGTAACAAATGTGTTGATTATTGAAGGTAGACATCCAAGATTAAGGATTCATTCATTCATCCATCCATCACAAGTCAGTTTAAACTACATCTTTGGTGAGGAGTAGTAATCACGTGTTGAAGCACACTGTTTCAACACATGCTGAGTGAACAGCTGCCTTGAACTCCTTTCAGTATTTCTCAATGATACCATCAGCTGAAGGCTCACTAAAGAGTTCTGATAAGAGATTACAGCTATGTCACCTGAAGTAATAAAACTTTAAATGGTTCAGACGATGAATCTGCTGTGTACTAGGAAGAAGGCATCCTTCTAAACAGTTAATAACACACTCATGGATGTGACAATTTACTTGGAGATGCAGCTACTCTAAAATCTAATACTTACTACACAGTCTGAGAATAGTGCATACATCTTTAACAAGACAAGGTCTGCACAGCTTTTCAATATCACCATGTCACTGGAATTGCCTTTTCAACCTACTCCTTCCCAATAGTGACATTATAGAGACCTGAACAAATACGCCTCTAGTGCTGAGGTATACAAGAATAGTTTGGGGTTTTTTCGAGTGCTTTAACATAACTTGAGGATTTTAACAAGGTTAATGTTCAGCTGTTTCTCGGCATCAGTCTACTCTCCATATGGTACAGTTATACATACCCCAATAAGACTAACGTGTTGAGCGTGTGACTGCATATACGTCTGCAAAACGAATAAGCAACTTCAGTGCTGAAACCTGCAGCTGTCTGTGTCTACAGAACCTTGCAGATTAGCAGATACTAAGGTTATTAAATGTTAAACAATAACTTGCAGCCACATGTATGAAGTAGTTAATTATGAGAAGTTATCCATCAGGACTTCAATGATATGATATGGCATGGATCATGGTTACTGCATGAGCTCAAAGTTACGTAACACTACTAAACACATTCATGTTTTGTAAGGAATATGACTGATGACATACTTAAAATATTTGTGTGTAAATGAAACTATTTCCTAAATAACTGTTTCTACTGTATGATGAATAAGAAATATTTTTACAAACATTTTCATTTTTTAGGATTTCTAGAAATATTTATAAAAAGAAACAAAAACAAAATAAACTGACAGCACTTTGCAGCTTCAGAGATTTAATGCTACATATATACATACAAATGATATTATACATGAAAGTTATGTACTTATCATAATGATAGATCAGAGTTCCCTTACCCACAATCTCTCACGCCTCAACTGAACCCTTGCAACACAAACAGTAAATCACAAGGAGGAACAGGATCCCAAACAGGAGGGCGCAACAAAAAGGTACCATTGAGAAAGGCCTTGGAATTCTTGACAGCAGCCAAAGGAACACTGTCCCCTCCAATGTAAAAATTAGAAATGGCAGCCAAATGTGCTGTAATTGTAGAAAAGCTAGAGCATGAATTAAACAATTCAGCAAGGAAATCCAGAAGCAGCTCTAATGGAGCAGGAAAGGGATCACGTCCTCGAGATTCTGCCACATTGGAAAATGTCTCCATTTACTGAAATACACCTTCCTAATAGAAAGTCTTTGGGATGGCGACAAGATATGTAAAACACTATCAGACAGCTTGGGATTCCTGGCCATCAAGAGAACTGGAGAAACTACGAGGTTAGCTTGAGGGATTACAGATTGGGAGGATCCAGTCCAGCTGGATAAGAAATGTGATCTGGACTGGAATGCAGAACCCAAGGGGAGTATCGCAGATGAGGTTACAAAAAGGGGAACCACACCTGACAAGGCCAAAAGGAAGCGGAGTATCACTGTCGCTCTGCAATGGGCTGCCTTTTGGAGAAACTTGACAATCAGAGGAACTGGAGGATGAGCATACAGAAGTCCCAGGGGACTAGCACACAGAAAAGCATCTCTAGGCGACTGCCCCTGAAAAGGGACAAAGACATAACAGCTGCTGCACTTGGTGTTGGAAGGGGGGGGGCAAAGAGGTCACGGCACTTAGTGCCCCAGCACTGGTAGATCAGAGTTGCCAGTCTTGTATTCACAGACCACTCTTGGGGAATCAGAATTTTCCTGCTCAAGCTGTTGGTCAGAATGTTGGACATCCTCGGGATATGTGCTGCAACCAGTAACCAATGAAACAAGATTGCCCATTGCCAAATCCTCATGGCCTCTTGACAAAGTGGCTAAGAATGTGCTGCCCCCATGCCTGTTGAGATACCAAACAGACATACTATCCATCTGTATTAAAATCACACTGCTGGGGATGATTTCCTGAAAAGCCTACAATACAATACAATACAAGGAGGACAGTCCCGATCTCCAGAACACTGACATGGATGTTAGACTCCACAGAAGGCCAGGACCGTTGAACTGTCCCTCCCTTTGAAATGCCCCCCCCCCACCAAAGGAAGGAAGGCATCTGTGGTGGCTGTGGCTGCAGGAAAGCCGAGAACAAATGCTCTCCCTTTGGTTACTAAAGGAGACTGCAACCACCATCAAATATGATCATGAACACTTGTCAGTCTTACTGGAAAATTCAGTGGATGAGTCAAGAATGACCACTGCACTGCAAGGGTCTATTGCAGAGCACTCATAGTACCTCGTTAAAGGGACCAACCCTAATGAAGTGGTCATGTGACCTAGGAATTTCAAGATCACATAAGCTGAAGGCTTTGAAAGGGCAAGCACCAATACTGCCTGGGATTGAAGGCTGATCACTCTGGAAAGTACAGTTTTGTACCTACCATAAATGTAGATGTTCGAAGATCTACATTGCTGCAGTCCTTACACTTGGGTAGTCCGCTGTCCTCGGTCGGCCCGAATATCAAAGTATTAGGCTGACGTCGGTCAAGGCGCTTAAGACTGACATCAGGACGTCAGGGTACAAATGCGCATGACCGACGTCATATCCTCAGTCTTTTCTTGCCCCAGATGTCAGAAGACCCTAAAAAGAAAGGTCAAAACCAAAAGACAGCAAAAAACAACCAACCACCCTAGTACTAACCCTATGTACAATATATACAATATTCACAATATGTACAACCCAAACCACACAACCGCCTCTAACTACAGAGGGGAAGGAGGGAGGGTAAATTGGACTGCAGCAATGTGGATCTTCGAACATCTACATTTATGGTAGGTACAAAACTGTACTATGTTCTTCATCTCACATTGCTGCAGTCCTTACACTTGGGTAGAATCCCAAAGCAGAGATAAGGGAGGATGGCAAAACTATAAAGCAGTAGGAGCTGCCAAAATGCCCTGTAAAATTGCAGTGGCAAAACCAGCCCTAGATTTAGAGTAAAGAGGAAGGTGGTAATGCTTAGAGAAAGTATGCACTGAACTCCAAGTAGCTGCCTCTAAAATATCCTTAGTTGCCACCCCCCTTAAAAAAGCTGTAGAAGTGGCAGTAGCCGTAGTGGAATGGGGCCTAATCCCAGCTGGAATCTCCTTACCATGATGGGAGTAACAGAAAGCAATACAAAACCCAATCCACTTAGAAATAGTTTGTTTTGACACAGGCTTGCCCTGAGAACCCAAAGCAAATGAAACAAATAACTGCTGAGACTGCCTGAACCCTTTAGTTCTGCTCAAATAATATCGCAACTGCCTGTGTATATCCAAAGTGTGCAAAATCTTTTCCCCTTTATTTTGGGGGTTTGCATAAAAAGTAGGCAAATTAATAGTTTGGTTTAAAGCCACACTAGAAACCACTTTAGGCATAAAGGAAGGATTAGTACGCAAAGACACCCTATCCTTATGGAAAATTAAGAAAGGCTCAACTGCCATAAGGGCCTGTAACTCAGACACCCTTCTCGCAGAGGTAATGGCCAACAAAAAAGCAGTCTTCCATGATAAATATTTCAACTCAGCAGTAGCTGCAGGCTCAAAAGGTTGTAGAGTGAGTTTCTCCAACACAAAATTGAGATCCCAAGCAGGAGTAGGAGCTCTACGTGGGGGTCTTATATTCTTTGCCCCTCTAAGGAATTGCTTAAACAAAGGATGAGAAAACAATGGTGGGTCACAGTCATAGTGAGCAGAAATTGCTGCAGCATGAACCTTAATAGAAGAGAAGGACAAACCTTTGTCCAGTAACTCAGTAAGATACTGAAGAGCCACACTTAAATTAGGCTTAGAAACATCAAATTCCTTTGCTGTACTCCAAAATAAAAATCTCTTCCATTTATCTGCGTACACTTTCCTTGTACTAGGCCTTCTGGCCTCCAAAATAACATTCAAAACCTGCTGTGGCAGCTGAGACCCTCCAGGGTTTAAAACAGAATATGCCAGGCTGTTAGGTGAAGAGAGTGAAGTTTTACATTGAGTAGATGACTGTTCTCCTGAGACAGCAGGTGTGGAATCGAAGGCAAAGGCCATGGAGGCTCCCGTACCAGACTTCTCAGTAATGGGTACCAGTGCTGTCGAGGCCAATCTGGAGCTATTAAAATCATCTTTGGCTTGTCCTGTCTGACCTTCAGGAGTACCTTTGGGAGGAGAGGCAGAGGTGGAAAGGCATACACATGAAGATTGCTCCAATTGAAAGAGAGAGCATCCACTTTCCAAGCTGTGGGATGAAACCTTTTTGTGCAAAGCTTTGGCAACTGGAAGTTTACTGGAGAAGCGAACAGATCTATGTCTGGAGTTCCCCATAACACTGTCAATTTCTGAAATACATGAGGATCCAATTTCCACTCGTGGGGATCCATAATTTGTCTGCTCAACACATCTGCTAAGGAGTTCTGTGCTCCCGGCAGAAACCTTGCCTGAAGATTTAGCTGTAAACTGAGAGCCGTCTCCCACAAAATCATTGCTTGTCTGCATAGAGGATAAGAATGTGTTCCCCCTTGCTTGTTGATGTACCACATGACAGTTGTGTTGTCTGTTAGAATCAACATCTGCCCAGGAAGGAGTAAATCCTTGAAAGCTATCAATGCAAATTGGACTGCTAACATCTCCTTCAGGTTGATATGTAAATGTTGAAGTCTGGCAGGCCACGTGTCTTGTACCCACTTTCCATTTAGATGAGCTCCCCAAGCTTTGTCTGAGTCATCTGTCGTTAGAATCTGACTCGCCTCTGGCCGGGTCACAGAGAGTCCCTTGTTTAGGTGACATTCCTGAGCCCACCACAAAAATTCCTTTTGAATGCAAGGTATTATCTGAATGACAGTGTCCATATCTTGGCAGTGCTGTGTCCATACATTTTTGAGATACCATTGTAGCTTCCTCATATGCAGTTTGGCATTGGGAAGCACCAGAATACAAGATGCCATGAACCCCAAGGCTTGAAGGACTGTCCTTGCAGTCAGCCTGGACTGATGAGACAATTGATGGAAGTAAAGAGAAAGATTCTTTTGTTTGTCCGGGGTCAAAAGGCCATCTGGGATGCTGTATTCAGTCTCACACCCAGAAAGCACATGTCCTGAGAGGGTACTAGACTGGACTTTATTTCGTTCACAGAATACCCCAGGCATCTTAGCACTGCTATCACATATTGTAAATGATGAAGAAGTTCGTCCTTTCCTTGGGCCAGAATCAGGCAATCGTCCAAATAAGGATAGATCTGTATTCCTCTTAGCCTGAAGAAAGCAATCACTGGAGCCAGAACCTTCGTGAACACTCTGGGCGCAGTAGATAAGCCAAAGGGCAATGCAGAGAACTGATGAGAAGTCCCAGCTCGAAAACGCAGATACTTCCTGCAACTTAGCCTGATAGGAACATGAAGGTAAGCCTCCTTGAGATCCAGAGTCACCATCCAGTGATCTTTGCCCAGCAGAGGTAAAAGCTGTTGTAACGTCAACATTTTGAACTTGGGAATGTCCAGATAAGTGTTGAGAATAGATAAATCCAGAATTGGTCTCCACGTGTTCCCCTTCTTTGGTACTAGGAACAGGCGAGAATAAAATCCTAGGCCCACTTCTGGCAGAGGGACCGGTTGTATGGCCCCTATTTGGAGCAGCAGAGAAATTTGTTTGTGAGCCTCTAGTTTTTGCTGAGGAGGAACGTCCGGCATGCCTTTGAAAGGAGGCAAGGTATGGAAATAAAACCTGTAACCTTGGTGTATGATATCTAATACCCATCTGTCTTGGGTAATCAAACTCCAATTTTCCTTGAAGAGTGCCAACCTTCCTCCCAAAGGTGCTGCCATGCAAGAAGGATCTGGCAGCTGAAAAGGTAGGTCATTGGGCCTGTTTACTGAAAGGACTGGCCCCTGCCCTCACCCGAAGAATGTGCAGGAGAACTCCTGTTCGAGGTCTGAAGGAGCTCTGAGCTCTGCCCCTACCACGCCTAGATCTACCCCTAGACTGTGAATCATAAGAAGGGTACGTCCACCCCTTAGCAGGCCAATTCCTACTAAACTTCGGAGGCTGAACTTGCAAAAAATCTTTAACAGTCTGCATAGACTTAGCCTTGTCCTCCATTTTCTTCAAGACTGACTCCACAGGTGAACCAAACAACACATCAGACTGTAAAGGAGCATCCAAAATCCTTGTCTTAACATGTTCAGATAAATTCTGATCCCTCAGCCAGGCGTGCCTGCGAAGAACTGACCCAGTGGCAGCCACCCTAGACGAGGCCTGTACAGCATCAAAACCACATTGTAAAGAATGCTTACCCACCTGTTCAGAAACATGTACTAAATCTTGTAATTCTTTACACTCAATGCCTTCCGCCAGAGCATCTACCTTAGACTTCAATTGAGAAAGAAGATAGTTTTGATATTTCAACATGTGAAACTGGCAATTCAAAGCCCTCATAGCTAAGGTGGAAGAAGTATAGACTTTCTTTCCCCATCTATCCAAAGCTCTGGCCTCTTTATCTGGAGGAACCGGATTTTTACAACAGAGGCCTTGACACCCTTAGGTCCCTGACTAACAGTTTCTGGGTCCGCCCTAGGACTCTTATAAAGATATTTATGAGCCTCAGGCACCCTGTAATACCTATCCGGTTTAACAGGAGCAGGAGGCAAAGAATCAGGATTAAGAGAAGCCTCTGCAAACACATCTTCCACAACATCCAGAACAGGAGGTATAGCCAAAGGCCTATGCTGGGGTAAAAGCAAAAATTCCCTAAGCCTTTTCCTGGAATCAGAGAAGTCCTGACCTTCCCACTTAAAATGTTCCCTCATGGAATGAAGAGTCTCTGAAAAAGAAAAATCCTCTGGAGGAGAAGCAGAAGGAGTTGAATCATCTGCATCAGAATCAGAATAAGGAGAGTACTCCTGCAAGTCTTCAGCCAAGACTCTGAAACATCTGAAGCCTGCTCAAAACTCCCCAACTCTGGTTCCACCCTAGGCCTCTTATCTGGAGGGGGCAAAGAACCTCTAATCAAAGTAATTAAATCTTCTGCCATTTTAAGCATGTGCTTCTTGGGCACAGATCCTGTAGAACTAGGAGTGACACCAACAGAAGCTAAACCTGGTCTGCCTCTGGGAGAAGCCTTAGAAACAGAAGGAGAGGGCCTAACCACCTTAGGAAGGGAGGGGAGTACAGTAACCTGAGAAGCCCCTTCAGCCTGACCTGCCTCCTGAGAGGCCACATCCTGCAATAACAAAGTCTCCCCCTGGGACTCCAGAGAAGCCTCCGCGGGAACCACCGGTTCCACTGCCACCTCTAAAGAACCGGCGTCCGGTACCGCCGACTCTTCTTGCCTGTCTTTAGCTGCTTTGTCTTTGCGCTTCTTCGAAGAAGCGGGCGTCGGAGCATCCGACGGCATCTTATAATTGCACCGCTTCCCAAAGACCAACCTGGCACAATCTAACCTTCGCTTAATAGTGCGCTTATTGAACCTAGCACAAAAGCGACACCCAACAACGTCGTGCTCAGGCCCCAAACAAGGAATACACAAAGTATGATAATCTCTATGCGGTATCTGTTTCCCACAAGAAATACAGTTATTTACTTTTTCTGACATCCGGTAAACCACTGAGGCAAGAAAAAACTAAAATGTTCCCCAACGGGGTACTTAGCCAACTTTGACTCGGTCTGAAACTCCGAATTCGAAAAATTTCAGAACGCCGAACGGCACTTGCAACACTGCTTCTGCATTGGACCATGCGGCAAAAAAGACTAAGGATATGACGTCGGTCATGCGCATTTGTACCCTGACGTCCTGATGTCAGTCTTAAGCGCCTTGACCGACGTCAGCCTAATACTTTGATATTCGGGCCGACCGAGGACAGCGGACTACCCAAGTGTAAGGACTGCAGCAATGTGAGATGAAGAACATCTTGGAAGTTTTGGAATTTGACTGACAGTATCCAAGAAGCAACCTATGAATTCTAATGTCTGAAAGGCTGTAGACATGACTTTAGATAACGGACCTTAACCCCTAACTAGCTGCATAACTGGAGTAAGGTGTCTCTGGCTGTGATAAATGACGATCTCATGGGGGCAGTGAGGAGCCAATCGTCCAAGTAAAGGAAGATCTGAAAATTCTGCAGCCAGATCCAAACTGCCAGGGACTACCAAGAGCGCAGTGGTGAAACTGAATGGTAGGGCTCAGAACTGATAATGATCAGCCCCCAGAAGGTAGTGCAGAAACCACTGGAATGCCTATCTATCTTGATATGATGATAGACATCCTTGAGGTCTATCGAGCACATCCAGTCGTCCTTCCTCAACAGAGGCAGAATTGACTGCACTGTGCCCACCTGGAACTTGGTCAGTTTCACAAAAAGATTCAATCTGCTTAAAGCCAAAACAGGCTTGAGGTTCTTGTTGTTCTTTAGCACCAAAAAGAATCTTGGTAGGCCCTGGATTTTCAATGGTCTGGTGGGACCTCTTGCATAACTCAATTTGCCAGCAGCTGCTGAATTTCTACCGCTGCCTGTAATTTCCGACAGGGTGGAACATCTGGGAGATGTCTGTAATGGAACACTGGAACTTCTCAAAAGAGAAGGTATAACATCTGAATACAACTCTCAACACCCATGTGTCTGAAGTGATGTTCTCTCAAACCTGTGGGTGATGAGCCAAACAACCCTAACTGCCTCCAGAGCAGGAGATTCAGCAGACTTTCCATGGGCATGGATAGTTGGCCAACTCTCCATGGCCGCTGAAACAGCATGCTGGAGAAGACTCCACGGAAACCCTGATTCTGCAGAGTGCCCCTGCCCCACGAGTGGCTTCCAGTATGGTCCCCCCAACCTCGAGAGGACCAGTCTGAAGGAGAATCCTGGGACTTTTTTTTTTTACAAAGAGATATGCCTCCCTTTTGATTCCTCAAAAAAGCTTCACTGATGGCTAGCAAAATGCGCTCCTACAGTGGGCAGTGTCTTCCCTTCTTGCTCGCTCCTTTTAAGAGTGTCCTTAATCCTTGGCCACAATGATCAAAAAGTCATCAAAGGGGATGTTAATATAAGATGCCTTGAAGAAATCCACAAGTTTGCACAGTCACATCTAAGTATGGTGACGGGTCTATATTAGAAGCACAAAAAGGCTTCTTAGCGAATACGGAAACAGCAACACATTAATCGAATCGCATTTAAGCGATTCGATGAATAGGTCATAGGGCAAGGAGATTGTTGGTCAGCTTCACGGAGTTGCCCTTTCCTTCCCTATAGTGCGATCTTGGAGTTGGTATATTTAGTTAGGGGGGGGGTCACACGGGGGGGGGGGTGAAGCCCCCCCACCGGTTTATGGTGTTAAATTATTTTTTTTAGTGAACGGCCACGCAAGTTTTTTCCCTAGGGAAAAATTTGATTACATGGCCATTTGCCATGGTCAGGTTTTGTGCATTATATGTAGACTTTTATGTAGTCGCACATATGCACTTTTGGTCTTATAATATAGACCCATGTCGACACATGACAATGCCAGAGCCAGAGACTCAAAAAGCTCTATCAGATACATTTGAAATGAGACTCAAGGAAACATTGGAGACAACTGAGTGTATGGTAGACAACTGAGTCTCCAGAGTCTTTGAAATTTCTGGAGACTGCAGCGTCTTAACATTCCTAAACACTTCAGACACCAGACTGCGCTGGAGACTGGTCAAGTAGGATAAATGGTTAAGTGCCCTTAGAGCGAATGTTACTATGGCATAAAATCGCTTACCGAGACAGTCGAAAACCCGAGATACTCTGTTCAGGGGATGGACTGAGTAACTCTCCTCAGAGACTTCCTTCTTAGTGGTGGCTGCCACCATGATCACATCCATGGCAGGAACCTTACTCCAATGTGTTCTTTCCTTGGGAGGAGTAAGAATTTTGTTAGGCTTCTTAGGAACAGACTTCACCATATCAGGTTCCTGCCATGCTGTCAGAGACATTAGGTTTATGCATACATCCGAAGGAGGGGCCATGCAAGGCATGGATGGGACCATACCGAAGGCCAAGAAAAATACTGACTACTCCAGACAGGGGGCCGCAGTGGTCCAGCCCCCGCAATGGTGAAGAAGTTCCAAGAGGTCACCAAAGGAGGGGTCATCCCGCAGAGACTTGGGGGACCCCTTTCCTTCCTCAAAATCAATATCCTCAGTGAGAAACCTCTCAGGGGTGTCAAGGTACTTCCAATTGTACTGCCTCCTACAGGAGACCTCCCACTCCAGTGAAGCTGGAAGAGAAGGGGAAGAGGCAGAAAGCCCTGCCAGGGGAACAGATTGGAAAGAAATAGACATAGGCTGTCCCAGAGCAGACTGATGACTGGTCACAGGTCCAAATGAGAAGGGGGGGAACACATCAGCTGGGGACTACTGACCGACCCATCTCCTTACGGGTGAATGTCCTCTCAATGAAGTTGAAGGTGAAAGCATACTTTGGCCTTCCGGAGCTCACAGTCCCAGCATCTGGAGATATGCAAGACACACCCGAGCCTTGGGTAGCTACACTTTGCTCCACTGTGGAGACCAGAACCAAGCTTTCAAATGCCAAATCTCTTTGTGGGAGGAACCATCCTGAAGCTGAGTCCATGACTCTGACCCAGAAATGTCAGCCTTGATGCCACGGCCCGAAGATCTGGTCAGCGTCAACAAAATCAAGGTAGGAGCCAGAATTGAAAACCATGTAATTACATCCAGCACCAAAGATGGGAATACAGCTGGGCCCGAGGCCTCGAATCCAAAGAGACCAAAAATTTAAACCAGGGTGATGGAGCCGAGGCTCTGGAACAGGTCCTGGACCCAAAGGGATAAGACCAAATTGCATCTGGGTCTGCAAAAAGGACCTGCTCAGCTGCTCCAAGTTAGAAGCTTTGAAACTGCCCACCAACCTCAATGATAAGCAGAAGAAGCCATCAATGGGGGCGTGGAGGATCAATTGGAGGACAAGGAACCATCTGCTGGATCCATGCCGGGGAAGGAGAAAATATCTCCAGTGCAATGTACATGGAAAAGGGGGAAGCTACCAACCTGATGGAGCCGATTTAAATCAGAAAAGGAATGCGAATGCTAAGCTCCAGAGAAGGAGTCTTTCTAGTAGTTGACACTGAGGGTTAAAAGCCAACGCACATGCCAAAGTAACCAATACACCCAAAAGTCTGACAAGTCAGTAGGGGGACTTGCAGCAGACAGAGAGAGGAGGACCCTCTTACGATCCCCCTTGGAGGTCTTGGGGTCCTTAGAAGAGCGGTGCTCATCAGATCCATCTCTTGATACCAAAGAAGCAGAGAAAGAAGAACAAGCTGGAAGAAGGCCCTGAAGGACCAACTTTCTCAATCTTTCATTGATTGGGGGCGGGGGGTTGGTTCCAGGGCAAACAATAAAAACACACTTATCGTGTGCATCTTGACAGGGCATCTTGTACCCACAAGCACCACATTTTTAAAGCCCTTATCCATAAGGCAAACCAACAGACTAGAAAACAAAAAAAAAGTATCCTAAGTACACTGAAAATCAAATCCTATACCTTAGGACAGGAAATACAACCAGCAGACCAAGCAAACACTAAACTACCAAAGAGTAAGAAATAACACAGCAAACACAAAAGGTTGGGAAGGCCCAACACAAACACTACATTAGAAAATTAAGCTTAACCTAGCTGTCCAACTACTTACACTAAAACCTATCCTAAACACAAGCATTCTAACAAGTGTAAGGGAGAAACACTGAGGAAAGATCTACCACAAAAGCTATAAGAAAAGGATTTGCTATCGAGGAGCTGGATTGAGCTGCTGACAGGTATGGCAGTAAACTTGATTGGGGGTGTCAGTTGAGTAGCAGGGGATTGTGGCTAAGGGGGGGCAGAGCTAGATGACATGACGTCTGAAGGATTTGGCCACTGTTGGATCCAATAACCCATAGGTTAAAGTAAGACGGAGAAGACATCAGATATGTATACATGTAAATGCAGATAGACACCCACATCATTCTTATTTCATGAAACTGAAATGATTAAAAAAACACACTCGGACAATGAACTAAATCAGGAGGTACACAAAAAGAATTATAAGAAACTATGGACGCTCCAGAAAAGTAGGGTACCTGTAAATCACCATCTTCATGCAGTAAATTCACTAATGAATTCAAATTTGTGCAAAGTTGTTGCTAACTTGACTGAACTTTTATCATAAAAAAGTATAATGTGTTAATCCCATAACTATATACCACTGAAGCTAATATGAAGCACTGAAATGGGAATGTCTGCATCACACAGGTACATGGCATATTTTCAAGTTGTATTGAAAATTAAATTTCAAAAAGCGTCCAAAACTGAATTTAGGATACGTTCAGCAGGAGTAAGAGCTTATTTATAGACTACAAATGCAGACAATTTATTATGCATTATTAGTAGATTAATATAGCATACAAATCATTTAGATATAATGAATGCAATGTCACTCAGCAATTAGATCCTCCCCAGAATACAGTCAAACATTACTTCATAAATGATATAGGGAAAAAAAGGCTGTACCTACTGTCAATTCAGTGAATGTGCATCCTCTGAAGAATACGCCACTCTACATAAAGTTTCCCTAAACTAATTACAACAACTAAAGGCAACTTAGCAGGGTATTGTATTACTGCTTTTGTGTATTCTGCTTGAATGATTTCAGCATAGTTATTTTTTAGATGAATATTTTTCTCCACAAGGCTGTTTTGCCCATTGGCAAACCAAAATGGAGCACCCCCTTTCTTCTTTATATAAAAATAGGTTTAATTTACTTCCTGAACTACAGCTGAGCTTCTCCTAGATGGGGAAATGACAGAGATTGGAATACATCCTAACTCTCCAAAGATTGCAGAGCTGCGCATATTTGTTTTGATGGTGGTACCATATTCAGTTACGGAAAAAAAATGTAGTCTAACACCCCTTGGCCCACAAGAGATAGGACAACTGTTGACTTGCACAACACTGGCCACTGAGCCATACACATTTCTGTACACATGTCATCTCTAAGCGCAACACATTGACTGGTTGGTGTTACCTTGCTACATCACCTAGCATATGCTGGATGTCAGTACTACTGTGCACTAGGCTGCCTCCCATGAAGCTGGTGCTGACTGTTCACTCACACCCCTCTTGGCCAGGTCTTCCAACCCACAGGATGATACTCAAACTTGGGGCACTGACGTCATAATCAGGGCTTTGTCAGTCATACTACAGAGCTGGCATTTTCAGCAAACCCAGCTGTAGGGCAGGATTAAATAATGTTTGATGGACAGCATAGATTAGATACAGATTGCCACAGTGTTACAAACTTACTACACACATTTACAATGGTATCAGTCTGATACAGAACGTTTATCTTTTTAAATTGTGACTTCCCTTCTGTTATTCAGATCTCTGATTACTTGCTAAAAAGACATAAAAACTTGGCAGTCTTTCCTAGTGACCCATCTATCAAGCCAGTCCCTGTTAAATTAGGTAGAAACATCTGCTCTTCCTGTATGGAATGCTGCTGCCATCTGGTGGCTCTAAGCCTAAACAGCCTTGATAACAGACTGGAAATCTGTTTGTGACTATGTTTCTACATGGGTATATATTTGTGTGAGCATTTTTTTTACTTGGCCTTTTTATCCAGTTTGGGTCAGCTAGCTGTGCAATCCTCGTGGTCACACAATGGCCTTGGCATGTATTCTGACGTCAGTTTGGAGCTGAGTAAGCTGGATGTTGAGGTTTCTATGGAGCACAAAACCATCAAATACAGACATGTTTTTCCTCAAAAGTCTTCTCTTTACAGAAGGATGTGAAGAGGCTAATCTCTTGTATTAAATTACCTGCATTAGGTCTTCTGGTCTTGCCACCAGACGCAATGCCAATGTTTACATCTTGTAAGATCCTCATGATAACGGCAGCTGTTTTTGGCAGTGTTCTATAACGGAATTATAAAAAATGTGTAAAACAGACCAAGCCGCAAATATTATATTTCTTGATTTGACCAGAGGGACCAATTCCAATGGATGTAGTTATCCAGGAAAGAAAAGACAATATAGATTAGGATCTGTACATTCCCCAGCTGAGGAAAGCAAGAGCTCCAAGATACAGAAGAAGCTAAACTACAGACTCACCTCAGTGCAGGTAGCAGATGACCATTCATTTCATGTGTGTGTAATTTCAAGATTTGAGAGACTGTTGAATGAATGAGCCATTAGAATTATTTTGTCACTTTAGAGCTTGAAGTTTTTTAGGGATGATCTTCATCTCAGAAGCCTGAATAGAAGTTATTTTATTGCAGGGAATTGGGCCCCACTGGTAACCAGACATACTTAGCAACCTAAAAAGAACTCAGGCAAGAAGTCTCCAAAAGCACAAATAAGCTGCATCTTCTTACAGTCTTCACTCACTTTCACTAACTGAGGTCCCACAATTTCCACCATCTCTTTCTCTACACGAGTCTTTGGATGTTGGACCCTCTTAGTTTAAGACTTCACTTGTAGTCTGTTCAAAAAGGTGACCCAATCAGAAGTACAATGCTCCAAGCGGCATAAGTTCACGATCAATGGATCACATAAACCTTTCTACCTCAACATGGTTAAGATCAGGAAGGACAGAGTACTACAAAAGTCAAGATTCATCATGCATCTTGATCTTTTTTTTTTTTTTTTTTTTTGTCTTTTTGGAGTAAACCTGTTTTTTTTTTTCTAACTTTGGGTGTTGCTCTTCAGCTGTCTAACCAACAACTTAATTCTTACTTAGCAAGCACCAAGCACCAAAAGCAAGATAGTCGGACTCAGCTCCTCGACAAAAAAGTTTATTCAAACCACAGATGTTAAAATTTAAAATAGAAACACCATTAACGCTTTTTCAAAAACTGTTGAGCACACAGCGTTTTCGTCACATTAAGTTGACTTCATCAGATGACCAGTAACATTTTTTAACTTCCTTTTATACCATATTCCATTAACTCATTTGCTTAATTACTTAGAATAATGAATTAATTGACATCAATCCATGGTAGTATATAGACCTTACTCAAAAATCTAAGTAAAAATACATTTAGAACACTTAAAACTTTAAACTTTAAAACCGCATGTTATATGGTTGTTACAAAATTCTTTGTTCACAATACATATTGTTTCTTCCTATAACTTATTGTTAATATTCCTGCCAGAAGTGCATTATTGTTGAAATTATCTTATTGCATTTAATGATAAATATCAATAAATATTTTTTGTCAAGAACCCTTTTGGGAATATATAAATATAAAAGTATATAAAATTTTATTGCACAGAATAATTAATTACATTATATAAATAGAAATATATAAATATCTTAAAAAGAATCAAAAGAAAAAAATGAATCAAAAATTGAATAAAGAACCACTGCATAATTGCGACATCTAGTGGTGAATAACATTATTACACCTTAGCTTATAGCTTAGCTGCTCTTAACCTTAAAAGTGGCAGTATGGATATTTTATCATTTAATCCAGGGAATTTATCTGAATTCAAAGACAACTGCCACCACAGCTCTCTATATTCGACTCTATCTTCCCAGGGACCTCCCCTAGGGTCTTTATTGACTTGTTCAATTATAAGGAATTTGTATTTATATTCCATGCAAGTTTTGCTGTGTTTAAAGTGCATTGCTTTCTTTTCTAGTTGATATGTCGTACATATGCTCATATATCCTCCTCTGGAGGGCTCTCTCTGTCTTTCCTATGTAAAAAGAGCTACATGTTTCACACACTGCTAGGTATATTATGCCCATAGATTCACAATTATAATAATCTGGGCTATATATCCATTTGTTTCTGCTCTCGAGGAACAGTCCCTCTTTATTCAAGATATAGCAGCATTGTCTACAGCGACCACATTTATATGTACCTTTTTTATTTTTATTCCTATTTTTCCCATATCCACTTTTAGTCTCTAAAATGTTACCAATACTTCTAGAATTTTTGTATATTATTTTCTTAGGAATATTACCAATACCTTCTATGTCTGTTAAGGCTGAAAATCTGTTCCATTCTCTAAAAAATATTTTTCTAATTTCATTATTTAATCCATTATATTCTAGTATCAATGCCTTAGTGAGGTCATTTCCATTGGAAGATTCCACATGGCTTGAATCAGTACCCCCTTCTCTTTCTTTCCTGGTTTCGTTAGTTCTTTTACTACAATATATGGGGGCAAATCTATCTTTTCGTCCCATCTCAACTTCTTTTCTGATTCTTTTAATGAATGACTCAGGATAACCTCTTTCTGAAAACATATATTCAAGTAAATCACATTCGTTATTGAAGTCAGAGTCTAGGCTAGTCATTCTACTCCCTCGAACGAACTGCCCTTTCACTATGTTTTTCTTGCAATGCTTTGGGTGGGCACTTTGGTAATGTAGATAAGAATTACAAAAGGTATCCTTCCTGTGTATTTTTGTTTCAAAAGCATTACCCTCTTTATATAGTTCTAAGTCCAGATATATCATTTTATTTTCAGATATCTTATGAGTAAATTTTAGGAAGCTGGTAGTGTTGTTGATATATTTTATGAATTCATCTAACTTGTCTGTTCCTGCTGTCCAAAAAATTATTATGTCATCCAGGAACCTTTTGTAGAGAATCCAGGATGAACTATATTCTGAATCAATAATGTACTGTTCCTCCCATTTTGCCATAACAAGGTTAGCATAGGAGGGGGCACACGCTGCCCCCATTGCAACACCCTTAATTTGTTGAAAGAATTCGCCTTTGAAGAAGATGTAGTTGTACTTCAAAATTAGATCAATCAGCCATAAACTAGCTATCTTGTCGTTCCGTGTCATTTTATCATATTCAAATACTATCTCCTCTAACATTTCTTTACCTTCCAGATAAGGGATAGAGGAGAAAAGGTCCACCACATCGATTGTAATGAATATAATATAATCTTGCCATTTACATTCATTGAAACATTTCAACAGATCCCAAGAATCCTTTAAAATACTTGTTTTGTTCATCCATATGGGTTTTAATTTGGAATCAACATATTTGGCTAATGTTTGTGTCTTGGATCCTTCCGCTGATACTATTGGACGAAGTGGCGGATCCTCTTTATTTTTATGTATTTTTGGGATTCCGAAAATGGTGGGGATTCTGGGTTTGTCAACTTTCAGGAATTTATAACTTTTGTGATCTATTAGCTCTTCTTGTAGCATATTGTAAAGATCCAGGTCTATCTTGTTATAGGAAATATTAATTTCATTTATGGAAGCAGTAACATATCTATCTTCATCCCATAGTAGTGAATACATCTTACTGTCATATAGAATATTGTCCATTATAATAATGCCTCCGCCTTTATCTGGCTTCATAACCCTTATATTGGGGTTATGCTTCATATCATATAACAACTCTTTCTCCTTTTTAGTAATGTTCTCTTCATTATTCCATCTGATATTATCTTTCCTGATTGCCCCCTCCAACACTCTTTCCAGGTTCTTTAACTGTGGGTGGAGTGGTGGGTTATACGTACTTTTTCTGTTGAGGCCATCACTTGGTCCTTTATACCCACTTGGAAAGATAATGCTGAGATTTACTTTTCTCAAAAACAATTTTATGTCAAGGATGCTTTTTGCAACATCACCTTTACAGGAAGGGATAAATTTCAAGCCTTTGGATAATAAGGAAAAGTGTTCTTTCTCTATTGAGACTTTGCTAAAGTTGTATATAGAAAAGTTACCATGTGTAAAACATGGTCCATTAACCTCTATATCTACATTATTTATTCCTATATCAGGAGCAGATTGGGTTGGGAGGGTGTCTAGTATCTCCCCCTCCCCCTTCTCCCTCCATTCCTCTGAAAATTTGTGTACTGCGGAGCCTGTCTATTCAATAGCCTTTCGGATCTCCTTAATGGGGGAAATGCTGAATCATAATCTCTATCGTACTCGGAATAATTCCCATCCCTATTGTCATCTAATTCCAAGTTAGGATCCATGTCAGTACTAACTAGCCTCTCCTGGTAGGGCTTATAGTAACTGTTTTGGTAAGTGGAACCTCGGGGTTTAGGGTAACAAGTCAAATTTTCATATTCTTTCATGTCCCTCTGTAGTTTTTTTATTTTCCTATTTATAATATCATTACATTTCTGATCAATGTCAATTCTTATATCATAATACTTTCTTTTTTCTTCTTGTATACCAAAAAATAAGTCATTATGAATGTACTGGTCTAATGTTTCTATATCCTTATGTAGGGCTTCTTGAATTCTACCATTCTCTTTGATAATTAATTTTAACACTTCTAGGCCACATTTGTTAAAAACTTCACATAATTCTTTATAATACTCAGTACCATAAGAAACATTATTTGGAAATTTAAATACACGCAGGCCCTTAGGCACAATATTCCTAGAAATGCATTCATAAAGATATTCATTTTCAATTTCCAGTGCTCTGAATTTAAACATTAAATTGTTTAAATGCTCCAATTTGTATTTATATGTACCATCTTTAAAATTCCGCTGCTCATTTCGTATATCTTGGGAGCTGAAGTTAAAATTAACTTTCGGTTTGGACCTTAACCAGTCCTTGGTATTAACAGAATTGAAAATACCGGAATGTACAGTACCTTGTGGAGGCACACTGCCTCTATTATTTCTTTCCGGATAACTGTCCGAAGTACCCTGGTTGCTGTTCTGCAAAATATTAGGTGTATTTTCTGGTTGGAAGGTTTCTCCGGGGTTGCCGACGCCACCTACATCGCCTATAAGCTCCCCTTGATTACGAAAATAGTTCCTTGTGTTGCCGCCATCATTGCAGATATTACCAGCACACCGTGGTCTATTAGTAGCTCCCAAAATAGATATACTGAGCGGTGTAAGTATGTTTATAAGTTCCGTAAGCTGCCCGATGAGCTTACGGGACTGTCCCACATCATCTGGGTTCCTTATTTCCTTTGGAGGCGTGTCCTCCATCTCGCTGCTACTAGTAAATCACCTCCACTGGAAACACCACGAAAACCACAGTAACTCAGCAAGCACCAAGCACCAAAAGCAAGATAGTCGGACTCAGCTCCTCGACAAAAAAGTTTATTCAAACCACAGATGTTAAAATTTAAAATAGAACCATTAACGCTTTTTCAAAAACTGTTGAGCACACAGCGTTTTCGTCACATTAAGTTGACTTCATCAGATGACCAGTAACATTTTTTAACTTCCTTTTATACTATATTCCATTAACTCATTTGCTTAATTACTTAGAATTACGAATTAATTGACATCAATCCATGGTAGTATATAGACCTTACTCAAAAATCTAAGTAAAAATACATTTAGAACACTTAAAACTTTAAACTTTAAAACCACATGTTATATGGTTGTTACAAAATTCTTTGTTCACAATACATATTATTTCTTCCTATAACTTATTGTTAATATTCCTGCCAGAAGTGCATTATTGTTGAAATTATCTTATTGCATTTAATAATAAAAATCAATAAATATTTTTTGTCATGAACCCTTTTGGGAATATATAAATATAAAAGTATATTAAATTTTATTGCACAGAATAATTAATTACATTATATAAATAGAAATATAAAAAATGAATCAAAAATTGAATAAAGAACCACTGCATAATTGGGACATCTAGTGGTGAATTACATTATTACACCTTAGCTTATAGCTTAGCTGCTCTTAACCTTAAAAGTGGCAGTATGGATATTTTATCATTTAATCCAGGGAATTTATCTGAATTCAAAGACAACTGCCACCACAGCTCTCTATATTCGACTCTATCTTCCCAGGGACCTCCCCTAGGGTCTTTATTGACTTGTTCAATTATAAGGAATTTGTATTTATATTCCATGCAAGTTTTGCTGTGTTTATAAAGTGCATTGCTTTCTTTTCTAGTTGATATGTCGTACATATGCTCATATATCCTCCTCTGGAGGGCTCTCTCTGTCTTTCCTATGTAAAAAGAGCTACATGTTTCACACACTGCTAGGTATATTATGCCCATAGATTCACAATTATAATAATCTGGGCTATATATCCATTTGTTTCTGCTCTCGAGGAACAGTCTTACTTACACTTGAGACTCCAAGGGTCAGTAACTGTTCTATTAGCCATATACTGCTAGCCAGGGGGATAATATTTTCTTATTCATATACTACTGGACCACTAAGGATCGTCTTTTTCAGCTAAGACCAAGTTACAGTAAGCTAAAATTATTAGGATGGAAAACTGAACAAACAGAAAACAAAATATTACAACAATAAATAACAGCAACAAAGCAGTAATACAAGCTGATTACAGCTTAATCTGAACAGTTAAAGAAAAAGTCAAAAAGAGAGCTTTTAAAACAAGGAAACAAAGAGCTAGTTATAATATTATATACTCTCAGTTTAGAACAGTTGATGTCTAGAAGAACAGTTACAGAATAAAATGTGCTGCAATTAAGTAAACTGTATGTCAAGTGAAGATAAGGATAGAAAAGGGCTGTTATTTGCACTGAGGTGAAGGTGAAGCATAGCAGCAGTGGGCATCAAGTTACAATAAAACCCACAGGAATGCTCCAAGAAAGTATTAATTCAACAGATGAAAGATCATGCATACACTGAGAATAAGAAAGAAAAGGCGAAAAGGGAACCAAGTGATATTACAACAGCAATAGTAACTGCACACTTTGGTTAGACAGCATACCCACTCATTTTGAAGACTTGCAGGGACATAAGATTATAAATGAAGGGGGAACCATTCCAAATTCACCTTCACCACTACAACACACAACAGACTGCAAGGTAATAAGAGTGTATCTGCAGGTCTGCTGCATGCTGCCTGCTGCAAATTTGACTCTAGACAGAGTAAGAGTACCGTACACTAAAACCACCGCCAATCAATAAGCATACGTGATAGACTTCTTTATCATTAAATTAAGGAAATGAGAACAGTTCAACGGATGCTTAAAGCTTTTATTTCTCAAATAAGCCTATCAGTGATGCAAGTCTTTGATCATGGCTCACAGTTGCAGCAAATAGATAAATGCAAAAGCAAAATAGCCCAATTTAACACCAACTCGCCCATCAAATTCATCCTTCCTCTACAAACATGGAGACACAAACATTTTTTTTAATGTAAAGCAGGATATATGCCATTGAGTCCAAGTCCTAATAGACCCCTGTTTTCCACCATGTTTAACTGGTGGGTGCCAGGTGATAAGCTCCCTTAATCTTCAACTTTGTAGGAAGCTGTTGACCACACAAACCATCTTTCTCTCCTAAGCAAAACCTATATCATTTAGAACTCAACTCCAAACTGCAGCTCACACAAAGTTTATAACTGGCGAGAATAAAAACAAACAGTGTTAATGCAGGTGCATAAAAACAGGGTCTTTAGGGTGTTTTCAAAGACCTATTTCCATCTGTCAGAAAGTGACTGGGTCACAGACTACCAACAAAATACATCCAGTGGTGTTTAGAAAGAACTAAAACTAATGAGGGCATGTGACATCTTTGTGCTTTACACAAGGACAGTTTTGTTTTTTTTTTTCAACTAAATTCAATGAAAGTGCTTGCAAGCGCTGCTATCCACATTCACTTGTACAAATTAATGTGCTTAATAAAAATAATAATTACCACCCAACCACTGATCTGAGTAACTGCAGGCCCATACATTTTACCAGCCTCATATGTAAGACAATGAGAAGAATCATCAAGCCATGATAGATGAGGATATAGACAACCTGCAAATGCTGGATCCATCACGGTTTGGCTTTGTTAAAGGAAGGTCATGCCTATTAAAACTGGTGGATGTTTTTGAGAATGCCACCAAAGCACTGGATGATGGTAAGACTGTGCACACAGCTTACCGCAATATGCTAAGGCTTCTGATACATTACCCCACTCAGGCAATATACACAAAACATTAATTTAGGTATAAACCCTTTTATCACTTGCTGGAAAGCCACCTGGCTGACTAATAGGACCTAGGAGGTCAAAATAGGTGGAGGCCACCTCCCCCAGGGGTCAGTATTGGGCCCGCTTTTTTTTGGCATATATTTCTCTGAAATGGAAGCAAATGCTGAAGGTTTATGGCTGACTTAGTTTACAGAGGATTGCAAGCTGGGGGATGTCATCAACTCCCCTGCAGGCACTAGCATTCTTCAAGGAGGCCTATCGCTGATTAATAAATGGTGCCAAAGCCATGGTCTTAGACACAATGCTAAGAAATGCATAACTGTATCCTTTGGGAAATCAACCATCTGACTAATTACATTGATAATACACCCCTAAGACTCAACCCAGTGGTCAGGGATCTGGGTACACACATGGACATTAGCCTTACCTTCGACCAGCACATGGCCACAGTGGTGAGGAAATCCTTTTATGTTGCACAACTTAAGTGCATGGCATCTAGCTCCAAAGAGGTCATTATCCCCACTGTACTCTGCCTTTATCAGATCAATCAAAGAGTACAACGCTCCCTTTGATATGTACTTGACCAGGCATATGCAGCAACTAGAGGGACCTCATAGGTTCCTTACAAAAAGAATACGAGGCACAACAAACCTGCCTTATGCAGAGTGCCGTACAGCCCTTTCCCACTATTCAGTCTCCTACAGATGGTTAAGGAGTGATATATGCCTGGGTTACAAGGCATCTGCACACCCAACACTTATGAATCTCCTACATATTCACAAGTCAAAAAGTACCAGAAATACAAGGTTTAGAGACCAGAGTTTTGTTTGTGACTTAAAGCATGCTGGAAAGACAAATGTGCCCCAAAGACTACCCATCCTATTGAACAGGCTTCCCATACATGTAAAGCAGAGTTTGTCTCTTACCTAGTTTAAGTACAACCTAGACAAGTGGATGGGGAATAGGAAATTTACACCGGGCCTGGCACTCATGTCCCATGACAAAGGAGATGTGTCAAAATGTGTTATAAAATGCCTGGCCTTTAATGTCCTATTTAGATGCAGGACATCATTATTCTTTTTGGATAACTTGTCTAGGCTTAGAAAGGGCCCTTTGGGTCGTTGACCTGGTAACGATCTATGAATCTAAGAATCCTATTGTCTGAAACTGTACGTGTTAAAAGAAGAAATTCCGATAAGGAAATTCCAAGGAGGATAAGATATAGGCAAAACCATGACATACAAGTTGCTTGCAAGAATTCAAATGAAAAGTTAAAACTACCCCCAAAAAGAGATATGGAGGGAAACAAAGTACACCTGTTGAATTTGATAATCTAGAAAACCAAACAGTGCAATACAGGTTTGAAATTAGGTCTACCCACTTGTTTTGGAATACTGCTGAGCACAATATTCAACTTTATTTACAGCCCAGAAATTTTTTGAAACACGTGACCTATGGCATAAGCCACCTCGAAAGTGAAAATTTATTTTGAAAGTGAAGCAAGACAAAAAAAAAAGTTCAGGAAAATTCGGACTTGGGGGAAGTCAGATTCAGTGTAAAAAGAGCTGACTAAGCAAGCAATAATGTCCGACAGTGTGTGCTCACCCTGGGGTGTTGTGAGGCCTGATGCCACAGGTGGAGGGCCTCTACACCCCTGGAAGGGCATTAATTACACATTAGTACACACCCTGGGGGGCATTACTGTGAATAGAGAATGGGTTCGCTGTAAATTGTTGTCTTTACTTACTTATTTAGATTTCTTTTATTACTATATTATATATTTTTTATATATTTTGGATGTAAATAGTTCCTCCGCCCAATGTTTCTAAGTTGCTGTAGTACATGCAAATTGTGTTAGAGAAAGCATTTTACCTCCAAAATATATCATTTTAAAGAAATATCTACATATTGGTTTTATTTTTGGTCCCTTACTGCTAAAATGCTTTCTTGCCAGTCATTTGGGGATTGAAGTCACTAAATAATTACATACATTTGACTTTCAGAAAATTCATGTCAACACAAATCCCTTTATGTAACTTACTTTTTATTTATTTATTTTTATTTAAAATCTGTTCCTATTTTGGAGCCTTTGTTCCTCCTTTATTTCAGGCTTTATCCACATTTCTCGAGTTAAAAGCTGGAGAGCTGTGCAATCTCACTGTCTCTCCCTCTGTCACACAGACAACATCTGCCCTCACTCACACACCCTTGCCCTTCAGAAAATGCATGCCAACACAAGTTGTATTATTGCATTATTGCAGCCAATTCGTGATTTTTTTTAAACAGGAGTACGCTCCTGTTTTGAGCCTTAGTTCCCCCCTTAATTTTACGTTATATTCAATTAACTAGTGTAAGAGAAGAGAGGTATGTTAATCTCTTGAATGCTGCTGCCAGTGTTGGATCGCTCTCCCTCTTCTCACTCTCACTCACACACACACACATACACACTTTGCTTTCATGCATGCCTTCACACACAGACAGACAACAAACACATGCAGAAACGGAAACATACACACTTTTTTCTTTTATATTGATATTTTACATTCGTTAAAAAGCAAAAGTGCTGCTTAGCAAGTGTAAAATAATGGCTTGATCATTCTCGAATGCACACATACACTAACACACACACACACACACACACAGACAAAAACACGCACACTTTTGTTTTTCTTTTTAAATAGATTTTACACTCGCTAAACAGCAGAAGTGCTGCTTAGCAAGCGTAAAATAACGACGGCTGTTCCGGTTTCTCAGTCCTAGCTCCACAGAGACTTGATATGCAGCTGTGAAGTGGTGGACCAGTGTTTCAGCAGGCATCACTTTTACATTAATGCCCTGTACGAGAAAGTACAGTTTTGTACCTACCATAAATGTAGATGTTCGAGTGTTCACCCTGCTGCAGTCATCACACTTGGGTTATCCTGCCGTCAGGCGGTCCCGCAGTCGGCCCGAATTCCAAAGTCTTGGTCCGGCGTCGGTTGCTGTTGCTTCTTCCCTGACGTCAGTGCGCCAGGGGTATATAAAAGAGGCATCCGACGCCATTTTCTTATATATATATATATATATCCACACACACACACACACACACACACACACACACACACACTGCTATATAAAAATAAAACAAAACCCTAAGGTACAAGCAAATACACCACAGAGGTAGAATAGGATAAAGTGATAGAGATAAGTTCAGCTAGTTCAGAGGGGATGGAGGGAGGGTAACCTGGACTGCAGCAGGGTGAACACTCTAACATCTACATTTATGGTAGGTACAAAACTGTACTATGTTCATCGTGTTACCCTGCTGCAGTCATCACACTTGGGTTGAATCCCAAAGCTAAGGAGGGGAAGTGGAGTCAAACAGGGTTAGAAGAAGCTAGTAGGCCATGCAAAACTGCAGTGGCAAAACCAGCTCTAGTCTTAGAGTAAAGAGGTAAGTGATGGTGTTTGGTGAAGGTGTGCACTGAACTCCAAGTAGCAGCTTCCAGAATATCCTTGGTTGGCACTCCCCTGAGAAAGGCTGCTGATGTAGCTGTAGCCCTGGTGGAGTGGGACCTAATGTTAGCAGGTACTGGTTTCCCATGATGTGTGTAGCAGAAACGTATGCAATGTCCTATCCATTTAGAAATGGTCTACTTTGAGATAGCTTTTCCTTGTGATCCTGTAGCATAGGCTACAAAGAGCTGGTCAGTTTTTCTGAAAGCCTTAGTTTTATCCAAGTAGTAACGTAATTGCCTGTGAATGTCCAAATAATGCAGGAGTCTTTCTCCTGTCTTCTGGGGATTTGGGAAGAAGGTGGGCAAGTGAATGGTTTGGTTTAGAGCCACACTGGATACCACCTTTGGCATAAAGGAAGGATTAGTTCGTAGAGAAACTCTGTCGTGATGAAAAATGAGGAAAGGTTCCACTGCCATTAGTGCCTGTAGCTCTGAGACTCTTTTAGCTGAGGTTATTGCTAGTAGTAGGGCAGTTTTCCATGAAAGAAATTTTAAATCAGTTGAAAAAGCTGGTTCAAAGGGCGGCAGTGTAAGTTTTTCCAAGACAAAGTTGAGATCCCAAGTAGGTGTTGGAGCTCTCCTTGGCGGTCCTTAAGTTCTTAGCCCCTCTGAGGTACTGTCTTAGGAGTGGATGTGAAAATAAAGGAGGATCTGTGCTGTAATGAGCTGAAATTGCTGAGGCATGGATCTTAATAGATGGAAAGGAAAGTCCTTTGTGTAACATCTCAGTTAAATATTGTAGAATCTGAGGAATGTTCGGCTCCAGGGGGATTTAGGCCTTTAGCCTGGTTCCGGGCGCAAAATCTTTTCCATTTGTCTGAATAGGTTTTCCTGGTGCTGGGCCTCCTGGCCTCCAGAATGACATCCATAACAGCTTTGGATAAAGGTGTTGGCTGGTTGTTTAGGTAATTTGCCATGCAGCCAGGTTTAAAGTCTTGAGCTGGCTATGTAGAATCAGATTGTCTCGCTGGGTGAGCAGGTGAGGAATTTGTGGCAAAATCCATGGTGGGCCCTAGGCCATGGTCCTTAAAAATTGGATACCAATGTTGGCGTGGCCAGTCTGGTGCAACGAGAATCATTTGTGGCCTCTCTAATCTGACTTTCAGCAGTACCTTTGCTAGAAGAGGCAGTGGAGGGAAGGCATACACTGTTAATGTTTTCCAACTGAATGAGAGGGTATCCACTTTCCAAGCTAGTGGATGGAAGGTCCTTGTGCAAAATTTTTGAAGTTGGTGGTTGTGGGGGCTTGCAAACAGATCTATGTTTGGGCGTCCCCATTTTTGAGCTATCATTGCAAATACTTGTGGATATAGTTTCCATTCGTGTGGATCCATGATGTTTCTGCTTAGGTCGTCTGCCAATGTGTTTTTCTTTCCTGGCAGGAAATGTGCTTCTAATTGAACCTGGTAAGACAATGCAGTGTTCCACAAGGTCATTGCTTGCCTGCATAGAGGGTAGGAATGTGTGCCCCCTTGCTTGTTTATGTACCACATAACTGTGGTGTTGTCAGTCCTTATTAGTAGTTGTCCTGGGTGTAGAAGGTCCTTGAAAGCTGTTAGGGCATTCTGCACTGCTAGCATTTCTTCTTGATTGATATGCAGGTGTCTCTGATCTGTAGTCCATTTGCCCTGAATGCACTGTCCTGCCATGTGTGCTCCCCAGGCATAGTCCGATGCATCCATTGTCATAGTTTGCCTGGCTGTGGGTAAGGTGAAAGGCTGACCCTTGTTGAGGTGACTTGCCTGTGCCCACCATAGAAACTCCTGTTGAAGGCAGGGAATGAGTGGAATCATTGTTTCCAAGCTGTGGCTGTGCTGAGTCCATACACTTTTCAGGTACCATTGTAATTTCCTCATATGCAGTTTTGCAAATGGTATTAGTAGTATGCAAGATGCCATGAATCCCAAGGCCTGCAGAATTTTTCTTGCAGGGAGTTGGGTCTTTGTTGCCATTATTTTGAAATATTGAAACAGCTGTTGTTGTTTGTCTGGCGTGAGATAAGCCATCTGGGCCATTGTATTCAAGCTGGCACCCAGGAATATTATGTTTTGTGAGGGCATTAGTTTTGATTTCTTTTCATTTACTGTGTACCCTAGGCAACTTAGAAGGTGTTTGACAAATGCTGTAAAAGAATGTCCTTGCTTTCTGCTTGAATAAGACAGTCGTCCAGGTATGGGTATATTTGAATTCCTCTTTGTCTGCAGTATGCAATTACTGGTGCCAGGCATTTTGTGAAGACCCTGGGCGCAGTAGATAAGCCAAAGGGCAGTGCAGAGAATTGATAATGTGTTGAACCTGCAAAGAAGCGGAGGTATCTTCTGCAATTTTGTCTGATAGGGACATGCAGGTATGCCTCCTTGAGGTCCAAAGTGACTAGCCAAGCATTCTTGCCCAGCATGGGAAGAAGCTGCTGTAGTGTTAGCATCTTGAATTTTGGCACTTGCAGATAGGTGTTCAGAACTGAAAGATCCAGAATGGGTCGCCATGCTTTGTCCTTTCTTGGAACTAGGAAGAGTCTCGAGTAAAATCCTTGTCCTTGCTCCTGTGAAGGTACCTGTTGAATGGCTCTCATTGTTCATGAGAGCTGCAATTTGTTTTTGTGCCTCTGCCCATTGACTTGGTGGCAGGTTTGGCATTCCTTTGATCCTTGGTAAGGTATGAAAGTGGAATCTGTATCCTTGAGAGACAATGTTTAGAACCCATTTGTCTTTTGTGATGATGTGCCAGCTGTCTGCAAAAAATGCTAGTTTTCCTCCCAAGGGTGTTGCCAGGAGAGATTTGCTTGGTAGTTTGAGGATAGAGTCATAGTGTCTGCCTTCTGCTAGCTTGGGGCCTGTCTTCTCCTCCTTTCTGGGTAGCAGAACCCCATTGGCGAGGTTTGTAAGGTCCCTGTGACTGACTTCTGCCCCTTGGGTGTCTGTATTTGCCCCTCTGTGATCTATCTGAAGCTGGAAAGGACCAATTTTTTGTTGGCCAATTTCTGCTGAAGGGAGGGGGTTGTACCTGCAAGAAATCCTTGACCGTTTGCATAGATTTAGCCTTATCCTCCAATTTCTTTAAAACCTCTTCTGCTTTGACACCAAATAATACATCTTGTTGTAAAGGTGCATCTAATAATTTTGCTTTAACATGGTCAGGGAGGGTTTGCTCTTTTAACCAAGCATGTCTACGTATGACAGAGCCAGTAACAGCTGCTCTACAGGAAGCTTCCAATGAATCAAATCCGCATTGTAAAGTATGCCTGCCCACCTGTTCAGCTGCATGCAACAGATCCTGCATTTCCTTGAATTCAGGCTGTTCTGAATGTGTGCTCATTTTTTGTTTTAACTGAGACATCAGGAACTGTTGATATTTCAACATGTGAAACTGGCAATTTAATGCTCTCATAGCCAGAGTTGCAGAGGTGTATATTTTCTTTCCCCATCTATCTAGGGCTCTGGAATCTCTTTCAGAGGGCACAGGATTTTTAGCCATAGAAGCTTTTGCTCCCTTAGGACCCTGGGAAATGGTTTCTGGGTCAGCTATAGGGCTTTTATAAAGGTATTTGTGTGAGTCAGGTACTCTGTAGTATCTGTCTGGTTTGGCTGGAGCAGGAGGTAGAGAGTCTGGATTTAAACTAGACTCCAAGTAGACATCATCCACAATATCTAAAACAGGAGGGATAGCAAGAGGTCTGTGCTGGGGTAGTTAAAGGAACTCTCGGAGCCTTTTCTTAGAATCTGAGTAATCCTGGCCTTCCCAGTGGAAATGTTCCCTCGTGGTATATAATGTTTCCCAAAGGAGTAGTCTTCAGGGGGAGATGCTGAGGGAATAGAGTCTTCAGCATCAGAATCCTCATAAGGTGGAAAAGTGTTATCCTGTTCCTCAGAAGAATCTGAGGAGAGAGAAACCTGGTCAGAGGATGCATAATCCTCCTCTTGTCTTGGTCTTTTATCAGGAGGGGGATGGGAACCCCTGATAAGGGTAATTAAATCTTCAGCCATCTTAAGCATCTGTTTCTTAGGCATGGGGCCTTGACCTGTAGACTGATGAACAGATTTCTTAGGCTTTAAAGGAGTTTTAAGCTTAGCATAAGATTTAATGGGGAGTGTAGTCGGTCTGAAGACACCTTCTGCAACCGAAGGAGTTTCCTCTGCACCGGTCTCGGTAGATGGCTGCGTCGGACTAGTAGACTCCGCTTGGGAATCAATAGCTGTCTGGGGTTCCAGCTCTGCGGTCGTCAGGGGCCGTGTAGGCGCCTCACTGAAAACCGGAGAACCGGCGACAGGCCCAGCTGAGGCCACGGGGTCTGGCTTATTCCTAGGCTGCCTGTCCTTATCCTTGCGTTTTTTATGAATTGCGGTCATCGGCTGCTCCAATGGCATTATATAATTAAATTTCCTACCAAAGTAATGCCGTGCAAAGTCAAAACGGCGTTTGATAGTGCGTTTATTAAACCTAGCGCAAAACCGACAACCAGTGACGTCGCAGTCTGGGCCTAGGCAAGGAATACAATAGGAATGGAAGTCCTTATGAGGTATTTGCTTCCCACAAGAAATGCAATTGTTAACTTTTTCTGACATCAGACTGAGGCAAGAAAATGTTCCCCAACGGGGTACTTAGCTTTATTGAAGACTTCGGACTGAAATTCATATCGAAAATCTCAGCTGTCGGCCGACCGGCACTTACGAACTGCTTCTGCTTCGGGCACCGCGCGGCAAGAAAGACTGGAGAAAATGGCGTCGGATGCCTCTTATATACCCCTGGCACACTGACGTCAGGGAAGAAGTGACAGCAACTGACGCCGGACCAAGACTTTGGAATTCGGGCCGACTGTGGGACCGCCTGACGGCAGGATAACCCAAGTGTGATAACTGCAGCAGGGTAACACGATGAACATTGTTGGTTCTTCAATCAGGGTGCTGATGTACAGTAAAGCCCATTCTCTAACATATCATAATGAGATCACTCCAGAGGGCTTATTCCTTAACAATGGAAAGAGAACACTCTGCAAGTAATACTTCATTTTCCTTTTAAAGTACAATGGGACAAAAAAAAAAAAAAAGACAACAATCAAGTCAAACTAAAAATTGTCATTGGGATCAACACAGGAATCAATGTGACAAAAGGGAAGGAAAAGTTGCAATACAGAACAAGTTCTCACCTTTCAGACTCTCCGAAATGTTAAATATATATTATACAGGGGCAGTGCGCACACACAGACAGACACACAGACACACACATGCTGTTTAGCTTTAACATTATTTCTCAAATATATTACTCTCTCTTGATAAGAGCTGGATACTCACAAGATGCACAGAACAATGCATTTCCAGGTTGCGTACTGTGCTTAAGAAAACAAAACTAAACTATTTTTTTCATTTGTACTTCCTTTTTTAACATATTCAGTCCTTCAAAGATCATTCTCCATAACAACAAAAAAAATATGCAAAATATTAGAATAAATTAGGAATATTTTCCTCCTGCATGCCTCTACTGTTAAGACACAATTGTACCTCAGGAAAAAAATACCATTTGCAGTTTTGGAAGTTTATTCCACTAACTTCCAATGGCTGCATCCTGAGACTTTTGTCAAAATTAAGTTTTATCATCACAGATCAGAGAAATATTCATACCTCTAAAACTGCATGTCTTACTAAGGAAGTGTAAATGGCAAACTGTTCAACACCAGCTAAGATAGTAGCATTCACTAGAGGCTAGGATTCTGAAGAAACTGTGTTATAACAAGTATGGTTCCAATAAACTGGCATTAAGTAATAAACATCTGTTAATCATAAATTACCATTTTTACCTAGTAATCTGTATGCTATATCAATTTAACAAACACCTAGCAAGACTCTGTATCTCACTGGATTATAACCACAGGGGAAAACAGTGGCAATTATCTATGAAGCACATAT
>NC_056745.1:855147946-855151787 GCF_019279795.1 Protopterus annectens
CTACACATTTTGTTTCCTACTGTTTCAATGGTAGTGGAGTTTTCAGCACATAACAGAAAATGGGATATTTATTTTACCCAGAAAAGAATGGATGAATGATGCAATTCGGTGAGGGATCTAATCACAGACCATGGTCCTGGAAGGTAGACACTTGCTCCAAGGGCGAGTTTTTGTGGCCTGCTGAACTTCTAAGGAGTGCCAATCAATATAAATTTTTGTTTTGGATGTGTTAAGAATGATATTTTTGTTGTTAATCAATTCAATGAGGCACAGGAAATCAAATAGTAGTGCATCTTGTGACATATGATTGTGACTAAGGCTGACGAGGGAAATTCTATTGTAATTTTAGACAGAGAATTATATAATGTGAAAATGCTGCAGATGCTTGCAGACAATGCCTTTTATAAGAAAGTAAAATTTTCAGATGTAAAGAAAGCATACTCTGTAAAAGATATGCTTATCAGTGCTTGGGTTTGTAATCAAATGATTAACACAGAAACAGCAGGCTATCTAGAAATATCTAACCCAAACATCAGTCATTTTTTTGGCTTTCTACGGTGCACAAGTCTTTAAAGGATCCTCTGCTGAGACCAACTGTCAGTTGAAATGGAAGCAAGATGATTTGACCCTAATGCAATTGTATACACTTTCATGTTTAAATTTACATTTATTGTCTACGGGAGTAGTTAGTGGACAGTTTGACCCCGCACTATTTGACGCCAATTATATTTTTTTTAAAGTTTCATAAATGCATTTTATTGCTTAATATTTCAATCGTGATTTTTTTCACTGGAATTTAATATGTTACTTAACTTTTTATATGTAAATGTTTACTTAACATTTTATTTAATTTGTAAATATAATTAATTATTATAACAACTTTAAAATCAATATTAACATTGCAAACATTTTAAATTAACAATAATATTGTTATTTGTATTTCAAATGCCAATGTTTTAAACAGTTATATATCTTCATGACTTATTTTCTTTGCTTTTTTTTTTTTTTTAAGTAATTTTTTTTACATTTTCTCAGTAACTCTGTGGATGCACAAGCTGTATATAACATTTTTTTTTCTTTACGTCAAAATGGGGTTTAACCTGCAGCACCACTGCATGACTGAGAAAGGAGAGAAACATATTTTTATGTTCTCGGTGTTAGAAGTTATACCCCCTAGTGTTAGGACAGGGGATTTGACCAATGCTACAAAACAGGCAGAGTTGAGATGGATATTTAGACGGAGAGCACATCAAGACTATGGGTTGAATGATTATGTTTCTATACAACCAACCTCAAAATCCAAAAGGCTGAAGAAATAAGTTTTAAAACTTTTAAAAAATGTTGTTTTCTGTGATATAAAGAGGTACGTTTGTAAAAATAGTTTTTAAAGTAGACAGACTGCTAATGACTTAATTATGTTTAGTCTTTGAATTGTACTAGTATTACTAATTAGTAAGTTAGCAACCTTAATTGTCTGTGTGTCTATTGGTTGGGGTGAACTATGGAAATAGTATCTTTGTATTTAGTTCATGGTGTTTTAGTTGTGGAGTATGATCTGAGCAAGTAAAAGTGGGTTTGTGAAAGCGATCATCATTTTTTATTAAAGTCTTGGCTTGTTTTATCAACTCACTGTGTTTCTGCTACTTTTTTGTTGTTTTTCCCCATTTAATTTTTGGAATAGAGCACCTCATTGCAGAGAATTTACTTTTTCTTTTTGGCTGCTGACAGAAAATGTTAACTTCTGAAAAAGTAAGTTTGATATAATGGAAATTTTAAATGTTATACTGTCCTATAACATTTTTGAATTCAATGGGAATTTTTATTTTTCAACAGGTCAATGGGGTAGCTATGGGTACTGCTATGGCACCCAGCTACGGCAATACATTCACAAATGAATGGAAAAAGAAAATATAGTTTTAAGTGTCTACTATAAAAATATTGTGTATATAAATGTTTTATTGATGATATATATGTTTTTTTAATTTGGAGAGGAAACATAGAAACTTTTAATGAATTTTCAAAATACATTAATAATTCAAGTGAATACTTGAAATTTACATCCATATACAATACATCAAGAGTACATTTTTTAGATGTGGAAGTTTACAAAGAAATCGGGAAAATTAACTACGATTTTCAAGAAAGACATACAGAATAACAGTTATTTAGATTTTAATAGCATGCACCCCAAAAGAATCAAAGCCAACATAACAAAGAGCCAGCTTAAGAGAATTGATAGGTTGATGGACAAGGACATTGATTTTTTTCTTGAAAGCAATTTACTTTGTGATAAATTCCTCAGAAGAGGATACCTTAGATAAACAATCAATGACAAGTACAAAGAGGTGTTAAAATAAGAGGAAGAAAAGAAGTGTAAAGGAAGACAGGGAAGTCATTTGGACAGTACCTCTATGAAAGTAGCAAGCAGTGTAGATGAGAGAGATATTAAAAACATTATTTAAAAAACTGAAGTTTTAAGTGGTTTCCCTGAAGTAAAATGGTAGTCTGAGATAAACCCAAGTTTGTTGAACAAAAAAGGGAAAAGCTTCAAAAATATTTTCAGTCCAGGTTACGCTTACATAAGAAGAAATGTGAAAAGGTAGGAATGCTTCAATGCTACAACTGCAATTTTTGTTCCTATTTACATAAAAGAATTACTGACATGTAACTGAATAATTTTAACATTAAACTGAAAGGTAGATATTCCTGCAAGTCAAAATTTGTAGTATATTTTATAGTATGCGTCTCATTTGTAATGAATTTTATGCTGGAAAACGTGTAGAACCCTTTGTCGTAGAATATATGAACATTTGCATGCAATAAGAACTAGGGATGAGAAAATGCCCTAAGAAAACATTACAATAATGGCAATTGCAGAATGGATTTTAAGGATGTTGTTTTAAACCAAAAACAAATTGTGAATCCTGATACAATGTTTAATGCTGAAGATGAAATGGACTGGAGGGAATGTGTATAGCAAGTTACGTTGGAATATGTTTCCATCCAGGCTTAAATGGTAACAAGAATTTTAAATTTTTTCTAACAGAGAAGAGAACTGAGCATTAATTGATGTTCAGTTAAGTTAATTATACAAATGTGGTGCTTGTTCCTTAGAGCATTCAGTCTGAAAAAGTATCAGGAAGAGATGAAAGCACTGAGTTTTGATTTAATAAACTTTTTGGGATTTTATTCAAGCCATTTTTATTTTCCTCATCTTGTGATATGGCTAATGATTGATTTGAGCAGTAGAAGACCATGTTATTAGTTTATAAAAGGAGGAGGTGAGGAAGATCCAGTGGAATTTTGCTTTTGTAAATATATATATATATAGATGTATGTATGTATATATAAAAATATGTCTATATTACACATACATATATATTTATACAGTTCTCTCTCTCTCTCTCTATATATATATATATATATATATATATATATATATATATATACACATATACATATATACACACACACATACATACATATGTATATATATAGATATATAGATATTATATATATATATATATATATATATATATATATATATATATATATATGGATTCACTTCATAACATTGAAAGCTCAAAACACTGAAAGCTCAAAACACTGAAAGCTCAAAATCTTGAAAACTCAAAACACTGAAACTCAGAACACTGAAAACACATCATGCATATACTGAGTTTAAACAACATAAATCATAGCACTTTGCACCAAGTGTAAGCAGGGGGGTAAGTGTCAAAGAAGTATGCAAGAGTGGTACATGACATGTACGAGGGTAGTGTGACAGCAGTGAGGTATGCTGTGGGAGTGACAGATGTGTTTAAGGTGGAGGTGGGTCAAT
>NC_056745.1:855152287-855207287 GCF_019279795.1 Protopterus annectens
CATTAATTTACAATTTCAATCATTTGTAGATTAGAGACAAATCTTTAAACAATGCTAACAAAAAGATTACAGCAGTTTAAAATTTCAGTCATTTGTGGGTTACAGAAAAAACAAAACAAAGGTTAAGCAGTTACAGTGATAATTTATGGGTTTTATTTTGTAGGAAAACTAAGATATGAGCAGATGAAATAAAGATTCTTAGGTTACGTTTTGTATAAGAGCAACAAACATATTGACTTGCTGTAACAAAAATGAACTGAGAAAGGTTTGCAGTATATTACCTTTTATATAACCACAGTTTAACGATGTACCCTTTTTCACAGACATTTGGCTGTTGAAAAAAAATATGGCCGTAAAACTGCTATCTTCAGATATTTTCTTTTAAACTATATGTCTATCTGTTAATCAGATTAAGTGAACTAGTCCATTTTTAGACCCATTTTTAGCCATGGGCCAAAGGGTAAAGACAACTAACCAGACCAATCATAATGTTTTGAGGGGAAAGTGTGAACATCCACAGAAAACTGAGGCAGAAAAAGGGAGAAAACAGAGTACCTGAGATCAGTAATGAACTGTGCCTTTTGCAGCTTGAGGCAAATATTCTACCACTGAATCACTAAATACTCCAGATAAATAACTGGTACCTTCAGCAACGATTCTTACAATAAACATCACAAGAATGCGCAGAAAATATACAAAACTTAACAGACTCAATTTATAATCACATTAAATCTTTTTACTTCCATACCTGAAACCTGTCTTCTGTACACCAGCTAGGGTTCATTTGTTGAAAACACATTCTGGAACATGAACAGGGCAATTAATTTATATTGCACACCTGTACCATGCATGTGTAGGTGTCTACATATACTATATTCCCATTTCATTACAGCACCACAACAAAAAAATTACTTCTAGTCATTAGCTTACCGAAGTGCATTTTTCTGGTCCTCTCCAAATTCAAAAGGAACAGTAATTACTACATCACTGACATCTGAACCTAGAGCAGACTGGGCAGTTTCTGTAAAAACAACACAGAGAGACAATTTACACAACTTCAGTAAAATAAAAAGCTTTCCAAAGTCACTACAGAAAGAGGAAATCTTCACATGATGAATTTGCTAACTACAAAAAAAAAAAAAAAACAAAATGGCCCATCTAGTTCACAAAACAGCATGTGGTCACTTTGAAGTTGTCCCAGCTAGTTTGTGCATGTTTATTTTTTTAACTCTAAACTTACCCTAAGCCATTTTAAATCCTTCACCGTATCACAGTCTACAACTTCTGAAGATTATGTCTGTGATGTCCCTCCTCTGAGCCAGTAATCAAGGAGCTTCAATCGCCACCGACACCAGTGAGGGATGTTCACTTGGAACAAAAACAGTTACACACAGTATTTCCACATGCAGCTCTCTGCCCCAAGCACAGTTTCCCTTAAGAGCACACAGAGAACACACTTCCGTCCTGGGGCAGGGTCCCTGCTCTCTCCCACCAGGCCCCAAATAAGACTCCACACTGACCACAGCTGTAGAGTTGAGTCCTCAGCTGAGAATTCCAAGCCAAGTGCTCTGTGTCCCTGCTCCAAGTAGCTGACACACACACTCAGATTTGATTTCACACACACACACACACACACACACACACACACACACACACACACACACACACACACACACACACACACACACACCTGGGAAAGGATGGGACAGATTTACCAGGTACACCACCCTTTGCCCAGACTATAAAGGTAGATACTGCCACTTGAACACACCAAAGCCAGCTACTCTAAGTCTCTTACTAGGGTATCCAATTATGCTATGTAAAATTAACACTTCAGCGGTGGTGCAGCAGTTAGCGTTGCCACCTCACAGCAAGAGGTTCTCTGGTCCAATCCTCTGCTGGGGTGCCTTCTGTGTGGAGTCTGCATGTTCTCCCTGTGGGTTTCCTCCGGGTGCTCCGGTTTCCTCTCACATCCCAATGCAAGTGGATTTGAGACTCTAAATTGGCCCTAGGTGTGAGAGCGTGTGTGTGTGTGCCTTCTGTGGAAGGTTGGGCACCGGGCTGGCAAATCGACACCGTAAAACTCCACTGCCAATCATGAGCGGACAGGTAATCTGCTGTGGCGACCCCTAACTGGGAAAAGCCGAAAAAAGAAGCTACACATGGCAGTATTTTGACCAAATGAAAGACTTTCAGGAGTGGCCACAGTGTCACCAAATAAACAGAAGTACTCTCAAAGGTTAAAATATTCCCTAAAAGACCAGGCACAATTAAAAGTATAAATATATTTCATAATAAATAATAAAAAAAGAACATGAAAATACTGAATACCTAATTAAAATAAACAGTTTAATCACAGGAAATATTAAAAATAACAGAGATGGAAAGGTTCACACAGATACAGAAAAACAATACTTTACCAATCCCATTATATTTTCCCAACTGACTATAGAATTAGTTCCCTAGTTTACTTGCTAGAGCAAGGTAAGATGATGTGTGTGAGTGGTCCTTCCTTCTTGTCAAGTTTCACAAACAGAATGCCTGAGACTTCTGTCTCATCTAGTACTAAAACATTATTTCAGTGCTGGATTACAGAATGACAACACATATATCTGGTCATCTGACTTCTGGTTCCCACACTACCTCCTTTACTAGAAACTGAACCAGAATCTAACACACAACTGTCATAATACACATACGTAGAACTTTGCTAAGATGTGTTATAGCATCTGGAAGCTATAAAACCATTTCAAAAACATCCACCCTTGCCAGTTAACAATTAGTTCACCCCCAAGGACAATACAGTAAGATTCCTAGTCCTAGTTTTCACATACATTTTGTCTCTCGCTGCAATCAGAACTGTAAGATACATTCTTTATGGCCTAAACCAGGTAATTTAATTGCAGACTATTTTTCAAAGTTAGCTGGACTGATATTAAACTCTTCTCTTCCAGTATCCTCAGTTACAGTATATTTATTTCAACAGTTTCAATACAGTCTGACATAAAGGTGTATTTTTTTTATGTCCAGCAGGACCCACTGTTGATACATTTATTTTTTAATGCAAGCAACTTTACAAATACATTTTCAACACAAGCACATATGATATACAAATGACATACAATTCTTTACAAAACTCCAGCTAGCTATGCTGGCATAGCTTGCACTACCTCACATCACCACAACTCCCTTAAATCTGTTGCTAATAATGCCAATAAAAGCTCCTAAACGTATACTTACTGCCATATTACAAAAGTACAGTTATGTACGCTTACCATACATGTAGATGTTCAAGTGTATTCACTGTTGCAGTCATCACATTTGGGTTATCTGCCTGCAGATAGCCCTCAGCTGGCCTGAATACCAGAGTCTTGGATTCCTGCATCGGCTGCTCTCTCTTCTTCCATGATGTCAGGTCGTCAGGGGTATAAAACATGTAGCCGACGCCAACGCCATTACATCTTATTTTCTTTCCCCAGATGTCAGGTGCCCCCACAATGGGAAGCAAATATACGTTACTGTACACCTCCATCAAAAAGCAAATACATTAGAAAACTTAAATATACCAAACAAGAAGGAAAGGTAGAGCCAAGAGAAGTCAGGGGGCTGGAGGGAGGGTAACCAGGACTGCAACAGTGAATACACTCTGACATCTACATTTATGGTAAGTGTACACAACTGTACTATGTTCTTCTTGTTTCACTGTTGCAGTCATCACATTTGGGTCGATTCCCAAAGCTAAGGAAGGGAGGAGGAAGTTAAGAGAGCATTAAGGCCAGCTATTAATCCCTGCAAGACTGCAGTGGCAAAACCAGCTCTGGATTTAGAAAAAAAAAAGAGGCATGTGGTAATGCTTAGTGAAGGTATTTACAGAGCTCCAGGTAGCAGCTTCTAGGATGTCCCTGGTAGGGACTCCTCTGAGAAAGGCTGCAGAGGTAGATGCAGCCCTGGTGGAGTGTGATCTTATCCCCTGTGGGGTAGGTTTTCCATGGTGCTTGTAGCAGAAATAAATGCAATGGGCTATCCATTTGGAAATGGTTTGCTTTGAAATGGCCTTCCCCTCTGCCCCTGCAGCAAAGCCAACTAGCAGTTGCTCAGATTTTCTGAGAGGCTTAGCCCTGTCCAAATAAAATCTAAGTTGTCTGTGCACGTCGAGTGCAGTATTCATTCTCCTTTGTTTTGTGGATTAGGGAAAAAAGTAGGCAAATGAATTGACTGATTTAGGGCCACATTAGACACCAAATTGGGCATAAAAGAAGGACTGGTTCTGACGGAAACCCTGAGTGCATGGAAGATAATGAAGGGTTTCACTGCCATGAGGGCCTGTAATTCAGACACTCTTCTTGCTGAAGTGATGGCTAGAAGGAAGGCTGTTTTCCAGAAAGGAATTTCAACTCTGCTGTTGCAGCTGGCTCAAAGGGAGGGAGAGTGAGCTTTTCCAATACAAAGTTAAGGTCCCAGGCTGGAGTCTGGGATCTCCTGGGGGGTCTTACATTTTTGGCCCCTCTAAGGAATTGCTTTAGCAGAGGGTGAGAAAATAGGGGTGGCTCAGTATTATAATGAGCTGAAATGGCAGAGGCATGAATTTTAATTGATGAGAAGAATAGGCCCTTGTGGAGCATTTCTGTTAAGTACTGAAGAATATGAGGTAAGTTGGGCACGGTTGTGCCCATCCCCTGAGTCTGGCTCCAGGAGCAGTATCTTTTCCACTTTTCAGCATAGGATTTTCTAGTACTAGGTCTCCTTGCCTCCAGAATGACATCAAGCACCTGCTTACTGAGGGATGCTATTGGAGAGCTCAAGGAATTAGCCAGGCTGCAAGGTTCAGGGTTTGAAGCTGAGGGTGCAGAATCTGGCCCGCCTGCTGGGACAGCAGGGAAGGGGTCTGAGTCAGGTACCATGGTTCCAGCAGTGTCATACTGCATAAGAGGGGGTACCAGTGCTGGCGTGGCCAGTCTGGTGCAATCAGTATTGTCTTTGGTTTGTCCTGTTTGATCTTTAGCAGATCCTTCGAGAGGAGAGGCAGAGGGGGAAAGGCATAAACCGAGAGGCTTTCCTAGGTAAAGGACAGGGTATCCACTTTCCAAGCTGTGGGGAGTCCCTGTGCAGAATTTGTCCAATTGGTAGTTCTGAGGGGAGGCATACAGGTCTACCTCTGGAGTCCCCCATTTGTTCCTCAAGAGGTTGAATATTTTTGGTTCCAGTTTCCATTCGTGTGGGTCCATGAGATTTCTGCTCAAGTCATCTGCCAGTGAATTTAGCTTGCCTGGCAGGAACTGAGCTTGTAGGTGCACTTGGTAGCTCAAGGCTGTGTTCCAGAGCCATGGCTAGTCTGCAGAGAGGGTATGAGTGAGTTCCCTCCTGCTTGTGTATGTACCACATAACTGTGGTGTTGTCTGTCTTTACCAATAGTTGTCCTGGAAGAATGTGGTCTTTGAAGGCTGTCAGGGAATTCTGTACAGCTACCATTTCTTTTTGGTTGATATGCAGGTGCATCTGTCTCAGGTTCCATTTGCCCTGAATGTACTGCCCTGCCAAGTGAGCCCTCCATGCATAGTCTGATGAGTCTGTTAGGGTTTGGGCGGCAGGGGATAGAGTGAAACGGAGCCCCTTTGTTGTGGTAGCAGGCCTCTGCCCACCAAAGGAACTCTGTCTTTATACAAGGAATGATAGGAATCATTCATTCCAGGTCCTGAGAATGTTGACACCATAGGCTTTTTAGATACCATTGTAGTTTCCTCATATGCAGTCTTGCATATGGAATTAGTAGAATGCAAGAGGCCACGAACCCCTGGGCTTGCAGAATTTTCCTTGCAGATAGCTGGGGTTTTGTGGCCAATAGTTTGAATTGGTTGTCAAATAAACTTGTTTAACTGGAGTGAGAAAAGCCATCTGGGAATTTGTGCTCAAGCTTGCTCCCAGGAATACAATCTGTTGGCATGGTGCCAGGTGAGATTTCTTTTCATTTATGGTGTACCCCAGAGAGTTGAGAGGTTTCTTTACGAATGCCAGATGCTGTAATAGCAAGTCCTGGCTTTCTGCCTGAATCAGACAATCGTTCGAGTATAGGTATATTTGAATATTTCCCTGCCTGTAAAATGCAATGGCTGTAGTTAAGACACACTGTGAATACCCTGGGCACAGTAAATAAGCCAAAGGGAAGTGCAGAGAACTGATAGTGCATGGAGCCTGCTCTAAAGCGTAGGTATCTAAAGCGTAGGTATTTCCCACAAGATTCCCTTATTGGAATGTGCAGGTAAGCTTCCTTTAAGTCTAAGGTTGCCAACCAGGCATCTTTGCCTAGCACAGGAAGAAGCCGTTGAAGTGTTAGCACTTTGAATTTTGGGATTACCAGAATGGTGTTTAGAATAGAATAGAGGTCCAGGATAGGACACCAGGAGCTATCTTTTCTGGGTACCAGGAAAAGTCTTGAATAAAAACCTTGTCCACTTTGTTCTGCGGGGACAGGTTGAATAGCCCTGATACTCAGAAGAGAGAGAACCTGCTGTTGGGACTCGCCCACTGATTTGGGGGTAGGTCTGGCCAACCGTTTGGGGTTGGTAGGGAGTGGAAGTGGAAACTGTATCCTTGGGAAAGTATATTCAAAACCCATTTGTCCTGGGTAATGAGTTCCCAGTTTTTTGCATGCAGGGCGAGCTTTCCTCCTAAGGGAGCAGGCAGTTGAGCAGGGCTTGGGAGGGTTAAGGTTAAGTCATTGTGCCATTTTTCCCTAGGGGGGTGGCTTATTGCTCCCTGCTTTGGAAGTGGGAGTCCCCCACTGCTTAGGCCTGTGTGCAGTCTGAGACTGTAACCTAGGTGGTCTGCTGTTCCTGGGTTTGGACTGAGGGCCTGGAAGAGACTGGAAAGGACAAATTCTTTGAAAGCCAATGCCTACTAAATCTGGGAGGCTGTACTTGTAGGAAATCTTTAACAGTTTGCATAGATTTAGCTTTTTCCTCCATCTTTGTAAGGACGACTTCTGCTTTGTTGCCAAACAGGCGGTCTTGGTTTAAGGGAGCATCCAGCAATTTAGCTTTAACATGATCTGGCAAGTTTTGCTCCTTAAGCCAAGCATGCCTTCTAAGTACAACCCCAGTGACAGCAGCCCTGCAAGATGCTTCTTAAGAGTCAAAACCACATTGCAAATTATGTTTACCAACTTGTTCTGCGGAATGCATTAAATCCTGTAATTCTTTGTGTTCAGCACAGTCAGGAATCAACATAATTTTCTGTTTAAGTAGTCCCATAATATGCTGCTGGTACTTTAACATACGAAACTGGCAATTTAAAGCCCTAATGGCCAAAGTAGCAGAAGTGTATACCTTCTTACCCCATCTGTCCAAGGCTCTAGAATCTCTATCAGAAGGGGTAGGATTTTGGCAGCAGTAGCCTTAATGCCTTTTGGCCCTTGGGAAATGGTCTCTGGATCCGCAGTAGGATTCTTGAAGAGGAACTTGTGAGAGAGTCAGGTACTCTGCAATACTGGTCAGGTTTTCTGGGAGCTGGAGGTAAAGTGTCTGGGGAAAGGCTAGATTCCAAGAAAGCATCATCTACAATGTCCAGAACAGGAGGGATAGCTAAAGGCCTGTGTTGAGGAAGGAGTAAGAATTCCATAAGCCTCTTTTAGGAGTCCGAGTAATCCTGGCTTTCCCGGCGGAAATGCTCCCTAAGAGTGTGCAAGGTTTCACCAAAAGAAAAAAAGTCTTCTGGAGGGGAAGCAGAGGGAATGGAATCATCTGCATCAGACTCCTCATAGGTAGAGAAGGGCAAATCCTGGTAATCAGAAGGAACAGAAAAATCAGATTCCTGATCAGAAGAATCAGGAAGGAAAATAATTTCTAGGTGGGGGAAGGCTGGCTTCATCTAATTAAGGTAATAAGGTCTTCAGCCATTCTAAGCATTTGTTTTTTTAGGCATATGGGCCTGAGCATGCGGTTTGGACGTCTGTTTTCTATACGTGGTGCGAGTTTTAGGCCTGGAAGAAGATGGCGTCGGTTTAAAATGCAAGTCAGTAGGCCTGAATACACCCTCAGAAGCTGGTGCCTGCACAGCGGCTCCAGACCCATCCAAGGAAGAGACATCCGCAGGTTCCATAGTCAAAGAAGCATCTCGAGGCATACCGGACTCCGAATGGGTCTCAGTAGAGGTCTGCGAATCTAGTAGCGGGTATTAGAGGCTGCGAAAGCGCCTCACTGAGTACCAGAAGACTGGTGACTAGCTTAACAGAAGTGTCGTCAGCAGGTTTGGACCTATGCGGTCTGTCTTTATCCTTATCTTTTTTCGGAAGATCGGTAGTCGGATGGCTTAACGAAGTCATTTTGGAGTACTGATACCGAGTACCAAAATAATTTGCTGCAAAGATAGCCCAACAACGAATAGTTCGGGGGTTGAACAAGACACAAAACCGACAGCGAGGGACATCGTGGTCTGGGCCTAAGCAGGGAATACAGTATGAATTAAAATCTTTATGAGGTATTTGCTTTCCACAGGTAAGACAATTGTTAACTTTTACTGACATCGGTTGGAGCAAGAAGATCCCCAAAGGGGTACTTATCTTTTTTTTGAAGACTTCGGTACTGAAACTCAGGCACTTGCGAACTGCTTCTGCTTCGGGTACCACACGGCAAGAAAGACTGATGTAATGGCATCGGCTGCATGTTTTATACCCCTGACGACCTTACATCATGGAAGAAAAGACAGCACCCGATGCAGGAATCCAAGAGTCTGGTATTCAGGACGACTGAGGGCTACCTGCAGGCAGATAACGCAAATGTGATGACTGCAACAGTGAAACACGAAGACCATCAGCTCCTAAACAGTGATGTACAACCATATTATAGATGACTGCAAACTAGGAGCCATAGTCAAGTCCCCAAATGATGTGGACATCCTACAGAAGGGCCTCACTGAGACAGATGCCTGGTGTCAGAGCCATGGCCTCAAGCTCAATGCCAAAAAGTGCAGTGTCATCCCCTGTGGTAAAAACTCTGTACCCATGAACTACCACATAGGCAGCAATCTATTTAACACTGAATGCGTGATAAGAGACCTTGGGACCCAGGTGGACAGTAGTATCTCCTTTGATAGTCACATCACCACAGAAGTTAGAAGTCCTTCTACGTGGCACACCTCATCATAAAAGGGTTCTCATCCAGGAAAAAAAAAAAAAAAGAGGTCATTGTTCCCCTCTACTAGTCACTCATTAGACCCATTATAGAGTACAACGCCCCTTTTGGAATGTACCTCACAAGACATCTGCAGCGGCTGGAAAGGCCACAGAAGTACCTCACAAAGAGGATTACTGGCCTCAAACAAATGCCCTACACTGACCGCCTCAAAAAACTCCAGCTTTACTCCGTAGCATATCGCCTATTCCGAGGTGATCTCTGCCTAACATATAAAGCTATGTCAAACCCAGAGCTGTTGGACATGCTACACCTAAAGAAATCCCAATCCCTCCAAGCTACACGCTCTAGGGACCTAAACCTTGTCACCACAATAAACTGGACACGCTGGAGGGATAGATTCCTGTCCCAGAGACTTCCTATACTCTGGAACAAGCTACCCAACTATGTCAAGCAAAGATTTTCATTAGCACTCTTCAAGAAAAATCTTGATGAGTGGATGGGAAATAGGAAATACACCCCAGGGATCACTTCTGTCTCTCTGCTGGACAGTGGCACATGAAAATAACTTTCTTGGGTGGCGTAAGCTATGGAACCTTGCTGGCTAGACTTACATAGGCCCTTGGGCCAATAGCCTAGTACCTATCTATGAACCTAAGTATAAGTACACAAATTACTGCAATAAAGCAAATGGCTTCAACAGCTCAATTGTGAATATGAACTACTGCTTTCAAAACATAAAAGTAGCATTTATCACCAAAAAATAGCCTAAAATTAACATTTTCTGTGGGGACACCTTTTTACTTATCGATTGGTGACCTAGTTATTGGTCTGTTCCCAGAGGACACATTTCATCCTCAGCAAGATGGAAGAGTTCAGTCGATCAATATTACAGGAGTCACTGAGGTTAAGAATGAAACACAGAAAATGCAACAAAAAAATTAATAGTACCCAACAATACTTTAAGATTTGGAACATAGTTTAAAACATGAAAAAGGAACATCAACATTTACAGAAATATGAAGACAAAACAAGCATCAATATTCATCAGTAAATATAAACAATATAATTATCAATTCAAGAAATAAGCATACTTCTACTATACCTTTATTTTATTACAAAATAAGAGAAACACTGTTTTGGAAGCAGTAGTAGTACAGATGTCTGACCAAGCAAGGCAAAAAAGAAAAAAATAAGAAACTCCTATTTTTGAAAAGATGGTCAAGATTACAACGGCAGAGTTGAGAAGCCAGTTAGCATGTGAAAAAGCTTTAAAGATATGCTATTAAGGGGAGAGCATAAAATAAATCTGCAGATGATGTTAAACAAAAATGTATAGTTACAGGCTAACAGTGGAAGGCTGTACTCTAGATGGAAAGTACAGTGGTGTACACTTACCATAAATGTAGATGTTAAGAGTGTATTCAATATTGCAGTCATCACTTGTGGGTTATCCCTGCTGGGTAGCCCTCAGCCAGCCCAAATACCAGAGTAAAGATTCTTCCTCCTGCATCGACTGCGGTTGCCTGGGACTGAGGTCATCAGTGGTATACAGCAGGGCAGCCGACACCATTATTATCAGTTTTTCTTGCCCTAACCTACAGCAGCCCTGTCCAGAAGGCCTGAAGAAGGCCAACTTGGATACCCATAGGCATATATAGGTGTGAATGGATTTGAGAGAGAGAAGAATAGGGGGAAGGAGGAAGGGAAAATAGGACTGCAACAGTGAATACACTGGAGCATCTACATTTATGGTAAGTGTACACAACTGTACTATGTTCTTCGTGTTTCATTGCTGCAGTCATCACTTGTGGGAAGACTCCCAAAGCTGGAGGGAGGGTGGATGAAATAAAGGAAGAAATAGTAGAACAGCTGGGCTGTTCCCAAGTAGGGCCTAGCATGCCCTGCAGAACTGCAGTGGCAAAGCCTGCCCGGAGAACACAGGCAAGTGGTAGTTTTTGGTGAAGTCCAAGTGGCAGCTTCTAGGATGTCCTTGGCAGGGACCCCTCTTAGGAAGGCAGTGGAAGTAGATGCTGCCCTAGTGGAATGGGTTTGAACAGTCTTGGGTGGAACTTTCCCATGGAAATAGTAGCAGAATTAGATACAGTGTGATATCCATTTAGAAATGGTCTGCTTGAAAAGAGGTTTCCACTCTGCCCCTGGGGTGAGGCTGATCAAGTTGGTCAGTCTTCCTGATAGATTTGGTCCTATCCAGATAGTATCCAAGTTGTCTGTGCACATCTAGTGAATGAAGGATTATTTTCCTCCTGTTTTGAGTTAGGAAAAAGTGGGAAGGTGTACAGCCTGGTTCAATGTTACGTCAGACACCACCTTAGGCATAAAAAAAGGGATTAGTCCTGAGGGACACCCAATTTGCATGGACGATAATGAAGGGCTCAGTGGCCATGAGCGCCTGGAGCTCGGAAACCCTCCTAGCTGAGGTTATGGCCAGCAGAAAGGCAGTCTTCCAAAAAATGTGTTTTAGTTCTGCTGAGGCAGCTAGTTCAAAGGGAGGTAAGGTCAATTTTTCCAAGACATAGTTCAGGTCTCAGGCAGGTGTGGGTGGCCTGATGTGAGACACCCCTCTAAGAAACTGTTTTAGCAGGGGGTGAGAGAACAAGGGCTGCTCTGTATGATAATGGGCAGAGATAGCTGAGGCACGAATTTTGATGGAAGAGTAAGATAATCCTTTTTCTACTAGCTCTGCCAGGTAGTCAAGGATCAGAGAGAGAGAGAGAGAGAGAGAGATATGGCAGGGAGCCATTTGTACCTTTAGTTTGGTGCTAGGCATAGAGTCTTTTCCATTCTGCAGAGTATGCTTTTCTGGTGCTGGGCCTCCTGGCCTCCTTAATTATGTCCAAGACCTGCTTGCTCAACAGTGGGTTGTTATCCACCTTTTGGGTATCAGCGATGCAGACAGGTTGAGTAAGTAGATTTGGATGCAGGACTGACTCTTTTGCTCGAGTTAGGAGTCCTTTTGAGAGGCAGGTTCCTGGGTGGTTCTTTGGTCAGGCTGACCAGCAAGGGGTACCAATGTTGCCTGGGCCAATTTGGAGAAATTAGGATGGCTCTTGGCCCTTCCTCCCTGATCTTTAGCAGTACCATTGGCAAGGGGGGGTAATGCATAGACAGTTTACCCCAGTGGAAGGAGACAGCATCCACCTTCCAGGCTTTTGGGTAGAACTCCCTGGTGCAGAACAGGTGCAGCTAGCTGTTCTGTATGGAAGCAAAGAGATCCACCTCTGGGGTTCCCCAAGCTTCTGTTATGCAGAGGAAGGTCTCCCTCAGAAGTTGCTATTCGTGGGGGTCTAAGAAATTGCTGCTGAGGTGGTCTGCTAGGGAAGTTTGCTCCCCTGGGATGTACTGGGCCTATCAGATGAAGGCCCATCACTGAGGCAGTCTGCCAGAGAAGCATGGCCAGATGACAAAGCGGGTAGGAGTTGAGTTCCCCCTGCTTGTTGATGTACTACATGACTGTAGTATTGTCTGTATTGATGAGGAGCACCCCTGGTTCCAGGTGGTTCTTAAAAGCTGTGATAGCCCTGAGTAGCGCCATCATTTATTTTAAGTTGACGTGCAGGTGTAGGATCCAAGTGCTTTGGGTGCACATGTTACCTAAGTGTGCCCCCCAGGATTTGTCTGAGGCATCCGTGGTGATAGTCAGGCCATTGAGAAGAATTAGGAAAGCAAGGCCCTTGTTCAGTGTGCAGACTTCTGGCCACTATAGGAGTTAAGCAGGGGATAAGGGGCAGATGTTTCTCAAGAGGCTGGGAGTGCTGGCGCTAAATGTTTTTTTAGGTACCATTGCAGTTTTCTCATGTGTAGTCTGGCCAAGGGCACCAACAGGCTATAGGATGCCCTATACCACAGAGCTTAAAGGAACTTCCTTGCTGTAAGGTGCTTTCTGTAAGCCAAATGGGAGAAGTATTGGGGCAGGAAAACTCTTTTCCTGGAGAGAGGAAGGCTCTTTGGGTGGATGTGTCCAGGAGAGCTCCGAAGAATGTCATTTGTCTGGTGGGCTGGAAATTTGAATTTTTCCCTGTTGATGGTAAATCCTAGAGAGGTTAAGAGGGTTTTGAAAAAGTCAAGGTCTTGCAGGAGCTTTTCCCTGCTGTCTGCATGGATGACGCAGTCGTCCAGCTATGGGTAAATTTGGATGTTTTGCAGCCTGCAGAAGGCAATGACCAGGGCCAGGCATTTTGTGAAAACCCTGGGAGCAGTAGATAAGCCAAAGGGCAAAGCAGAGAACTGAAAGTGTTGTGAGCCTGCACTGAAGCAAAGGAATCTTCTTCAGAACTCCCTTATAGGAATGTGAAGGTAGGCATCCTTTAGGTCTAGGGTAACAAGTCAGGCATTTTGGGGACAGCATGGACAAGAGTTTCTGGAGCGTAAGCATTTTGAATTTTGGCACTTGCAGAGAAAGGTTTAGAGTGGATAGATCCAGAATAGGGCGCCAAGTGCCCTCTTTCCTGAGTACGAGGAACAATCTGGAATAAAATCCTTTTCTGGCTTGTTCCTGGGGGCTCCACCGCTATTTGGGCACAGAGTTTCTGAATTTGTATGAGGGCCTCTGCCCGCTGATTTGAAGGTATGTCTGGGTACTCCGTTAAGACTGGTCTTTCTTTGAAGGAGAATCTATATCCCTGGAAAATGATTTTCAGAACCCTTTGATCCTTTGTGACGGATAGCCAGTTGTCTTCGTAAAGGGATAGCCCTCCTCCTAACCTTTGAGGGGGGAGGGGCAGAGGGGGGAGGAGGATTCACTGCAAGGCTTTAGGGTAGGGAGAGGACTTAGGACTCCCTGTCCTGGGGATAGTAGAGGTCCATTGTCTGGGCCTCTGTTGTCCTTGTGGCTGCCTGGGAGGTCTGTCCCTGCAGCCTTTCCTTTGCACAGGTCTGGATTGAGAAGGAAAGGACCAGTGTTCAGTGGGAAAGTTCCTGGTGAATCTGGGAGGTTGGACCTGGAGGAATTCTTTACCTGTCTGCATTGATTTAGCCTTATCCTCCTTTTTCTTGATCACCTCCTCACCCTTGGATCCAAACAAGCGTTCCATATCCAGGGGGGTGTCTAGGAGTTTGGAATTAACATGATCAGGCAGAGGCTGCTCTTTCAGCCACGCATGCCTCCTAATGACTGACCCCGCCTAGCAGCCCTGCTAGAAGATTCAAGGGCATCGTATCTACAATGGAGGGAATGTTTTGCTACTTGAGAGCTGGAGTGCAAAAGCTCCCCTAGCCCCCTGGACTTAGAACTGTCTGCCAAGGATGAAATCTTCTGTTTTAACAGTTCCACGGTATGGTCTGGTTACCTCTGATAAGATGGCGGAGGACCTTATCTCACTTAAGGAGCTGTTGTGATTGAGCAGGTTGTGCTTGAAGAAGATGGCAGCTAGGAATTGTTTTGCTGGGAGTGGTCTTGCTCTTAGGTCTCAGTGCTTCAATGACCGTGGGTGCGGCTGTAGCCGGCAGCGTGGTAGTCTGCCTTTGTCTGGCATTGGTTTTGCAGAAAACCTCCTTGGAAGCCAGTGCCTGCATAGTGGCTCCAGACCCAACCGTGGGGCTGACAACCGAAATATCAGCAGATGTAGACCATTCCGGTGATGTACCGGAATCCGAATGGGTCTTAGTAGAGGCCTGTGAAGGAATAGTGTCGGTCATCAGGGGCTGCATAGGTACCTCACTGAATTCTGGTGTACTGACTGGCTTCAAGTAGGAGTCGTCCAAAGGCTTAGTTTTATGTGGTCTGTCCCCTTATCTTTTCTCTTTTTGGGAATATCCACCGAATGCAGACTGACAGACGCCATTTCGCATTGCGCAGACCTGTCTTTGAAATGTCTAGCTACAACTTCTGCTCTACAGCGAATGGTCCTAGAGTTAAAGAGGGAGCAGAACCAACACCCAGGGACGTCGTGGTCTGGGCCTAAACAGGTTACACACAGGTTATGAAGTCTCGGTGTGGTTGTTTTCCACAGCGGAGATGATTATATTTTTTCAGAGATCGGTTAGTGCAAGAAAAAGATCCCCAACGGGGTACTTGGCTTTAGCTGTTTTCAACTTCACTCTGGCAACGGCTGACCAATACACACGCAAACTGCTTCTGCTTTGGGGTCCACGGCAGGAAAGACTGATGACGACCGACGCAGGAAGAAGAATCTTTACTCTGGTATTCGGGGTGGCCGAGGGCTACCCAGCAGGAATAACCCACAAGTGAAGACTGCAACAGTGAAACACAAAGAACATCTACAGATGCATTTTGCAATTGCAGCTATTACACAGATTCACAGGTATTAGGCAAGGGACTTTTGTGGGCCATTTTAAGCCTGACCAATTTCGCTTTTTTGTGCTCAAAATAACCTATCCCATTTAGTTATAGATTGGCATTGAGTTAGTCCACGTAAGACTGTTGTGCAGGCTGTATATTCTTTTTGTAAGGTATCTCTGTGGCTGTTCCAGTTGTTGCATGTACATGGACACATGTCAAAAAAGCAATTATATTCAATGATTGGCCTAATGAGGGCTGACTAAAGGGGGGCGATGACATAACTAGATGTAAACACAATCCTTTTGTTTACAAGCTGTGCTATATAAAGGACTTCATAGACACATGCTGTTTAAAAGTTAGGTCACTATCCACATAAATTTCAAGCAAACAGGTCAACTCTTGGCAAAGTTTTGTCAGTGTGGTAGTTCCCGAAGGTAGATGTCTTCCCAAAGAATATAATAATGCATTTTTTGGCATTTAATTTCAGACCATGACTGACACCAGTTATTTGAGACAAACCTTCCTGCAGGACGGCTAAGTCATTTGGGGATTCAATGACTGCTCCTAGCTTACAATCATTTGCAAACTTACTGACAGCCACAGCCCACTGATATTGGCGTTCACTTCCTAAAAGTAGATGCCAAACAGGGGGAAGTCCCAGCATGGAACTCTGGGGGACTTCATTGGGGACTGGTCTCTCTGTGGTGGTAACTTCCCTTCCCTAATTTTGATTATGTGCATCTTATCTATGAGCCTGTTGGAAATCCAGCAGGTGACACAGAGGTATATTCAACTTTTCTACTATGCCTAAGTGGGAAATTATGTCAAAAGCTTTGGGCAGATTGAGGTATGCGTTGTGTACCATTTCGCCTTTACCCATTGCTTTGGTGACCTTTACAAAAAAAGTCTACCAAGTTGAGTAAGCATGATTTGCTCCTGACTAATCCAAACGAAGAGAGGTCCAGTGTTTGGAGGTTCTCTATGTCCTGACTGATAATGCCATAAGTCTTTCCATGGTTTTACATATGAGGCTGGTCAGACTTATGGTCTTATAACTGTCTGGGTCTAATGAAGGTCCCCCTTATGCAGCAGAATGAGAATAGCTATTCTCCATTCACTTGGTATAAACATTGCATGGAGGGCTGAGACTGAACAGTGTTAGGGGTGTGCCTAAATCATGCTTCATGCTATTTCAGATGCATCCAGACATACTGTCAGGACCCATCAATTCAGTATTTTTAGCTACTGAAAGCACTTTTATGATTTGGTCTTGTGTGATCGCAGGAAATAAGCCAGTTTCAGGTAAATCTTGAGGGACAGACAGTCAGGAGGTAGGGGTAAAATTAGAGCCAGCAGGTTTATCTTCAGCCTCATTGTAGATAACATCATTCACAATCAGCTCAGTGCATTGCCGCTTTGTACTTTTTAAGAACATAACTAAAAAGATAGTCTTTGGCTTGGATAGCTATTTTAGCCTCAAAATGGTCTTTGGTGGATTTTATCAAGATCCTGAGTCATTTGTTTACTTCAGCAAAAAGGACACCAACATTCTGGGAATTACTCTTCTTACTTTTGATCAAAATTCTTTTCCTTTCATTATAAAGCTTGTTGATATTATGGCTCCAGCATGTAGGTTTGTTTCTGGGGTTTGCCCTGCTCTTGTTTCTACAGGGTACTGCTGCATCTATGCAGCTCTTTTCATGCTAGTATAGCGTGCTGTTTACATTTCTGCATATTCAGTGGAGTTACTGGGTTTGACGGGGATCGAAAGCTTGTCAAAGTATCATGTAAGAGTAGGTAGATAGTCTTAAAACAATTTTAAAAGGTACCTTGAGTGGAAGGCACCTCTGGTTTGTTTTATTTTGAAGGAAACTGCTTTATGGTCAGACCTAACAAATGATGAAGATATGTAAGGAATAGTGCAAAATGCTCCTATATTAGTAAGGACAAGATCCCAAGATATTAATTTCCCCTAGTGGGTACTCTGTCAATACAAATTCCCTGGAGCAATTAGACAAAAGTCCTGGAATTTCTGTGCTTATGCACTACTGGTGGTATAGGTTTCCCTATCTATAGATCGATAGTTTAGATCACCCAGGAAAATGGTATTGGATTTAATATTGATAGATTCTAGTTCCTGTACATAAGTGTGCTGGCTTTCTTTTGTCATACAGGGAGATCTATAGTTATGGGTTAGGTAATATCTGGTATGGGACTTCAGATGGTTATATGGACATGAAGTTATAGTGCATAATGCTTCTTTACCAACCTTAATGCAGACTGACACACTTCCACCTCCCACCACCTCCTGAGAAGTAGCTGGTCTAAATGTGTGGAAGGTGTTAAAGCCCTGCATGGCCAGAGTGTTCTCTGCTATTTTAAATCATGTCTCAGTCAATACACAGACTTCAGTGTCTTCCAAGGTGAGAAGGGCTCATAGGGAGTGGAGTTTCTTGTTCAGAAACCTTTTCTTGTAATTGTTTTTCTTCACATATTTTATTTTATGACAGCTAAAGTGTGTTCTATTTATTCAAGTTTTTTGTGGTAAGTATGGGTTGCCACAGAATGGGAGGAGTCCAGAAAAAAAAATCTCTGCCTACTTAAATGAACAGATAAACTACATGCTATAGTTACTGTAGCAGAGGCATAGGTTGGATACAGGAAGGGAACATCACTCTGGTCAATAGACTAAAAATGTACCACTTACCTTCAAATCAGATTTGTTATTCAACCAATACAATAAACCAGGTAAAACCATGAAAAAGATCTTATTTAATTGAAAAATAACAGCAAATCTGGTTTAACTGCAAGACAACTGAAAGACAACAATAAAACTATCAGCACAGGGACAGGGGATTATGTACAGAATAAATAGAAAAGGACCAAGGGCAGATCCTTGTGGAACATTAAATGGAGGCAGAAATACAAATATGGAGCCACTTTGACACCAAAAGATTGAAAGATCACTTTTAACAAGGAAAGGTCTCAAGGAAAGGTCAGAGGGATAGAAGTGGTTTGCACATAAATTTATTAGGACATCATGGCTGACAATAGTAGAACTTTTTGATAGATGTATAGAAGCAACTCCTGTAAGTAAGCACTCTCCACATTTGAGCAAAAGTTAATCCAGAGCAAATGAAACACAAAACATGCAAGAATGAAAGGATAAAGATTAAAGGCAATCACGTACTCTAGACAAAATAAGGGAAAGCTGAGCACACTGAGTAAACAGGGGTGACCAGGAGTAATTTACCACAGAAGTACAACAAATCAATATTTTGATACTGAAAAGAAGGTAGAGTAAGGGTGCTTAACTCAATGATACAAATGAGATATAATGTATATGATGGAGTTAGGAAAACAGGATTAAGTGGTCCTGGCTGTAAGAAAATGCAAAAGCTTGGATCCAATTCCATTTTTACTATGTCTGATGCGTGTTGGAACTTTGTACAAAAAGTTTCCAAAAAGTAGAATCTCATGGTCAAGTCAAGGAAATCGAAGCAAAGGCAATGACATTATGAAAATGAGATGAACAGCAGTGGGGAAATGTTTTAGAAAAGGGTCTGAAGAAATTTACAGGGAACTATCATGCTTAAGAGTCTTGAAACTGTGTCAAGATGAGAAGTTCAGAACTTTATTTTATGGAACAACAGACTTCCAATGGAATACTGGTAAACTGTTGCTCACAATTAGGAGAAATAAGTATTGATACTCAGATTCCAACAGATAAAAGTTTGTGTTCATTAAGGCTCTTTTTGGAATCAGTAGCCTACCAGCAGAAGCTGACATCTAGGCAGGATTGAAGGACAACTTTTCCAATTTCTGTTCTTTCAGGAGTTGAATTGCTGCTCTTTCAAGGGGTTGAGAAATCTGGATATTTTATGACAGCTAGAGTCTTCAGTTTATTTTGAAATGTTCTAATATCGGTTGCCATAGATAGGGAGGGGATCAGGAAATGAACAGATGAACTATATGTTGCAATTACTGCAGAAATAGCAACAATTAGAATACTGGGTAGAATGTCAGCCCAGATAATGGCCAAAAAAGCATATATTTCATTCTGCTCAGTTTTAAAATTGGCCATTTGTTATTAGACCAATAAAGCAGGTTTTGGAGATCAAGAAAATTGTGTTTCATTGAAAGATAAGAGGCAAAGGCCATAACAAGGTCATCAGTAGAAAGGATGAGACCTGACCGATGTAGATCAGAATTTGAACAAAAAATGAATAAAAGCATGTCCAGCACAAATCTTTCCAGAGCACCACTTGTAGAACATGCTACTGTGGAGGATAAGAGATTGGGACCTGTTTTTCTTTCTGACCAATCTGTTACTTGAATAAATTTTAAACTAGAAAACATCTGAGGCATCACATCTGATGTCATTTAATGAATATTTTAAAAGGATATGGATAACAAGGTCAAATATTTTTGTGTGTTATATAAAAATAAAAACGGCTCCTATAAGCAAGTCACTGCTCATATTAAATCAAGACATAACACTGCAACATGATATGCAGATTCATTAACACACACAAAAGACTAAAATTATCATCTATTGCGGCAAAGCACTACACATCTCCCTGTGCCCCCATTAAATATAATTCATCTTTGGGGTTAATGGATACCCCCATCCACAACACAGTGCCCTCAAAGTACCGGATACATGCACAAAGCATACATGGGCATGGTTACACTGGTAACAATAGTCATTCAAGTCATTCATTTTTAAACTACTCCCATATTTAGTTGGATCATTGCCATTGAAATTGGTGAGATTATGAAGCTACTGCGATAAGAAGTTCCTCCTCACCTCCAAGATTATGTTTCTTGGATTCCTTATAGCTACTTCATTGTTTCTGTTTTGCTACAAATCTCAAACATACATGGACCTGGCACATAAAATATTGCCGCCAATGGATCCCAAACAAAGTAACTGGGGAAAGATTTACATACAAGACACTGGCCTTTCAATAAAAAAATAATGCCTATACAAATTTTGCACACAAAAACTTAAGTAGCAGAGGCAATATTCATTCCATACAGAAATGTGATTTATCATAACACTTCATTTCCACCCACATACCTTCTTACTTTTACGACATGCAGGTCTACCTGAAACAGTAAAAAAAAATTTTGACTGCCAACTTGATGAACATAGTCTGAAGAATGCTGGCTGTGTTACTGCACCAAAACTAGCACAATTAAATATGCAGAGTTTGCAAATTTGCCAGTCATGAACAGAAAAATAAATGATACAAATGGCCAAAAACCCTGTCCCTCCAATACTTCATTATACCTTCTCAGAGACTGCACAGACTTGGCTCTGTGTGTGTGTGTGTGTGTGTGTGTGTGTGTGTGTGTGTGTGTGTGTGTGTGTGTGTGTGTGTGTGTGTGTGTTGTGTGTGTTGTGTGTGGTTACTTTAAAATCATTGCCTGCCAACCATCACCCCTCAACCCCACCATGACCAAACGAGGCCCATACATTCCTCATTAGGTTAGAGAAGAAGAGAGGCCGTCACCCAAACAGCCATTAAGGCTTTCTGCTTCAGCCTCAACTCCCCCACCTCTGCAGCAGCTTGATGGTTGCACTCCAGATAAAGAGTAACCTGATGCTTGTGCATTCTTAAGCACACAGTGCATAGTACTGCTTTGGTACGATGTGCATGTCCTAGAGTTGGAGGACCTGACCTGGACATTTAGTTGCACTATCCCCAGCCAGCTCCCTCTAACCCCAGGGATGCTAAATGATCTCACATCACTTGTGTTACACTCTAAAGAATTTTATATTTCTGTCTATAGACCTATTAATAATAAGGTTCTGGAGTGGTTACAAATAAGGGAGGATGAAAACCCCCTACCACTACATGAGGATGTTGAGGTGCAAAACCCCATGCTCCAAGCCAGTAATAGTTTTATTTTTTCTCTCTGCCAGGTTTAAGACTGCACTTTGTAAAAAATGCTATTTTCATCAAACTGCATTAATTTAACTGGTACTCAAATTCCATTTCAACCAATTCAAGTAATCACACACACGCACACAAACACACACCTAACACACACCTATTTCTTTTGATTTTGTTTCCTAATCTATTCCATCTACAGTGTTGTTAATTTGGTTACCCTCAAATTAATGCCTTCTGTGACTATCCCAGTTAAACCTGGGGCAGTAACTAAACAGCCTCAATCCTCACCACTGCCCTTGGTAAGGGAGAGCCACTGAAAGCAGGGATAGAAATACACAATTTCCCCTAAGAGTACACTGGGAACAGGCACCAAACCTGGGAATGGACTATATGCTTCACTCCAGGTCTCCAAATGAGTCTTCCACTAACCACTGCAGAGCATTGTGTCCCAGTTCTAGGTACCTAGCACACTCAACTTTAAATATTTGATAGTCACACATACAAACATTCTTAGGTAAATCTGTGCCAGTCTTTCCCATGTACAAATTACAAGGTAATGGCTGCCACCAATTAGATACCACAATACCCTTCAAAAGGGGTGTCCAATTACATTGGGTAAAATAAATATGGATATAAACGGTAGCGTGTAATCCAAGCAGTAAGGCATTTTTGGAGTGGCCATGGTGTTATCACAATAAGCATAAGCACTCTCAGATTACTAAAAGTACTTTTTAAATAACCAGCCACAATAAAAAAAGTAAAATATTTAAATAATAAATAAAATTATTTAAAACATGTATAGACTGAATAACTGATTCTAATAAACCAGAGGTTCGCACACAGGAATTATAAAAAAGTACAGTTGTGTACACTTACCATAAATGTAGATGTTTGAGTGTATTCACTGCTGCAGTCATCACATTTGGGTTATCCTGCCAAGGTTAGCCCTCAGTCGGCCCGAATACCAGAGGCTTAGTATCTCTGAACTGGTTGCTGTCACTCCAGGAATGACGTCAGGTCGTCAGTGGTATAAAATCAGGCAGCCAACGCCATTACATCAGTTTTTCTTGCCCTGTCAGGAGTCCCCCAAATAGGGAGCTAGGTTATGATGGAAGAACACCACCAGTAGAAAGTAAATACCAAAAAATCCCTGTAAGGAGAGCAAGAGAGAGAGAGAGAGACAGACAAAGAGAGACAAGTGGGATGGAGGGAGGGAAACCAGGACTGCAACAGTGAATACACACAGACATCTACATTTATGGTAAGTGTACACAACTGTACTATGTTCTTCGTGTTTCACTGTTGCAGTCATCATATTTGGGTTTATTCCCAAAGCTGAAGAAAAGCGTGGAGGCAGTCAAGAAGACTGCGAGCTGGCTAGGATGCCCTGCAAGACTGTGGTGGCAAAGCCTGCCCTTGATTTGGAAAAGATAGGCAGGTGGTAATGTTTGGTGAAGGTATGAACAGATGTCCATGTTGCAGCCTCCAGGATGTCCTGGTGGGGACCCCTTGGAGAAACCCTGCAGAGGTGGAGGTTGCTCTGGTGTCCTGACCCCCTTTGGGGTGGTTTCCCATGCTGTCTGTAGTAGAAATGGATTCAGTGTGCTATCCATTTGGAGTCTGTTTGTTTGGATATGGCCTTTCCCTCTGCTCCTGCTGCAAAGCTGACTAGCAATTGATCAGTTTTTCTGAAAGATTTATTCCTGTCCAGATAGGATCTGAGCTGTCTGTGCACATCTAGAGAGTGCAGAATCCTTTCCCCCTTGTTTTGTGGGTTTGGGAAAAAGGTGGGCAAATGTATGGATTGGTTGAGAGCCACACTGGACACACTTTAGGCATGAAATATGGGTTAGTCTTGAGTGAGACTCTGTCAGCATGGAAAATGATGAAAGGCTCTACAGCCATGAGTGCTTGTAGCTCTGATACTCTTCTAGCTAAAGCGATGGCCAGAAGCAAAGCTGTTTTCAGAGAGAGAAATTTTAACTCTACTGAAGCTGCAGGTTCAAAGGGTGGTAGGGTGAGCTTTTCCAACACAAAGTTAAGGTCCCAAGCTGGGGTAGGAGCTCTTCTGGGTGGCCTTAAGTTGTTAGCCCCTCTTAGGAACTGTTTGATGAAAGGATGTGAGAAGACAGGAGGCTCTGTGCTGTAATAAGTAGAGATGGCAGAGGCATGAATTTTAATAGAAGAAAAGGATAGACCCCTGTGTAGTAGGTTTGCCAGGTAATCCAGGATGAGAGGTAGGAAGAGCTGTGCATTCCGGCTCCCTTTGCCTGGATCCAGGTGCTAAACCTTTTCCACCTATCAGCATAGGATTTCCTAGTGCTGAGGTGTCTGGCCTCACGTATAACATCTAGAACTTGTTTGCTTAGACTGGCAGCTTGAGGGGTGGTCAGGGAACAAGCCAGGCTGCCAGGTTGAGGGTCTGCAATTGGGGATGCATGAATTCTCCATTCCCTTTATCCTTTTTTTTGGAAGATCGGTAGTCGGATGGCTTAGCGAAGCCATATCAAAATTCGAGGACAGAGTGAAAATATCTAGCTACAATAAATGCCTGACTATTTATAGTTCTGGCATTGAACAAAGCACAAAAGCGACAGCAAGGGATGTCGTGGTCTGGGCCTAAACAGGTGATGCAGGAAGAATGGAAGTCTCGGAGTGGTATTTGCTTTCCACAGGCGAGGCAATTGTTAATTTTTTTGGACATCGGTTAGAGCAAGAAAAAAGGATCCCCAACAGGGTACTTAGCTTAGAAGACTTCAACTTCAATTCAGAAACGAAAACTCAAGTAGTGGCCGACCGGCACTCGTGCGAACTGCTTCTGCTTCGGGCTCTTCTGCAATTAAAAGACTGATGTAATGGCGTCGGCTGCCTGATTTTATATCACTGATGACCTGATGTCAGTCCCGGAGCGACAGCAACCGATGTAGAAATACTAAGCCTCTGGTATTCAGGCAGACTGAGGGCTACCCCTGGCAGGATAACCCAAATGTGATGACTGCAACAGTGAAACACAAAGAACATAAACACTGTATACTGTAGGACAGAGTTCACACTGACTGTAGAAAAATTCTTATCTAACTATAGTTCCCTATCTAAAGATTAACTGTCCCTATCTAATCTAATTAACTCAGCAAGGAAAGATGATACTCTTACTTCTACCAGGCAAGATAAGAATATACGCCCACTCTTCAGGCTGTGTTGGCTGGTCCTCACTGACAAGAATAGCAACTCCTACTATTATTGCTGAACAGCTCTGGAAAACAAACGAGTGATAACTACTGCTCAGTAGTCAGTTGTTGTTTTCCAGAACAACTACAACTACTGAACTTTAAATGACACAGAACCTGCTTTTATAGCATTTTTTTTTTTAAAAGTCACAGAAAGCCATTATAAAATTTTACTTCAGCCAGTCATGCTGGCACAGATAATATCCAATATCCTCACATTTCTCCCTCCGTTTTTCAAGCTAGATTTTCAACTGACCCTATAAAATTGTCGCTTGAGAAAAATGGGGCCTACTGAAAATTTATCAACCTATACCCTATCTTGAGAATCCTTCTGCACTGACATTGCTGAAATCTGATCTGGCTAATGCAGGGGGTGCTCCCAAAGCCACTTTAAGCTTCGGGAATGCCTGCTCACAATCTGTGGTCCACACTACTCTATTTGGCTTGTTTTTCCTTGATAGGTCAATAAGGGGTGCAGGTATTGTTACTATAGTTGGGCACAAATTTCCTATATTACCCTGGTGTCCCTAGGAAAGCTCCAACTTGCTTTTTCATAACAGGGACAGGCCACACCTAAATAGATTCAACTTTGGCAGGGTCTGGGCTAATCTTACCACTCCCTACTCTATGTCCTAGGTAGGAGACCTCTGCCATACCCCACCTGATACTTCCTAGGCTTAATGGTCAACCCTGCCCTTTCCTAGGCTTAATGGTCAACCCTGCCCTTTCTAATCTATCCAACCCTCCCTGACATGTTGAAGGTGCTCTTGCCAGCAATGACTGTAAAAGGCAATTCTGTCCAAATAAGTGAGAGCATAACCTCCTGCTCCTACTAAGATATAGTTACAGGTGACCTGTATCTGGCATACAAGGCCATCTCAGACCCAGCATTGATGGAGTTGCTGCATATCCGCAAGTCAAACTCCACTCATGCAACCTGCATACAAGGCCTCAACCTGGTCTGTGACATTAATAGAACTTGTTGGCAGGATAGATTTGTGCCCCAAAGAATCCTCCCATCGGTGGAATAGACTCCCTCTCGATGTCAAGCAGAGTACCTCTCTAGGCCTCTAAGAGGAACCTGGACGACTGGATGGGAAACAGAAAATACTCCCCTGCGATCTCACCTGTGTCTCGGTTGGACAGGGGAAACAGATGCTGACTTTGTGGGAACATGGGCGGCCAGGCCAATAGCCTAGTGTCATCCTATGAACCTATCTACCAACCTCTGGAAGATTGTTGGGGCATTCTTCATCCCATAGAGCATCTTTGTAAACTCATATAATCCAAAAAGTGTTACAAAAGCTGACCTCTCTCTAGCAATGAGGGTCAAGTGCACCTGCCAATATCCCTTGGTCAGATCAATGGTGGTCAGATACTTAGCCCCACCTAGCTGTTCTACAGCTTCATCTATTCTAGGCATGGGATACACATCTGACTCTGTATAAAACTGTTTAACTTTCTGTAGTCTAAGCAGAATCCTACCCCACCATCTTTCTTTGGTACCAATACTACGGGGGAAGCCCAAGGACTACTTGACTCCTGGATTACTCCCAGCTCCAACATCGCCTTTATCTCATCCTTCAAAGTTTGACTAGCTCAGGCACCCTATAAGGAGCTTGCTTAATAGGTCTTTGGGATCCCATATCCACATGCTGCACTAAGTGAGTACACCCAGGTTTCCCAGTGAACATGCCACCAAATTCCTGCAACACTGTTCGTATTTTTTTAATCTGAATAGGGAGTATAGCTGAGATATTGCTACTTCTCCCACAAAGTGTCAGTCTGAGCCTCACTGAGAAGGTCAGTCACCAGATCCTGCTCCAAATCCTCCTGCCATACACTGTGAATGCTCAGCACTAGGGCCTCCCTATTTTGATAAGGTTTCATCAAGTTAACATGGTACAACTTATGTCCCGGCCTCTTGCCTACTAAGTTTACCCTGTAGTTAACATCACCAACTTTCCTTACCACTTCAAAGGGTGCTTCCCAAGCTACCTGCAGCTTACTGTATTTGACAGGAATGAGCACTATAATCCGTTGCCCCACAGTATACTCTTGTGCGTGAGCATTCCTGCATTACCCAACTGTTTTCTGCTGTTGGGCTACTGCTACGTTCTCCTGGGCCAAACCCATGAGCTCACTAACCCCTGTCCTAAAGTTTAGGACATATGCCACAACAGACTCGTTGCGAGATTCATGCTCAACCTCACGATTCAAATCTAAAGTCCCCCTCACTCTATGTCCATACAAAAACCAGAGGGTGAAAAGCAGCATCATGAGGTACCTCTCTGTAGGCAAATAATAAATGGGACAAATATTTTTCCCACTTCCTTTTAAACTGGTCTGCAAATACCCACAGCATAGTCTTTAATGTAGAGTTTAATCTCTTGATAAGACCATTAGTCTGAGAATGGTAGGAGGTGCTTTTTAGATGCTTCACCCCACAACACTTCCACAGACAAGCCAGCAGGTCTGACAAAGGTGGCACCTCGGTCTATCAGTATCTCCATTGAAAAAAATCTACCCTGCCTCCTGCTTACTAAGGTTACCCTGTAGTTATCACCACCAACTTTCCTTACCACTAAATAAATATTGATATAAATGGTAGCATGTAATCCAAGTAGTAAGGCTTTTCAGAGTGGCCCTGGTGTTATCACAATAAGCATAAACACTCTCAGGTTACTAAAAGTACTTTCTAAATAACCAGCCACAATAAAAGGTAGCAAAATATTTAATAATAAATAAAATGCTTTAAAACATGTATACACTGAATAATATTCTAATAAACCACAGAATTTCACACACAGGAATTATAAAAACAACACTGCAAGATAGATTTCACACTGACTGTAGAAAAACTCAACTAACTATACTTCCCTGTCTATCTAAAGATTAACTGTCCCTGTCTAATCTAATTAACTCACCAAGGCAAGATGACACTCTTACTTCTTCCAAGCAAGATAAGAATTCATGCCCACTCTTCAGGCTGTTTTCTGGTCATCAGCGACTGGAATAACAACTCCTACTATTACTGCTGAACAGCTCTGGAAAGCAAACTTGCGTGATAACTACTGATCTGGAAAACAACTGACTCTACTGAACAACTACTAAACTTTAAACTGACTCAGAACCTGCTTTTACAGCAGAATTTTTTTTAAATTCACAGAAAGCTGTTATGAGAATTCTACTTTCTCATGTCAGACTTTAAAAAGTAAACAAAACAGCTGCTGTGGAGATTCTATTCTTTTCAGCTCTGGCACACAATGACATCATATCTAGGTCAGCTGACTGGCATAATCTACATCCAGAATTCTTTTTTAAAGAACACGTACATTTGGTCAGCCAGAAGAGCACCGTTTGATTCAAACATCTAAATCAAAGTAATAATCAAAAAACAAACTTATTTACAATATTATAGCTAGTCATGCTGATTATATAACACAGGGTAGTTTACGATTATCTACAAGTATTTACAAAACTTCAGCCTGTCATGCTAGCACAGATAACAATATCAAAAATCCTCACACCCTCTAACAACTTTATACCCTTTGGTTGGCAAAGTCTCCAGAACGGTGCACAACACCGTAGGTATAGATCTGCAAAAGGTTCTGCATGGTGGTAAAAATCGCATCTGTTTACAATTACTATTTCTATAGTGGTAGGACAGACATACTGTTAGAGTGACTCTCCTCTCTAGATCTTTCCCCTCTTCCTTTACTTTGCTAATATTTCTTCAATATGGTCCCTCATGCCAAAGCATATGATCTTAAACTACTCAATGAATATCAAGTTGTCACATCAGCCTATGTAAACAATTTCAAACTCCCCATCAATCACAACCCTATCATGTTGCTATCAGAACACAAACACATTCTTCTTTTTCAGATGGAAGTTAAGGCCTATATACTGGGTTGGGCTTAATCCAGATACCTGCAGCACTAATGAAACATACTATATACCTCTTTTTTGCCTTGGAGCAAAGTGTCACACAATTTGTTACAGATAAAGAAAACTTCATACTCTCAGCACTCCTGTTTTGTCTTCCCTGTAATTCACTTACAATACTGACAAAAATGTCTGATAATGCTGTTAAGCTTTTGCTCATGTTTTTAACAAGGTTTGTTTGCCTGCAGAAATCCCATCAGTCTCTACTTAAGAAGCTTATCCAGAAACATCCCCCATTAGGACATTTATCTTTTAGATCTGTAAAAAACTTGTTTTCTGAATGGCCTCTATGCTGTGGAGTCACTTCCATACGGAGGAATAAAGTAAAGTAGTGTTGTATAGTTTTGCATAACAGATAATTACCCTTCATTTTGCCAAAGATGAGTTTTGCAACCTCTTCAGGAGACACAGGTTTAATGTTTTCTCCGGTATCAATCTCATATCTTGGCTTCCCATTCTTTTCAACAACCTAAGGAACAACATAGTATAGTTAAAATTACAACAAATGCATACCTTACTTTCTCAGAAAGTTACACCACCAATAGAAATGCCTGCAGATAGGATGCAAGATTGCTGTCTTTGATGCTAATTAGACGATACAATTTCATTCAGTACAAAAAGTTAATTCATATTTATGTACACTGCACTTCTGTATTAGTGCCTGCACACATATTCACATAGCCTACAAGCCTAGAAATGCAATGAAGCAAACTGAATTAGAGTCCAGTTTCCAAAAATGAGAAATTTAATTCAGAAAAGGATTTATGCACAATATAAAATGCCACACGAAAATGCTAGCAAAGACTAACAAAAAGAACAGCAGCATTTTATGTGCCAAACCTACTGTGCTGAAAGTAAAAACGGTCCTTTGTTGTGATCCCAATAAAGCACATTTGGGAATGGGCTTTAACCAAAGAATAACTGGCTGAAAGGTTATTTAAGGAAAAGATCCACAGCTTTTTGCATTACTAAAGTGAATGCTGAAAGGCTAGTACTCTTCAGATTTTTTGCTGGAAGCTGGAGGTGCAGGCTAGCATCACCTGCAATGACACAGGCATCCAGATACCTCAGTGCTACAGATGTCACTCTATGCTATACTCATCTCAAACTACTATTAAGAATTCTAAACTGTTCATCTTAAGTGGCTACATGAGTTGTCAGCCTGTACTTCCTTCTGACATGAGAAGTTCGTTAAGACTATGGGTTCCAGTCAAGTCTTGGGAGCAAACACTGCTTTCCTTGTGTGGCAATGATCTACTGCAGAACAAGAACTTTACAATCTCAAACTTTTGTTTAACACAAAGGAATATGATATACATGAAAAGTGAGAACCAAGTGACTACATGTTTGTTCATTCATCTACTGGATATTTGCTTCAGCTTATCCTGGATGACAGGGGAACTGCAGCCTATCCCAGCACTCAAAGGGTGCAAAGCAGCAAACCAGACTTGGAAGGAATGCTAGTTGCATCATGGAGTCCACCCACAAGCAAATGTGATTCTTAATAATTCATGTAACGACAAATATTTGGGATGGTGGAGAAAACAACAGACTACACCAAGAACGTGTGATGACAAATGAAGTACAAGTGGACTCCACACAAGACGTACCACTCTTAAAAATTGAAATGAAGATCAAAGCACTGAGGACAGGATACAGAGTTACTCTCTGCCTCACTGTGTTACTAGCACTATACTGTGATGTAGTTTAATACTCCTAAGTGGCAAAAAGAAAAAAAAAAATTAAACTTATGTTCATCCTATGGTTTAAAATATTACTACTACCCAGTGAGGAGGGCAAATGGTGTTCCTGTATTCCTGCAGGGGAATATGATGCAGCATTCTGTATAATTAAAGAGCAACACAAACCAAACATGCAGTTTGTATGATTCCATATGGACCACTATATTTAGTCCCGAAGACTCATCTTTCAAAAAGAAAATATTAGGGTACAACCCAACACCCTAATAATGGGTGATTTCAACTACCCCACCATTAACTGGGAAAACTACTCATGTACTAACTCTTTTGCTCAATGTTTTCTGGAATTCATTAATTCCAATGCCTTGGATCAACTTATCCACACCCCCACCAGGGGCAGCAATATCCTAGACCTGGTCATCACCAACATGGGTGACCGGTGTTCCACAACAGATCAATTCGTCATTGGTCAGATCCGACCACAAGCTAATCACCCTAGACATCCACATCCCGCTCCCACCCCCCATTAGGGAAACAACCGTAAAAAATTTCTCCAAAGCCAACTTCACGCTTCTTAAGGCAGAAGTGGCAAACTTCACAACACCCATGTAGATGGACAATAGAGGTACGACTGCTGAATCCTACACAAATGCACTTTATAAGCACTTACGAGTGCATGGATCGTGCTATCCCTAACAGAACCAAGATGCTATCCTCCAAAAAAAGGAAGGCAATCTGGTGGTCTTCTGCCATAAACAAACTCTACAACAGAAGAAAGAAACTGTTGCAAAAAAAAAAAAAAAAAAAAAAAGAGTAAAATCCCATGATTGGAGGAACTCCCTGGTCAGCCTCAGTAAGAAGCTAAGATCCCTCATAAAATCCTCCAAAGCTAAGTTACGAAAACAAAATGACACTGATTCTAAAGACAACCACAGAGCATTCTATAGCTATGTCAAGAATCTCAATGGCAACACTCAGATCTGCTCTGAGTTACAGCACAACTGGCACTAAATATACAGAACCAACTGGTATTGCCAACATCCTGGCAGATAGGTTCAGTGCTAACTGTAATCACGGCTGCACAGGTAAAAAAAGCTCACTCTTCAAAAGCCAAGAACACAGCATCCATGGGACCGGACAACATCCCAGGCTGCCTTCTACACCATCTACAGAATGAACTGGCACCCCACCTAAATACCATGTTCAATCATAGCCTCACCGCAGGCTTTGTGCCCACTGAATGGCACACCGCGACGATTATCCCACTCCATAAAGGGAAAGCCATGACAGACCCCGGGAACTACTGCCCCATTAGCCTGACAAGCCTGGTCTGCAAGGCCATGGAACTCAAACAATAACATTGGAGATCTCCAAACTCTGGACCCCACACAGTTCGGGTTTGTAAAATACAGATCATGTCTCCTAAACCTGATGGACTTCTTTGAAGCAGTCACCAAAGTCCTAGATGAGGGTAAGGTGGTTCACACAGCCTATCTAGATCTCGCCAAGGCATTCAACACCATCCCCCACTCTGGAATTATAGATAAACTCACTAAACTGGGTATAAATCCCTATGTCACAAGATGAGGAAATAACTCTTCTTACACTGTTAAAGGTTTATCAGTGGAAAGTGAAAAAAAGAAAAGATGAAACTCCGGTAAACCACCACGAGAAAACTCTTGTGTAGACCGCCAATAATCCAATGCGAAACAACAAATAAAAGCTCGAAATTTATTAAACTGTAATTAAAATAAAAATAAAATAAAATGGTCTAAAAGTCTTAGCAAAATAGTCCTTACAAACTGGATAAGCGCTTTTGGCTTTTAGCCTTCTTCAGATCGTGAAATTTTTAGGACTAGTATAAAATCACAGCATTAAGGAATAATTTGCATCATAGCTTCACTAGCTCACATTCTCAACTGGTTGTAGTGTATCCAGTCATCTTATTGGAAAGACTGCTTGTAGCCTATCACATAGGTTCAAAGTAGTTCTGTGATAAAGTTTGGCGCCAAATTTATGCTAAACAGTTGTTTGTTCCGTTCCATACATAGGCTATACAAGCTCAATGCGCCCATCGGAACACCCATTCAATTTCTACAGTCTTCTGCCATTCAACAATCACATATCAGGTTTCCAGTAGCCTATCAATCATAAAAAATAATCATAAATATAAATATAATACATAAATCCCATGGCATATTGACTGGCTCTAATATAGGCTTCTGGTAATGTGATTGGCTGCCATTATTTGGGACCACCAATAGTGGATGGTTCCCTTTGCAAGTGAGTAATGCTGTTTCTCAGTCTCTCAGATTTTTGTCTCTCCATAGACTTGACTGGTTGATTTTTGATCGGCCGACACAAACTGGTTATTACTATCTAGGAAATGCAAATAACAAATGACGTTTTACTTTCTGCTTGACTATGCTGAAAAATTTTGAGCTTGGTTTACTTGCTTTAGCACTTTGACTGGCTTCAAAAGGTTGCATCTAACAATATGAATGAAATGCTAATGACACATCGTTTTATATTTTGTATAATCATAATGTGAGTTCTTGAGACCAAAGCAATATTAAGCACAGTGAAAACTATTTTATAATTACTATTTATTTATGCCTTTGTTTTCATTCAATAGATGGCATAGAAATATAATAATATGATACGCTTTAACTCCGTAAACTGCACAGGCAGAGTAATAAGCGCATGCTGATGGTCATAGACATAGTATGAATTTGTTATTTCTCATTATCCATTTACATCTATTTAAGCATCGACCTGAGCAATGTAACAAATATCTATTGTTGCTAGATTTAAACGGATCTCCCGATTCTGAAAGAACCGATATATGATTATATCTGAGAAGCGCATAAGATATATTTTCATTCTATGTGGAAGGATGATTTATACATGGGATTTATGTATTACATTTATATTTATGATTATTTTTTATGATTGATAGGCTACTGGAAACCTGGTATGTGATTGTTGAATGGCAGAGGACTGTAGAAATTGAATGGGCGTTCCGATGGGCACATTGGGTTTGTATAGCCAATGTATGGAAAGGAACAAAACAACTGTTTAGCATAAATTTGGCAACAAACTTTTATCACAGAACTACATTGAACCTATGTGATAGGCTACAAGCAGTATTTCCAATAAGATGACTGGATACACTACAACCAATTGAGAATGTGAACTAGGGAAGCTATGATGCAAATTATTCCTTACTGCTATGATTTTATTGGTCATTTCTTTTTATAAAAACGTAAGTAGTAGTCCTAAAAATTTCATGATCTGAAGAAGGCTAGAAGCCGAAAGCGCTTATACAGTTTGTAAGGACTATTTGCCAAGACTTTTAGACCATTTTATTTTATTTTTATTTTAATTACAGCTTAATAAATTTTGAACTTTTATTTGCTGTTTCGCATTGGATTATTTGCGGTCTACACAAGGTTTTTGTCGTGGTGGTTTACCGGAGGTTCATCTTGCTATGTCACAAGATGGGTTGCCAACTGGCTCACTGACAGAACCCACACTGTGAAAGTAGCAGACTCCAAATCAGACTTCACACCAGTGACAAGTGGAGTACCACAGGGTTCAGTCCTGGGTCCTCTCCTGTTTTGGAATCTACTTCTCTGAAGTACAGGCTAACACAGAAGGTCTTTGGACTAACTAAGTTTGCAGAGGACTGCAAACTAGGAGCCATAATCAAAACTCCTAATGATGTGGACATCCTACAAAAGGGCCTCAGTGAGACAGATGCCTGGTGTCAAAGCCATGGCCTCAAGCTCAATGCCAAAAAGTGTATTGTCATCCCCTTTGGTAAAAACTCTGTACCCATATACTACCACATAGGCGGTAGTCTAGTTAACACTGAAAGTGTGATAACAGACCTTGGGACAGTAGTCTCTCCTTTGATAATCACATTGCCACAGTAGTCAGGAAATCCTTCTACGTGGCACACCTCAATCACAAAAGGTTTCTCATCCAGAAAAAAAAAAAAAAAAAAAGAAGGTCATTGTTCCCCTCTACTCATCACTCATTAGATGCATTATAGAGTACAACGCCCCTTTTGTATGTACCTCAACAAGACATCTACAACAACTGGAAAGGCCACAGAAATACCTCACAAAGAGGATTACTGGCCTCCAGATGCCCTACACAGACAGTCTCAAAAAACTCCAGCTTTACTCCATCGCATATCGCCTACTCAGAGGCGATCTCTGCCCAACATACAAAGCTATGTTAAATCCAGAGCTGTTGGACATGCTCCACTTGAAGAAATCCCAATCCCTCCAAGCTACACGCTCTAGGGACCTAAACCTTGTCACCACAATAAACAGAACATGCTAGAGGGATAGATTTCTGTCCCAGAGACTTCCCATACTCTGGAACAGATTACCTATCTATGTCAAACAGAGCTCCTCATTAGCACTCCAAGAAAAATCTTGATGATTGGAAGGGAAATAGGAAATTCACCCCAGGGATCACTTCTGTGGCTCTGCTTGACAGGGGCACAGGAAAATAATTTTCTTGGGTTGCAAAAGCCAGGGTACCTTTTTGGCTAGGCTTGTATTGGCCCTGGGACCAATAGCCTAGTACCTACCTATGAACCTAAAATTTAAGACTGCAGTATGTGATGCCAGTAGCATAAGGACATCAAATGACAGAAAGAAGGCTTTTTAATCCATTGCATACAGTCATAAATACGAAATTTGCACAACCATTAGATGTTCCACTTCAGATTTCCAGAGCTTCACAAACTAACTCATAAAAGCAACACAAAAAGAAAGAAGCATTACTGAGGACAGACAAGGTTACTGCCTTCATCACAAGCCTACTACCTGAAGGTCAGCTGCCTTCAAAGCTGTAAACTTCTACAGCATTGTACTGTGGAGAGCTCATGCCAAGAACACTACTATTCCTACTGTTACAGGGAAAAAAGTGTTAAGGAGAAATAAAGTATGAATCATGGGAAATGAAGTCCTAAGGATAATTCAATCCAGACTAAACACTGTAGGTTCATAAGAGTATACTAGGTTAATGACCACTAGTGCATTTATAAGCCTAGACAACCATCCTAATATAGCCAATTGTTGTGCCTTATAGTTTTAAGGTGGTGTTATGTGAGCTAGAGCATTAGAGACAAAGGTGCTAGACCAAGAGTGAATTGTCAGTTTCTCATCCACTGCTCCAGTGTACGCTTGAATAGGATAAGGGGAAAGCTCTGCTTCATATGGATGGGAAGCCCATTCCAGAGAAGCAGAATTCTCTGAGACACCTATCTGTCATCTTCAACATATCCTACTTATGTCACTTGCAAGGTTCAAGTCCCTAGAATGAGTCGGTCTGACACTATGGGCTCTGTAGACATGAAATAGGTTCACCACAGTAGGACCAAAGGATACCTTGTATACCAGACATAGTTCACCTGTCAACAGTCTGTAGGAAGAAAACAGAGATAGGACTTTGAAACGGTCTGCATAGGACATGTTTTTAATGCCCTGAATAAATTTTGTGAGGAACCGACGTTTCGGTTGATACATGTGTGTGGTGAGGTGTATACTGAATGGGGGGGGGGTCTGATGAAGGCCAGACACATTGGCACAATGACCTTCTAGGCTCTAGCTGCAATGCCCATACTTAGAAGCTAAGCAACATAAAAGGATTCCTTACAACCTTAGATACACATTGGTTGAAGGCTATGTACATCCCTAATCCCCTACTGCCAGGTCTACTCTTAGGAGTGTGTTATCAATGAGGTAGTTTCCTGAGCTGGCTGACTTCCCAACAAGTACAACTGCACATTTTTTGGTGTTGAGTTTTAAACCATGGCTTTGGCACCAGTCATTCGTCTGTATTAGTCCTCCTTGCAGGATGTGTGCCTTGGGGGGATTCTATGCTCCTAGTTTACAATCTGCAAAACCTGGTCAGCCAGTGGTCCTTAACACTGGCCTTGACTTCAGAGACACAAATGCCAAAAAGGAACAGACCCAGCAGAGAGCCCTGAAGGAATACACCAGTCACTGGCCTCTTTGTGATTGTAGTCTCCCCTATCCTAACTTCCTGTGTTCTATCAGAGAGCCAACTGGCTATCCAGAGCATATCATTCAAGTTTATGCCTAATTCTGCGAGTTTGATTACAGTGCCTGAGCGGATACTGTATCAAATGCCTTAGCAGGTATGCACATTTTCAACCTCATCCATCACCTCCGTGACCTTTTCAAAGTCATCGACTAGATTTTTAAGCCAAACTGGGTTGGATCCATGACTGAAGGCTTCCTATGTCATCTGCATAATTCTTTCCATGCTTTTATGTATGAGATTGGTCAGACTTATGAATCTGTAGTTTCCAGGGTCCAATGACAGAACACCCTTGTGTAGAGGGATGTCCGCTGTAGTCCTCCATTAGCAAGGCACAAAGCCTGTCTGGAGGCTATGGTTGAATACCGACTCCAGTGGCTCTGAAGATAAAAGAAAAACTCACCTTTTACTCAAAAATGTAGTTAAATGCTGTAAATAATAGCAGAAGTCAGAGAACACTTAACTTAAAGAAGTGAAACTTGTGTATTTATTAAAAGCACTTGGCAATGGGAATAATCAAAATCTCTTAGGGAACTAAATACAGATTTTAGTGGTTGTTAAGGATGAAGAGACATCCAAACAGCTGATGCAGTAAAAATACTTCAAAAACATGGCACAAAGATGATATCCCTGGTGGAGTAGGTTTGACAGTCCAAACATATAACAACTTAAAAAAATTCTAATTTGCAGTGCACTAGTGAACTTCCAAAACTTAACCCAAAATCAGTGTGCGTTTCCAAAACAAATGCTTAGGTCTGCATCCTAACACACAAAAAATCAAGTTCTCATACTTACACATGCTCTATACCAAATCTTGCTACATTACCTACAAAAAATGCAAGCACTTACAGTAACAGGGCACTTTCCAAGGAATGGTTCTTCTGCAAATTAATGCAACAAACTACTTCTGGGCAACAAAATTTTTCTCTGGACTTTCAAGCTGGGGTGGCTCTTCATCCTGTCTGATCATACTGTCGTTACTGCCACCCTTCCCAGTCTCCTAACTTTACACTTTAAAAAGAATGCTTACATACTGAACAAACTCGCTATTTTATTGATTTGTCTAGGGCGCAAGTGTTTTCTAGTGGTAAAAAGATCTTTAATAGTCTAAGAATTGTCACTGTCTGTAGTTCAATATTCTGCTATAGAGAATAAAAATGAAAATGTTGATTCCCAAACTGTAAACACAAAATGATTTGCATTAATTTACCTGAAAAAGATGCACAATTAAACAGTCAAACCAAAAAGAATGGTGAAAGCTACACCAGAAGTCAAAATCTGATGCAAATATATCTCACCAATGCAACCGGCAACAAAAAATTACAGTTGTGTACACTTACCATAAATGTAGATGTTAGAGAGTGTATTCACTGTTGCAGTCATTACATTTGGGTTATCTGCTGGCAGGTTGCCCTCAGTCGGCCTGATTAACAAAGTCTTGGGTCCTGCGTCGATTGCTGTCCCTTCTTCCATGACATCAGGTCGTCAGCGGGTATAAAACATGCAGCCGGCACCATTACATCAGTTTTTCATGCCCCAGATGTCAGGTGTCCCCCAAATGAGGAGCAAAAAAAAAAAAAAAAAAATTATATATATAAAATTGAAAACACAAAAGTATAACTCCAAACAAAAACAAATACACCAAAAAGGCTTTTAAGCATAGTAAATGAAAGTAGAGGTATAGTTAAGAGAAAAACAGGGGGCTGGAGGGAGGGTAAGCAGGACTGCAACAGTGAATACACTCAAAAATCTACATTTATGGTAAGTGTACTGTACTATGTTCATATCGTGTTTCACTGTTGCAGTCATTACATTTGGGTAGATTCCCAAAGCTATGGTTGGGAGGATGGATTTATACAGCATTAGGACCAGCTATAAGGCCCTGCAAAAAACAGTAGTGGCAAAGCCAGCTCTGGATTTAAAAAAAATTGGTAAGTGATAATGCTTGGTGAAAGTATGAACTGAACTCCAGGTAGCAGCTTCTAGAATATCCCTGGTAGAAACACCTCTGAGAAAGGCTGTTGAAGTAGATGCAGCCCTGCTGGAATTAGATCCGATCCCCTGGGGGAAAGGTTTTCCATGGTGCTTATAACAGAAATGAATACAATGGCGTATCCACTTAGAACTGGTTTGCTTTGAAATAGCCTTTCCCTCTGCCCCTGCAGCAAATGCTACCAGCAGTTCAGATTTTCTTCGAGATTTAGTCCTGTCCAAGCAGAATCCAAATTGTCTGTGTACATACAATAAATGCAGAATCTGCTCCCCCTTGTTCTGTGGATTGGGAAAGAAAGTTGGCAGATGAATGGACTGATTAAGAGCCACACTGGATACCACCTTGGGCATGAATGATGGATTGGTCCTGAGTTACACCCTGTCCGCATGAAAGATGATGACAGGCTCCACTGCCATAAGGGCCTGTAATTCAGATATCCTTCTAGCTGAAGTGATTGCTAAAAGGAAGGCTGTTTTCCAGGAAAGAAATTTTAAGTCTGCAGTAGTAGCTGGCTCGAAAGGAGGTAGAGTGAGTTTCTCCAATACAAAGTTAAGGTCCCAAGCAGTGGTTAGAGCTTTCCTGGGTGGTCTCAAGTGTTTGGCCCCTCTGAGATACTGCTTTAGAAGAGGATATGAGAAGAGGGGGGGGTATGTGTTATAATGAGCTGAAATGGCCGAGGTATGGATTCTTATGGAAGAAAAAGACAGGCCCTCGTGATGCATCTCAGTTAAGTATTGCAAAATCTGAGGTAAATTGGGTACTGCTGTGCTGATCCCTTGAGATTGATTCCAGGCACAGAATCTTTTCCATTTGCCAGCATAAGATTTTCTAGTACTAGGTCTTCTCGCCTCCAAAATGACATCCACCACAGGTTTGCTGAGGGATGCCAAGGGGGGGATTTAAGTGATTAGCCAAGCTGCAAAATTCAATGTTTGTAGCTGAGGGTGCAGGATTTGGTTCTCCTGCTGTGACAGTAAGGAAGATGTCTGTGGTAGGTGCCATGGTGAAATGTGTGACACACTACGCAGGAGTGGGTACCAGTGTTGGCAAAGCCAGTCTGGGGCAATCAAAATAATTTTTGGTTTGTCCTGTTTGACTTTTAGTAGAACTTTGGAGAGTAGAGGCAGAGGGGGGAAGGCATAGACTGATAGGTCTTTCCAGCTGAAGGACAGAGCATCCACTTTACAGGCTTTTTTGTGATGAGTCCTTGTGCAAAATTTGTCCAACTGGTTCATAGGTTCATACTAGGCCATCTGCCCTAGGGCATTTATAAGCCTAGCCAGAGTGTGTTTGGCTTTCGCCACCCATTTTAAATTAATTTTGCTATGCCCTTTTTTGAGGTTAGTATACTGTGCCTCTGTCTAACAGTGACACAGAAGTGATACCCGGGGTAAACCTACAATCTCCCATCCACTCATCAAGATTCCTCTTGAAGAGAGTGAATGAGGGACTCTGCCTTACCTGGACTAGGATTTTATTCCAGAGTGAAGGGAGCCTCTGGGTTATGAATCTGTCCCTCCAGCATGTCCTATTTATTTCAGTGCTGAGGTTCAAGTCTCTCGAGCGCGTAGCTCTATGGGATTTGGATTTTCTGAGGTGCAGCATGCCCATTAATTCCGGGTTGGATATGGCTTTATATGTCAGGCACAGATCGCCTCTGAGCAGGCGGTATGCCACTGAGTAGAGCTCGAGTTTCTTTAACTGGGCAGCATATGGCATCTGTTTGAGCCCTATGATCCTCTTCATGAGGTACTTTTGGGGTCTTTCCAGTTGCTGCAGGTGTCTGGTAAGGTACATCCCGAAAGGAGCATTGTACTCAATTATGGGCCTGATGAGGGAGGAGTAAAGAGGCACGATGACCTCGTCTGATCTAGATGTGAATCCCTTCATGATTAGGTGGGCTATATAAAATGTTTTTCTAACCACTTTGGCCACATGGTTGTCAGATGGGAGATTGCTATCAACTTGGGTCCCCAGGTCCCTAATTACTTCTTCTGTACTTAATGGATTACCACCTATGTGGTAATTTGTGGGCACTTTGTTTTTGCCAAAGGGGATGACTATACACTTTTGGCGTAGCTTGAGGCCATGGCTCTGGCACCAGTTGTCTGTTTCTATGAGGCCCTTTTGGAGGATGCTTGTGTCGGCTGGAGAGTCGATTATGGCGCCCAGTTTGCAGTCATCTGCGAACTTAGTCAGCCATAGTCCTTCCATGTTGGCCTGTACCTCCGAGAAATATATATATCGAACAAGAGAGGTCTCAGTACTGAGCCTTGTGGGACGCCACTTGTAACTGGTTTGGAGTCTGGCATGGCTCCAGCAATTCTAACCAGGTCACGGTGAGGTGCCTGTCGGGCGCTAGGATCCGCCACATAACACAAGCACTCAGGTCACTCCAAGGCAAGTACAAATATGACTCAGTCATTGTCCATGCTGGTGTGAATGACCAGAGACGTACCTCCCTGGACTACATGAAGAGAGACATAGAGGAGCTCTCTGAGCATGTAGCCCAGGCCGGTATGACCTTGAGTAGCATCTTACCCTCACCAAGAATGATGCCACAATATGAAGACAAGATGATCAATTTCAACAATTGGCTTAAGTAGTGGTGTCATTCAAAGGGGATCCAATGCCTGTCAGCCTGGGATGACATGCTCGACAAGCCACGATGCTTCGCTAGGGACGGCTTGCACCTGTCACCCCTGGGCTTTCGGATATTGGCAAAGGCTCTTGCTACCCCATAGTGCCTTTTTAGGCAAGGCTCAAAAGACAAACCCACCTCCATAGGTATCACAAGGGATAAGACACTAAGAGTAATGCTACTCAATGCCAGAAGTCTAAACCTCAAGATGCACGCACTCGAAACTCTCCTTAGCATGGAGAAAATCGATATCTGTGCAGTAACAGAAACCTGGTTCAAGGCTCCAGAGAGCACCCCAGCACTACCAGGTTATACCTCATATCATGCTTTTCGGCCCCAAAACTTGGACCGTACCACAAAAGGAGGGGGAGTATCAATATTCGTCAAAGATACCCACGCCTCCAGGTTGGTGGCACAGCACGAAGCATCAGAGACTATCCATGTGCAACTAACAGTGGGTAAAACTGCCTTCCAGTTTATAGCCTGCTACAGACCACCCTCCCAAACCCAGGAACCCCACTCCACCTTCCTGAGAAAGTACAGTTTTGTACCTACCATAAATGTAGATGTTCGAGGATCCACATTGCTGCAGTCCTAACTATTGGGGTAGTCCGCTGTCCAGTCGGCCCGAATACCAGAGTATATGGCTGACGTCGGTCAGGGCGCATTAGACTGACGTCAGTACGTCAGGGTACTAATGCGCATGACCGACGTCATATCCTCAGTCTTTTCTTGCCCCAGATGTCAGAAGACCCTAAAAAGACAAGGCCTAATATACCTACACCAAAAACATGTGTAATATATACAAAATCATCAGCATATAACCTCACCTACACAACCACCCCTAAACACAGAGGGGAAGGAGGGAGGGTAAATTGGACTGCAGCAATGTGGATCCTCGAACATCTACATTTATGGTAGGTACAAAACTGTACTATGTTCTTCGTTCCACATTGCTGCAGTCCTAACTATTGGGTAGAATCCCAAAGCAGAGGTAAGGGAGGCTGGCAAATCATAAAGAAGCAGGAGCTGACAACATGCCTTGCAAAATAGCTGTGGCAAAACCAGCCCTAGACTTAGAGTAGAGAGGAAGGTGATAATGCTTAGAGAAAGTATGCACTGAACTCCAAGTAGCTGCTTCCAAAATATCCTTAGTTGCCACCCCCCTTAGAAATGCTGTTGAAGTGGCAGTAGCCCTAGTGGAATGAGGCCTAATCCCAGCTGGAATCTCCTTGCCATGATGGGAATAACAAAATGCAATGCAAAACCCAATCCACCTAGAAATAGTTTGTTTTGACACAGGCTTGCCCTGCGAACTCAAAGCAAAAGAAACAAACAACTGCTGAGACTGCCCAAAATCCTTAGTCATGCTCAAATAATAACGCAATTGCCTGTGCACATCTAAAGTGTGCAAAATCTTTTCTCCTTTATTTTGGGGATCTGCATAAAAAGTAGGCAAATGAATAGTTTGGTTTAAAGCCACACTAGAAACCACCTTAGGCATAAAAGAAGGATTAGTACGTAATGATACCCTATCCTTATGAAAATCAAAAAGGCTCAACCGCCATAAGGGCCTGTAACTCAGAAACCCTTCTTGCAGAAGTAATAGCCAACAAAAAGCAGTCTTCCATGACAAGTATTTCAGTTCAGCAGTAGCTGCAGGCTCAAAAGGTTGTAGAGTAAGTTTCTCCAACACAAAATTGAGATCCCAAGCAGGAGTAGGAGCTCTACGTGGGGGTCTTATATTCTTTGCCCTCTAAGAAATTGCTTGAACAAAGGATGTGAAAACAATGGTGGGTCACAATCATAGTGAGCTGAAATTGCTGCAGCATGAATCTTAATGGAAGAGAAAGACAAACCTTTGTCCAATAACTCAGTAAGATATTGAAGAGCCACACTCAAATTAGGCTCTGAAATCTCCAAATTCTTTGCTGCAGTCCAAAATAAAAATCTCTTCCATTTTTCTGCGTACCGTTCCTTGTACTAGGTCTTCTGGCTTCCATAATCACATTTAAAACTTGTTGAGGAAGTTGAGACCTGCTGTCTTTCAAAACAGAATATGCCAGGCTGTTAGATGAAGAGAGTGAAGCTTGACATTGAGCAGACGACCGTCCTTCTGAGACAACAGATGTGGAATCAAGGGTAAAGGCCATGGAGGCTTCTTTACCAGACTCCTCAGTAATGGGTACCAGTGCTGCCGAGGCCAATCTGGAGCTATTAAAATCATCCTTGGCTTGTCTTGTCTGACCTTTAGAAGCACCTTTGGAAGAAGAGGCAGAGGTGGAAACGCATACACATGAAGATTTTTCCAACTGAAAGAAAGAGCATCCACTTTCCAAGCTGTGTGATGAAACCTCTTTGTGCAAAACTTTGGCAGCTGGTGGTTCAGTGGAGAAGCGAACAGATCTATGTCTGGAGTTCCCCAGGACACTGTCAACTTTTGAAATACATGAAGATCCAGTTTCCACTGTGGGGATCCATGATTTGTCTGCTTAACACATCTGCTAAGGAGTTCTGTGCTCCCGGCAGAAACCTTGCCTGAAGAGTTAGTTGCAAGCTGAGCGCAGTCTCCCATAAAATCATTGCTTGCCTGCACAATGGGTAAGAATGCGTTCCCCCTTGTTTGTTGATGTACCACATGACAGTTGTGTTGTCTGTTAGAATCAACACCTGCCCTGGAAGAAGTAACTCCTTGAAAGCCATTAATGCAAACTGGACTGCTAACATCTCCTTCATGTTGATATGCAGATGCTGTAGTCTGGCAGGCCACTTGTCTTGTATCCACTTTCCATTTAGATGAGCTCCCCAAGCAATGTCCGAGGCATCTGTCGTTAAAATCTGACTCGCCTCTGGCCGGGTCACAGAGAGTCCCTTGTTTAGGTGACATTCCTGAGCCCACCACAAAATTCTTTTGAAGGCAAGGTATTATTTGAATGACAGTGTCCAAATCCTGGCAGTGCTGTGTCCATACATTTTGAGATACCATTGTAGCTTCCTCATATGCAGTTTGGCATTGGGAAGCACCAGAATACAAGATGCCATGAACCCTAATGCTTGAAGGACTGTCCTTGCAGTCAGCACGGACTGATGAGATAGTTGATGGAAGTAAAGTGATAGACTCTGTTGTTTGTCCGGGGTTAAAAAGGCCATCTGGGCTGCTGTATTCAGTCTCACACCCAGAAAGCACATGTCTTGAGAGGGTACTAGACTGGACTTTATTTCGTTCACAGAATACCCTAGGCATCTTAGCACTGCTATAACATATTCCAGATGCTGTAGAAGGTCTTCCTTTTCTTGAGCCAGAATCAGGCAGTCGTCCAAGTAAGGATAGATTTGAATTCCTTGTAGCCTGAAGTAAGCTATCACTGGAGCCAGAACCTTTGTGAATACTCTGGGCAGTAGATAAGCCAAAGGGCAATGCAGAGAACTGATAATGAGAATTTCCAGCTCGAAAACGCAGAAACTTCCTGCAACTTAGTCTTATAGGCACATGAAGGTAAGCTTCCTTGAGATCTAAAGTTACCATCCAGTGATCTTTGCCCAGCAGAGGTAAAAGCTGTTGTAACGTCAACATCTTGAACTTGGGAATGTCCAGATAAGTGTTGAGGATAGATAAATCCAAAATTGGTCTCCACGTGTTCCCCTTCTTTGGTACTAGGAACAGGCGAGAATAAAATCCTAGGCCCCTTTGTGATACAGGGACTGGCTGAATGGCCCCTATTTGGAGTAACTGAAAAATTTGCTTGTGAGCCTCTTTCCTTTGTGGAGGAGGAACGTCTGGCATGCCTTTGAAAGGGGCAATGTATGGAAATAAAACCTGTAACCGTGGTGAATGATATCCAACACCCATCTGTCTTGAGTAATTAAATCCCAATTTTCTTTGAAAAGAGACAGTCTTCCTCCCAAAGGAGCTGCCAGACGAGAATCTACTGGCAGCTGAAAAGGCAGGTCATTGGGTCTGTTTACGAAAGGACTGACCCCTGCCCTCACCAGAAGTCTGAGCAGGTGAACTTTCTGTTCTAGGCCTAAAAGAACCTTGAGCTCTGCCCCTACCACGTCTAGACCTACCCCTAGACTGGGAATCATAAGCAGGATATGTCCAACCCTTAGTAGGCCAATTTCTACTAAACTTGGTGGCTGCACCTGCAAAAAATCTTTAACAGTTTGCATAGACTTAGCTTTGTCCTCCATTTTCTTTAAAACTGCTTCCACAGGCGAACCAAAGAACACATCAGACTGTAAAGGAGCATCCAAAATCCTTGTCTTAACATGCTCAGCTAAATTCTGATCCCTCAACCAGGCATGCCTGCGAAGAACAGAACTAGTGGCAGCCACCCTCGAGGAGGCCTGTACAGCATCAAAACCACATTGCAAAGAATGCTTACCCACTTGTTCAGACACATGCACCAAATCCAGCAACTCTTTACACTCAATACCTTCCGCCAAAGCATCCACCTTAGATTTCAGTTGTGAAAGGAGATAATTTTGATATTTTAGCATGTGAAACTGACAATTCAACGCCCTCATGGCTAAAGTGGAGGAAGTATACACTTTCTTTCCCCATCTATCCAAAGCCCTTGCCTCTTTATCAGTGGGAACAGGGTTTTAACCACAGAGGCCTTAACACCTTTAGGTCCCTGAGAAACAGTTTCCGGGTCTGCCCTAGGACTCTTAAAAAGATACTTATGAGCTTCAGGCACCCTATAGTACCTATCAGGTTTAACAGGAGCAGGAGGCAAAGAATCAGGGTTCAGGGAAGCCTCTGCAAAACATCTTCCACCACATTCAACACAGGAGGTATAGCTAAGGGCCTATGCTGGGGTAAAACAAGAATTCCTAAGCCTTTTCCTGGAATCAGAGTAATCCTGGCCTTCCCATTTAAAGTGCTCCCTCATGGAATGCAGAGTCTCTGAAAATGAGAAATCCTCAGGAGGAGAAGCTGTAGGAGTGGAATCATCCACATCAGAATCAGAATAAGGAGGGAACTCCTGCAAATCTTCCGCAGAAGACTCAGAAGCCTCTGAACACTGTTCAAAACTTTCAAACTCAGGCTCCACCCTAGGCCTCTTATCAGGGGGGGGCATAGAACCTCTAATCATAGTAATCAAATCTTCTGCCATTTTAAGCATATGTTTCTTAGGCACAGAGCCTGAAGTGCTAGGAGAAGCCCCCACTGAAGCTAAACTTGGCCTACCTCTCAAAGAAGTTTTTGAAACAGAAGGAGAGGCTCTAATTACCTTAGGAAGAGAGGGAAGAACAGTTACCTGAGAAGCCCCCTCAGCCTGGCCTACTTCCTGAGAAGGCACATCCTGTAACAGTAAAGTCTCTGCCTGAGACTCCAAAGAAACTCCTGGCAAAACCTCTGGCTCCACTGAGCCTTCTAAAGAACCGGCGTCCGGGACTGCGGTTCATCAACCCTAGGCTTCGCTGTTTTGTCCTTGCGCTTTTCCGCCGAAGCGGGGGTCGGAGCATCCGCCGCCATTTTATAATTGCAACGCTTCCCAAACACTAACCTGGCACAGTCTAACCTTCTCTTAATAGTGCGTTTGTTAAACCTAGCACAAGAGCGGCATCCAACAACGCCGTGCTCAGGCCCTAAACAAGGTATACACAAGGTATGGTAATCCCTATGAGGTATCTGTTTCCCACAAGAAATACAGTTATTCACTTTTTCTGACATCCGGTTAAATACTGAGGCAAGAAAAAACCAAAATGTTCCCCAACGGGGTACTTAGCCAACTCTGATTCGGTCTGAAACTCCGGCTTCAGAAAATTTCAGAACGCCAACCTGCACTCGCAAAAAAGCTTCTGCATCGGACCATGCGGCAAAAAAGACTGAGGATATGACGTCGGTCATGCGCATTAGTACCCTGACGTACTGACGTCAGTCTAATGCGCCCTGACCGACGTCAGCCATATACTCTGGTATTCGGGCCGACTGGACAGCGGACTACCCCAATAGTTAGGACTGCAGCAATGTGGAACGAAGAACATCACTGGAAAATATGAAGGTCTCTCCAAACACCATTATATTGGGCGACTTCAACTAACCAAACATAGACTGGGAGCATTACTCTAGCTCCAACACCCTAGCCCAAAGGTTCCTAGAATTTATAAACTCAAATGATATGGAACAACTTGTTACCACTCCCACAAGAGGGGAAAACATACTGGACCTGATCATCACCAACATGGGGACTCTATGCTCCAGACCAGAAGTGTATCCCTCACTGGTAAGATCAGACCATAAACTAATCTCACTGGATATTCACATCCCACTCCACCCCTGCCCTGAAAACCACAGTGAAAAACTTCTCTAAAGCAAATTTCACACTCCTCAAAACCGAGGTGGAATCCTTCAAAGCCCCCGGGCCTGTGGAAAATACGGCCCAGACCAGAATCCTTTATAAAGGCATTCTATGAACACCTTCAGGAATGCATGGATCATGCAATCCCAAATAAAACCAAGACCCAATCCTCCAAAGGCAGACGTCCTGTCTGGTGGACCCCAGCCATAATCAAACTATACAATAGGAGGAGGAAGCTACTACATGATACAGCAAAATCCCAAAAAGGGAAGGCATCTCTGATCAGTATTAGCAAAAAACTACGGGCACTCATAAAATCGTCTAAGGCCAGCTTCGAGAGAAAAATTGCACAGGACACTAAGGATAATCACAAGGCTTTCTTTAGTTATGTTAGGAATCTGGGTGGGAATTCCCAGATATGCTCAGAATTAGTCCAAAATGACAAAAAATACACCGAACCCACAGACATTGCCAACATCTTAGCTGACAGGTTCAGCAAACTCCCCACCAAAAGGGCAAATATTTATCCCAGCAGAGTGCTGCCCCCTGACATCTCAGATGCTCAGGTAAGAGCTGCCCTCTCCAAAGCAAAAAACACAGCATCAATGGGACCAGACAGTGTCCCGGGCTACGTCCTACATGAACTCCAAGAAGAGCTAAACCCAAACATAAAACTACTGTTCAATCTTAGCCTTACTACAGGATATGTACCCAAAGAGTGGCGTACAGCAACAGTGGTCCCTCTCCACAAAGGTGCTGCCTCAACGGATCCTGGAAACTATCACCCCATAAGCCTGACTAGCTTAGTCTGCAAAGCTATGGAAAGGATCATCATGGACCTCATAAATAAAGATATTGGGGACCTACAGACACTGGATCCTTCCCAGTTCGGCATTGTTAAGGGCAGTTATGGGGAGAGGCAAAAAGATCTATGTCTGGGCTCCATTTGCATGTCAACATGTTGAATATCCACGGTTCCAGTTTCCATACGTGTGGGTCCATGAGATTTCTGCTTAGTTCGTCTGCCAGAACATTCAGCTTTCCTGGCAGGAACTGAGCTTGTAGTTGTACTTATTAGAAAAAAACAAAAAAGGAGCGTAACACCATAGACATAAAAATGGAACATTAATACAAACAAAAACAAGAACAGGATAAGCGCTTTCGGCATGTGCCTTCCTCAGATCCTGTCGTTGTATTAAAGTTCCAGTTTTGTGTCTATGGTGTTACACTCCTTTTTTGTTTTCTTCTAATTTGTGTACTGGAGCATTCCTTGGTGGTGCTATTGGATTTTGGTACTGTTTTCTTGTAGTTGTACTCTGTAGCTCAAGGCCGTGTTCCACAATGCCATGGCTAGTCTGCAGAGGGGGGTAAGAATGTGTACCACTCTGCTTGTTTATGTACCACATAATTGTCCAACTTTATCAGTAGTTGTCCTGGATGAAGGTAGTCTTTGAAGGCTGTCAGTGCATTCTGTACAGCCAGCATTTCTTTTTGATTGATATGAAGGTGCATTCGATTTGGGCTCCATTTGCCCTGAATGCACTTCCCTGCCAGATGAGCCTGATGCATCTGTAGTTAGGGTTTGGGCGGCAGGGGGTGGTGTGAATAGCAGTTACTTGTTTTGGAGGCAGGCCTCTGCCCACCATAGGAACTCTAGACGCAGGCAAGGTATGACAGGAATCATTGTTTCCAGGCTGTGACAATGTTGACTCCATAAACTTTTTAAGTACCACTGAAGTTTCCTCATATGCAGTCTTGCATATGGAATTAGAACAATGCAGGAGGCCATGAACCCCAAGGCTTGCAGTATTTGCCTTGCAGATAGCAGGGTTTTTGTGGTCATCTGTTTGAAGTAAATCACCAAATGAATTTGCTTGTCTGGCATAAGGAAAGCCATCTGGGCAGTTGTATTCAAGCTTGCACCCAGGAATGTAATTTTTTGAGAGGGTACCAGTTGAGATTTCTTTCCGTTTATGGTGTACCCTAGACAGGTTAGAACTCTTTTTACAAATGCCAGATGTTTTAGAAGAATGGCCTGGTTTTCTGCCGGAATTAAACAATCGTCCAGATATGGATATATCTGACTATTTCTTTGCCTGCAAAATACAATTACTGGAGCCAGGCACTTTGTGAATACCCTGGGCGCAGTAGATAAGCCAAAGAGCAGTGCAGAGAACTGATAATGCATGCAGCTTGCTTAGAAGCGTAGGTATCTTCTGCAAGATTCCCTGATTGGGATATGCAGGTAAGCCTCTTAAATCTAGAGTTGCCAACCAGACATCCTTGCCTTGCATAGGAAGTAACTGGTGAAGAGTCAGCATCTTGAATTTTGGAATGTCCAGAAAGGAGTTTAGAGTAGACAGGTCCAGAATTTGACGCCAGGATTTGTCTTTTCTGGGTACCAGGAAAAGTCTGGAATAGAAACCTTGTCCCTTTTCCTCTTCTGGCACTAGTCGAGTAGTTCCCATGCTTAAGAGGTAAAGTACTGGTTTCTGAGCCTCTGCCCACTGATTTGGGGGCAGGTCTGGCCACCTGTATGGAGTTGGCAGAGTATGGAAATGAAATCTGTATCACTGGGACACAGTATTTAAAACCCATTTGTCCTGAGTTATAAGTTGTCAGTTTTCCCACCAAAGGGGCGGCTAAGAGGCAAGTGCTTGGTAATTTTAAAAGGGAAGTCATTGAGACTGTTTACCATAGGGTGGTGCCTTGTTGTTTCCAGATTTGGAAGTGGAAGCACCCCATTGCTTAGCTTGGGACTGAAGCCTGGTGCTTTTGGAATGTCTGGGTTTGGCTGGAGTGGCTCTGGAAGGAGCTGGAAAGGACCAGTTCTTAGTAGGCCAGTGCCTACTAAATCTAGGAGGTTGTACTTGTAAGAAATCTTTCCCAGTTTGCATAGATTTAGCTTTATCTTTCATCTTTTTTTTACAACTTCTTCAGCCTTACTGCCAAACAGGCGATCCTGCTGTAAAGGGGCATCCAAAAGTTTTGCTTTAACATGATCAAGCAGAGATTGCTCCTTAAGCCAAGCATGCCTTCTAAGCACAGACCCAGTAACAGCAGCCCTGCAAGAAGCCTCTAAAGAATCAAACCACATTGCAAAGTAGGTTCACCAACTTGTTCAGCTGAATGCAATAAATCCTGTAAATGTTTATTCTCCACACAGCCAGAAATCAACATAATTTTCTGTTTAAGCAGTCCCATGATATGCTGTAGATATTTTAGCATATGGAATTGACAGTTTAAAGCCCTGATTGCTAAGGTTGCAGAAGTATAAACCTTTTTACCCCATCTATCCAGCGCCCTGGAGTCTCTATCAGAAGGGTTAGGATTTTTAGCAGTAGATGCCTTGGGCCCTTGAGAAATGGTTTCAGGGTCCGCAACAGGATGTTTGAAAAGGAATTTGTGGGACTCAGGAACCCTGTAGTACCCATCTGGTTTGCTAGGGGCTGGAGGCAAAAAATCAGGGGCCATAGTGGATTCCAAAAACACATCATCAACAATGTCTAGTACAGGAGATATAGCCAAAGGCCTATTTTTGAGGAAGAAGTAGGAAATCCCTAAGCCTCTCTTTGGATTCACAGAAATCCTGACTTTCCTAGTGGAAATGCTCCCTTAAGGTATGTAACATTTCCCCAAAAGAGAAATCCTCAGGCGGAGAAGCAGAGGGAATGGACTCCTCTGCATCAGAGTCCTCATAAGTAGGAATGGCCAAATCCAGATCGTCAGAAGAAACAAGAGTCCTGTTCAGAAGATTCATAGTCAAGTTCAATCCTAGGCCTCTTGGAGGCGGGGGGGTTGACCACCCCTGATTAGAGTAATTAAATCATTTGTTTTTTAGGCATAGGGGCCTGAACATGTGGTCTGGGCATCATTTTTTTAGACACAGATCGAGATTTAGGCCTTAGAATTGAAGTTGGAGTCTGTTTAATATGCAAGTCTGTAGGCCTGAATACACCCTCAGAAGCCGGTGCCTGCTCAGCAGCTCCGGACCCATCCAAGGTAGAGACATCCCCAGGTTCCATATGTGAAGTATCTAGCAGCATACCAGACTCTGAATGGTTCTCAGTAGAGGCCTGCGAATCAGAAGTAGCAGGTATCAGGGGCTGCGAAAGCACCTCATTGAGTACCGGCGAACTGGCAACTGGCTTAGGAGAAGCGCCGTCGGCAGTTTTGGACCTCAACGGCCTGTCTTTTTCTTTGCATTTTTTCGGTATTCCGGTAGTCGGACAGCTAACAGACGTCATTTCTGGATAATTAAAATCGAGAACCGAAGTATTTAGAAGCAAAAATGTACCGACGGACTTTTACTGACATCAGTAAAGAACAAGAAAAAGTTTCCCCAACGGGGTACTTAGCTTTTAGTTGAAGACTTCGGTTCTGAAACTCGAAAATGAAAATTTCAGGAGTCGGTCAACTGGCACTTGCGAACTGCTTCTGCTTCGGGCACTGCACGGCAAGAAAGGCTGGTGTAATGGCGTCGGCTGCATGCTTTATACCCCTGACGACCTGACATAATGGAAGAAAGGACAGCAACTGACGCAGGACCCAAGACTTTGTTAATCAGGCCGACTGAGGGCAACCTGCCAGCAGATTACCCAAATGTAATGACTGCAACAGTGAAACACGATGAACACTGACTTTCCAGCTAACCAACATAAACAATATTTTGCTGTAAATACTTAAAAATGAGGTTAATCAAAAATCATGGGTCTCTGTGTGAAGGCATCATGGCAGCTTATACTTTCAGCAACTGGATGGCTTTTTAATGAATTGATATGCAGAAAACTGAAACCTGATACTATGACATTAATCCACTTTGATTTGAAGAAGCCCCACTTATTTACTGGTAGACAGGCAAAACTGCTTCACATTCATGACTTTTATTTTACCTGCTTATATCAGTTGTAACAACTATAAAATGATGATTTTTCTAAAGGCCATAACATGCTTTATTTTTGTATGTCAGAAAAGTCACCCGACCAAACTCATTTCCATGATCTAGTAATGAACTACCCCGACTTCAGGTTATATGGACTGATGCAGTGATGTCTTCCTGTCTTGATTTTGACCACTTCCTGTAATTTATCCCTAGCTTCACACATTCGAGATTACTCTCCCAACACAAGCTCAGCCTGTGTTCATTTTACAACCAGAATCACCTGCACAGTTTATTATGCAAGATTTCTGGCAGTGGACCTACCCTTGGACTGTAACTGTTTATTCCTCCTCCTTTTATCAATCTATGACCTACATCACTACTTTTTTCAACTATACGTATGTCACTACGTTGCTTATACTTAACGATCAGGTAGCCTTAATACACGAGCATGGTCCATATAGCAATATTTTTTCCATTTCTCCTCAACGGCTCCAAAACGGTTTTATGCAGCAGCCACTGGTACAACAAATACTGCAGGCTCATCGATTCCCACAGTGAGAACTATGCTTAGCAACATGATAGGGAATACAGCTGTTGCAATTTCCAAATTGACTATCATGTTATTGCAGAAACTGATCTTCAAAACCTTGACTAGCTGTTTGGACTTACATAGCCTCTTTTAAGCTACATGGAATATGCTGAATTAGGAGTCTGTCACATCCTTCCACATTTAGTATTTAGTGTACACATTTTATATATATATATATATATATATATATATATATATATATATATATATATATATATATATGTCTTACTGTTCTGCAAATGTACAGAGATCAGTATATATTTTTTTGGTTTTATAATTTGCACTCCGATTCCTCACATCTCTGTTGAAACTGCCCCCCCCGTTCTTGGTTGTAGTTTAAATTTGGTGGCTTTTGCAGTAACCGCCCCACTGCAGATTTGATGTAGGACACTCCCCCAGTCCCATCTCTTTACCGCATTCTACCTAATAAACCCTATCTGCACTTGCTTTTAGTCCTTTTTAATTTAATTACATTTTTTCAAACTGTGTGGGACTAATATTGCTACATACTCAAGTGTGCCAGCTTACACTGCATGTGAATTGTTTTTACTACTGTTTTTGCTACTTTTCTGAAAAAAAAAATGTATCTGTTTTTACTGTATTTGTGTTTCTTCCTACTTTATTTTGCTTTTGCATCATCTTAAAAGTACTCAATTGTATTTATTACTGCTTGGTAGTAACTTGATTAAAGTGTAGCTATCATTCTAAGTCTTTTGGATTAAGCACTTGGGCTTCAGACCAGTTGTTTTACATTAGGAAGGTTTGTGGCCTGCACTGTGGTGGCAGGACAGGTAGCTTACATCCTTCTAAGTTGGGAACTGCTGATTGAGGGCTCAGTGTCTGTTATTCTAAAAGTATATTAGTTCTGGTTTAAGCACTTGGGCTTCAGGCCAGTTATTTTACATTAAGAAGGTTCGTCGTCTGCACTCTTGTGGGAGGAGAGGCTGGACTCTGCCCTTCTGAGCTGGGAATTTCTGATTAAAGGCTTATATGCCTGCATATTTGAACTGTTTCTTAGTGAAATTGGTACACCTTGTTTGCTGTAGCATAGACTAGATCCAGGCCTGCTGAATCTAGCATTGTTTGTATGCTTGTTGTTTGTTTGCTGGTTATTTCCCTGAAACGCTAATTCCACCTAAAATGCGGCTTTTCAGCGCTTCTGCGGATCCCTTGTGATATCTGCATTGCTTACTGTGCTTATTTCCTTGTTTCACTTGAAAGAAAGTTACTGTTTGTCGTTTTTGCATTTAAGTTGCCTGTAACACATTGCATTTAAGTTATCTGGCACTTGCCCACTAAAGCAATTATATAAGTTAGCACTAAAAAATTAAAAGCACTAGACCCTTACAAACTCCCCTCGAGTAGCCTGTTCCCCATTAGCCCTTTTTTTTTTCAATTATAAAGGAATTCCCAATACTATTCTAGCATGTCCAAAAGGTCAGTTGTCAATCTCCTCTCCGGTCCAGCTGGTGAATCTGGGAATCTTGAGGCAATGTTACAACTGCCTCATGTACACAGACAACCCTCTCCTCCTCCCAACAAATTCCAACATGTCAGAGATGCAACCATATAGCCATACTGGAGGCTAAGCTCTCTCAACTCAGTACTGGTGTAACCAGTCAGGAGGAGAAGGAAACCATACTCACTACAATTCCAGTCTCGCATAGACCTACCACGACAGCAAACCAAACACATAAACACACAAAAACATACTCGGAGACTCTAAATAAAAATCTGCCTAAGCAGCAGAGACCTCCAAAGCAGACACCCAGGCAATCACTACCCCAAAACAAAACACGTACAACACATAGCTCACAAAGCCAGTGTGCAGAACAGTCACAGTCCTTAAGGCTAAACAACACACCTGATACACTTGTAATAGGTGACTCTATCGTCAGGCACACTGACGTCCCGCTCACCAGGCTGAACAAGGAGGTCACGGTGAGCTGCCCATCGGGCGCTATGATCAGCCACATAACACAAGCACTCAGGTCACTCCAAGGCAAGTACAAATATGACTCAGTCATTGTCCATGCTGGTGTGAATGACCAGAGACGTACCTCCCTGAGGAGCTCTCTGAGCATGTAGCCCAGGCCGGAATGACCCTGACCTTGAGTAGCATCTTACCCTCACCAAGAATGATGCCACAATATGAAGACAAGATGATCAATTTCAACAATTGGCTTAAGTACTGGTGTCATTCAAAGGGGATCCAATGCCCGTCAGCCTGGGATGACATGTTCGACAAGCCACGATGCTTCGCTAGGGACGGCTTGCACCTGTCACCCCTGGGCTTTCGGATATTGGCAAAGGCTCTTGCTACCCCCATAGTGCCTTT